>NC_065450.1:112871542-113184323 GCF_917563875.1 Diabrotica virgifera virgifera
AAAAATAATAGCGGAACAAATTGGAAGTATGTAGCTCAGGATAAAGTCCGATGGAAGGAGTTGGGATAGGCCCATGTCCAAACATGGACGATAGAAGGCTAAGAAGAGGAAGAATGATGCACTTATTAGTCTATTTCTGAATGAATATCGAATCAGTTAATTAAATCAACTATATTACAATTAAAGCTTTCTTCTAATCTTTGGAGAAAAAAAAATATGTTACTTTGATACATACCTACCGTACAAAATTTATCTGACATATCGTTGGTATGCCCATCTACATATCGGACTTGCTTGCAAACATTTATTTTCTGACACGAGTTTGTTCCAAATTGGTGTAGGTAGGTATTTGAACTTTGATGCTTTTGTATTCTTGATTTACTAGTTTACTTTGGAAAACTTTCTGGGTATTGTAAAGCTAAAAGTTTGGTAATTTGTTCGAAACTAAAATCTATCAACGAGGAAAAATACGATAATAATAAGACAAATACAAGTTTTCTTAAAATATCGTGAAGTAGAATAAAATGTCGGTTAAAAAAAATAAGTGTGTGGTTATTTTTAACTCTAATAAAAACGTTTCATAATAACAAAATAAATATGCTCTTATGCATTGACGGAAGTAGTCCCTTTTATTTGACCATTTACTTAAAACAAATTTACAGATATTTATGTTGTTTTTGGGAAGTAGTTACTCCAAAAATAAATTACGACAATGTAAAAAAAATGGTTTTTCTTTTTTTACTTATGTTACTTTACTAAAGATTTAAGTAAAAAAACTGCATCTGATTTTATAGTTGAATCTTTTAAGGTGTACTAGCAGCACTAAAACGTTCTAAAATTTTGAACCACATAGTGGTTAAAAGAGCTATTTGATACTTATTCATTTTCCTATATAACATTTGTACTGCTTTAACAGCATCAAATCTAGCTGACCATCTAGTATACATGTCGTCTTTTAACCGACATGCGAAATTTTGCAAGAACTTGTCATTAATAGTTCATTTACTCACGGTTTTTGCTCCGAATAGAAGCACCGCTTAGCTTGACATAAAATTTGGCATACACATGCCAAAGAAAAAAAGTGATATTTCTACGATGTGTGATTTTGCCCTGAGGATGAGTGCCACTCCTTCGGGGATGAAAAAACATACGTTCAAAATAAGTGTTGAAATAGATAAACTGATTAATTCTAAGTAAGTTTTGTTCTATAGAGTTTTTTCACTAAGTCAATACTTTTCGAAAAAATTTTCGAGTGAATATGTTCATTTCTCAACAAAAAAAGTTTTTTTTAAGTTTCTAGTATAAAAATTAAGCAAGTTAAGCTCAAATAAATGTTGGTCCCTTTTTTTGCAAGAAAATCTAGTGTGTACTTATGTATTATTTATATGATCTAGAAGTTTCACCGATTCACAGTGCTTATATTTAAAAAAAAATATGATTTAAAGTAAAATAATTTTTTTTTATTTGAAAAAAAAAATCTTGCCTTTTTTTTTCAAAATTACCTAAAAATTATTAGTGATACCAAAAATCTCAAAGAGTAGGTTTTGTTTTTATGAATATTTTAGATTTTTGGTTTTTGAGAAGATAAAAATTGGTTAAGATATGGCTGTTCAAATTTTACATACACTCGTGATTAGTGACTTGTTAAGAGCTTTCTACTACAGCCCTAAAGCTTTTTTTAAACACTTTAAAAAGTTATGATAAGTAAGTTTTCCCTGAAAATCGCTTTATTTTTTGGTTATTTCAGGTTGAAATATTCGATTTGGAATTTGATGAATAAGAACCTACTTTTCGTTAGATACAACTCTACCTCTACTGGGTCTACAGACTTCACATATACATCATTTATTTTTCACTTTTTTATAAGCTATATTTTTGCTAAAAATATTTTTTTTTCAAAAAAATACTTTCTTTTTGAGTTATTTGCGAGAAACCGTCTAAAAAAACTGTATTGAACAAAAGTTGCTTAGAATTAGTCAGTTGATCCACTTCCGTATTTTGACCGTATATTTTTTCACCACCGGGAAGGAGTGGACCTAACCTCAGAGCACACATTGGCACAATATCACTTTTTTTCTGTGACATGTTAGCTTTAGCTATGTGTATGCCAAATTTCATGTCAACCCAAGCTCTTCTTTAAAATCCGGAGGTTTTGCAATATTTTACCGTGAGTAAATGGACTATAAGGCCCATGGGTGCGTACAAATTATAAAAAAAACGAATATTTCTTAAACCATGACAAAATGATTAACAGCTCTAAGCAAAATTTGCTTGCAAAATTTATTACCAAATTGAGGGAAGGATTAGAACATGGAATATAAAATGCCGTTGAAAATAACTGCTTAATTTGGCTTGAGGTCGGTTGTATTTTCCTGACATATTTGACAGAAGACAAAACATAAAACTGAGTTTGATTGGAAATCATAAATAAATCATTCTCTCTTTTCTTTATCTCCTATTTGATTTATTTATTATTTTACATTTTATTTAAATTACTGCTTAAATAATTCAATATTAATTAATGCATTTGAGCGGGACACGGGCCCCATCAAGTGCGCGGGCCCTAGGCGGCCGGCTAGTCCGCCTAATGGTTAATCCGGCGCTGCTCTTATGGTTTATGAAAGGTAAGCAAGTATTTTGTAAAGTACAGTAAATTAAATGATGTGGGAGGTCGCACCTAGAAAACATGAAAATATTTGCCTACTAAACATTTTTTAAAGTTAATCCATTGTATATGTTGTACTCAATATCCGAATTCGGCCATTGACCGAAATTTATACCCACAACGCGTTGTGGATTTCGTTTATTTCTCACATCGCGTTTCGGGTATTTTTGACGTGCACAGAACGCGTTGTGGATAGACTACAATGACCCACAATGCGCCACTACGAAGTCTGTCGGAAACACACGACGAATTTCGCTTTATGGCCAATACAATTGCCCACAAAGGGAACCTACGAACTTGATGACGATTATTTAAAAAATGGAGAAGAAAGCAAAAGTGTAGAACCCTGCCAAGAGAATTTAGAGAATCATGACAAATATAATATAAATAAAACTTTAGAAATCCTGGACAATAGCAACGTGATTAAAAATAATAGAGATGCACCCAATATACAAGAAGGCAAAGTTGACGGAAATTTCAATGATCAGTGAACCCAAAGAAGTAAGAGAATATTGAATGAGAGAGAATAATCACATAAAAGGATGAGAGTTCAGCTTCTTTAAAAAAAGGGACTAATGTTTTGATTCAGCCATTGTTTCTAAAATGAATAATGATGGCTTGTACAAACTCAGTACTGAGAATGGACCACTAGAGAGATTATTTTCAAGAAACGAACTTCTTCAAACCGATGCGCAATTCATGGTAACTGTAAAAGGTTTTGTGGCGACGATAAATAATATTCCTGTAAACAAAGGAACAAACAATGTAATTCAAAGTGTCATGGATCGCTGACATGCAAAAATAAATGAAGAAATTTGGTATTAAAAATTTTTGTGTTTAAAACTTTTCCGCATTTTTATCCGAATTTTTTAAATAAAATTAGAAGTTGTTAAATATTTTAAAGGCAAATTCAGAATTAAATACATTTATTTTAATATCTAGGTACACATGTCTTTCTATCACGAAATACTATAATCTACTGGCTTATTCAATATTTCATTATATCCATATTCGGGCATCTATGCTGTTTGTCAGAACATCTATGTCTTTTAGTCATCCGTCAGGGCCGGCGTAGCAAATATTCTTTACAGTCGGCCACGCTTCCCTTATCCACGTCCCCGTGGATCCGATGCCACTGATTTACATTAAATCTAACAGGAGTCATACATCCAGTTCATCTTAAGTTGGACCTGAAATATTAGCCTAAGATCTACAGCTAGTAAATTTCCTTTAAAAAAATATGCTACACCCATAGTAAGAAAACAACTCTTATAAGTTCGCTTCTAAAACATGCAATAAGAAAGCAACTCTCATAAGTTCGCTTCTTTAGTAAATTACATTTAAAACAACATGCAATAGGTAAACATGCTATACTAATAGCAAGACAACAATTCTAAGAGTTGTAAGATAAGAGTATAAGACCATAAGAGTACAAGACTTATAAGTTCGCCTCTAAAATATGCAATACCTGCAATAAGAAAACAACTCTTATAAGTTCGCCTCTTTAGTAAATTCCATTAAGCAAAACATGCAATAGGTACCCACAGTCAGAAAAGAGCTCTCATTAGTTCGTTTCTTTGGAACTTGCCCTCTCCAAACCCCTTACCATGCTGTTTCTTATACTTTTGTGGTCAACCATCTTAAGAGATCCGTTTCGTTAGGACCCTTATAAGTTCGTTTCTTTAGAACTCGCCTAGGACTCTTTAAGAACTCGTTTCGTAAGAGTTCTGTTGCTAGCTATCTTCGAGATCCGTTTCGTTAGGACTCTTATAAGTTCGTTTCGTTAGAACTCTTGTAGCTAGCTAACGTGTGATCCAAAATTATTGCCATCACAGGTGGCTCTGAATTACAGAGATAGCTATACAGTGCATGTCTATTCTTAATTCAGATATATTTTCCAGTTTACATCAACTTTGCAGTGTACGTCAACTTAACAAGAAAAGTTAGGTTATGTAGAAATGTTGGCAATGGACATATACAGCATCCTGTTTGATTGTATTTATTATTGTTACTTATAATTTCATTAATTCTTTTTATTTTTGATTAAAGTTCTGTGTTAAAGGTTTTGACTGATTTTTTTATGTTTTATAATGGTAATCAAAATTAATTGATAAACCAATGATATAAATTCAGATTAAAACAAGACATACGTAATTTTTTTTGAGCTTTGATCACAATAATTGTGGATCGCTCGTTATCTTGGAGATCCGTTTCGTTAGGTCCAAATCCCCTTTGGATTCAGAACTGACGTCAGTATTGAAAGGTTTCATCTTATCGTTAGATGACACACCTTCATTTTTCTTTTGAGATCTCACGGAACCTTGAGGATCCTCGATTACGTAACGATCATGATCTAAAACCCTTTTTAATTATATAAGGATCAGAATATTTAGGGAGTCATTCGTTTGACGTCCTCTTGAATTCTTCGTTGAATTCAATCACTTCGTCAAATGTTTGCTTTTATTTGACCTGGTTTGCATCAGTCATTCGTTTGACGTCCGCTTGAATTCTTCGTTGAATTCATTCACTTTGTCAAATGTTTCCTTTTATTTGACCTGGTTTGCATCAGTCATTCGTTTGACGTTCGCTTAAATTCTTCGTTGAATTCATTAACTTTGTCAAATGTTTGCGCTTTTATTTGACCTGGTTTGCATCAGTCATTCGTTTGACGTCCGCTTGAATTCTTCGTTGAATTCATTTACTTTGTCAAACGTTTGCTTTTATTTGACCTGGTTTGCATCAGTCATTCGTTTGACGTTCGCTTAAATTCTTCGTTGAATTCATTAACTTTGTCAAATGTTTGCTTTTATTTGACCTGGTTTGCGTCAGTCATTCGTTTGACGTCCGCTTGAATTCTTCGTTGAATTCGATCACTTTGTCAAATGTTTGCTTTTACTTGACCTGGCTTGCATCAGTCATTCGTTTGACGTTCGCTTAACTTCTTCGTTGAATTCAATCCCCAATTTGGAACGAATTCACCTCAAGTATTCTCGTCTTCAGTGCAGGATAAGAAAGAAGCTACTATTGTGCAATTATACCTTTTCACTTGTCCGTTTACTTTAGGAGTAGCAGTGGAATTCAGAACATGTTTTATATTAATTGGTGTGCAATACTCCTTGAATCGTTAGGAAGTATAGCAAGAACCTCTATCGCAAATTATTCTTCTTGGTACACCAAAGTTTTCAATTGCACTTTTCAAAAAAGTAATCACCGGGGTAACTTTGGTGGACTGCACAGCCTTCATAAGGACGAATATAGTGAAAGCATCGACGATGACAATGAGATAAGAGTTCCCTCGTTTTGACTTTACAAATGGACCTAGATGATCTATGTGCAGTGTATCAAAAGGTACTGCAACCTTCTCAATAGAATGCAAAAGTCCAGCTTTTTGTTTTTCACCAGGTTCCTTATTATATAAACATCCAATGTATTTCTTAACATATCTTCTCATACCTGAGAACCAGTATAATTGAGATATTGCCGAAATAGTCTTTTCTACTGACATGTGACCAGTTCCATCATGATAATGCAAAACAACCTGCCTTCGGACTTGCCTTGGAACAACCCACTTTTTGCCTTCTGAAATTTTTCGGTATAGTCGATTGTTTACAATGCAGTAATTTTGATGGATATCTGATGGAGATTTCGACAGCAGATCTATGATAGTGTTGCATGTTTCATCTTTTTGTTGGGCATGTAAGATCCAATCTTCATACCGTGAGTGCCTCCTCTGGAATTTTTGCGACAGTATCTCCGCATGGAACATTTTTGTACATGGACGGTATTCAATGTCGAAAGTGAATTCTTGAATGGGTAACCACCATTCTTCATTCTGGGAATTATATCTCTCTTGGTCAATGTTGTCCGCACTGCATTAAAATCTGTAACCACCTTAAAATGGATACCGATGAGATAAATTCGAAAATGTTGTAATGTATTTACTACTGCCATGGTTTCTAACTCCGGATTGTAAACAAGGACAGGCCTCGAAGTCAATTTATTCTTGAGGGTTTCGAAAGCTACACGTTGTTCGTCACACCATACAAATTTGACATCTTTTTTCGTGAGAAGTGTCAAAAGTCTTGCAATTGTGGCAAAATCCTTTACATATTTTCTGAAGTAACTTGACAAACCCAAAAATTGGCGTGTAGTGTGGACATCAACAGGTTCTGGAAATCGTTCAATTACTTCTGTTTTCAGCTCTAGTCGTGAAATACATACAATCTTTTAATTTTTCTAAGAACTCGTCTGCACGTGGAAGTGGAAATCGATCCTTAACAGTCTTCGAATTCAATGCACGATAATCTACACACATTCGATTTTCTCCATTTTTCTTTTGGACTAATAGAATCGGACTTAAATATGGTGAACTAGATTCTTGAATTACTCCATTAGCCTATAAATCATCTACGATAGTCTGTACAACTTTTCGTTCATTGTAAGACAAACCGTAAGGACGATACACGACAGAACGATCATCGGTAAGATGGATTTGCTTTTTAAGAATATCTTATAAATAATGTATCATATAAACAGCACCTAAATTGATTCAGTAAGTCAAGGAGCTTTACTGCTTGCTCCTTGGATAAATTTGAATTATGTATATAACACATCATTTTTGGAAAACAAACAAGAATTTTGTAAAGAACAGGTCATTACGCTAATATCGGAAGAAATACTTTTATCTTCAACACAATCAACACCTCTAGCTACAATTTGAGTTTCACTTACCTCAACTAAGGTGACATGTATTCAAATTATTGTACCCTGTTCTAGCCAATCCTCTCAACCTGATTTGCATGTGGAATATCATAGCAGTTCGTTCTAGTCACTAATAGATCACATCCCCAAAAAAAAATCAGGAATGCACTCCGGCTCCACAAATGTTCCATTAACCGCATCGTTGGGTTGTGATAGGTACTGGATGAGCTTTTTTTTGACTAGTAACTCTAATCGCTCGACTCTATCACTAACATAAATTTCGGGTAGTGGAGGAGTGTTGAGACTCCTTCACTTGATGAAGCTACCCGAACGATGTTCGTTTCTCTAGACTTGGGAATCTTGGAACTTGTCTGATGATGTAAATGATATTGTCGGTTTTATCTTGTAATCATAGTCGTTACTACTACTGCTAGATTCGGATGTTGAACTTGAACTTAGTCTGGATCCTTTCCTTCAACCCATTGCTTTTGGTTTCTTTTTATATACTAGGGGAGAATGGGGGAATGGGAACCACTTAACTATATTCTTTAATAAAAAATAAATTTTAGGGTATATAAAAAATCGGTCCAGGCTAAGAGCTACTTTAAAATGTTAATTATGCTTCGCTATTATTATTGCGTAAATTTATTTAGTTATGTTAAAGTTATTATGAAATTACTAAATATAGTGAATGGCTCCAATTGCCCAATAGGTCGGGTAATAAGAACCACAATTTATTTTAAGTTTTATTTGTATTAAATTTTTAATTTTCATAACAGAAATAGTAATACATTGTTTTTAACTCATTTTGTTTAAACAAAAGTCACAGAGATAATCTTTAGCTGTGTCAACCCCCGAACAATCTGCATGTACCCATCGACCACAAGCTGTACAGCGATACCACAGTTCTGCCACTTTTCCCAGAATCATAGCAGATAAAACATAAATCTGTTTCATCGTCATTATCCGAGTTATCATCACAAAGGTCTTTATCACTGACATTTTCTTCATCCGATGAGTCCCATCCGATGAGTCTTTATAATGGTTCCCATTACCCGTTTTGTTTAGAAAATTTTAACCTATGAAGAAAATTACCAAAACCAGGTGATTAAAAAAACAAATCACATGCAATTATTCTTTAGGTAGTTAAGTTTAGTTTGCATAAAATAATTTTTAAGAAAAACATGTTGGGACTAACTTACCGTGAATTTTGTAAACCACGTGTATTATAACGATTACTGCAAAAAGTCTACTATGCTCACACAACAATCAAACAACACTGAATAAACATCTGCAACGATGTCGCTGCATCTCTGCATTGTCGGTAACGTGTCACCAGTGTCAGCAAGTATTTAAAAGCGCGTAATTTAAATAAAACTGGGTGGCTCTCATTACCCGATGGCTCCCATTCCCCCATTCTCCCCTATATTTATATAATAATATATATTTATACTCATACTATTCGAATAAAATTGCGAAGTTAAATTGAGAGAAGGTTGTTGCTACACGTTGAACAACTTCTCGAGCTTAAATAATAATGCAATATAAGCTCAATACTACACGTTGAATAGCTTGTACAGAGCGTTCACCAATCAACCAGATATACCACTTCGAAGGAAGCGCCAAAATTGGCAACACTGTTTATTATTCCACTATATTATCGATGCGTAATCGTCCATCGGCAGATTTAAACAAATAATACTTTAAGTTCTGAAATTACTAATCTACAATGAGTAGGTGACGTAATATGCTTGTTAAATTACCGGCAAGTGGTTAAATAAACCGGCTGCTCAAATTCCTCAAACATTTATTACCAAATATTTAAAATTAAATTTTAACTGTTAAAGATGTTCAAAACTCATCTACTCGATAGTAACAGTATGTTATTAAAATCGCTTTATCAATTTTTCTCTTTTCTCGATCATTAGTTTTTATTGCATAGTATATAAATTATTGTAATGACTGAATAAATAATTAGTTAAAAATAATGCCATTAATGTAAATTAATAAATAATTCACGCAATTAACAAGTAAGGATTTAAAAGAATATTGAAAAACTAAAGCCATGGTCACCTCTATTTTGAAAATGATATTGACACTCTACGACTATGCCGTCTACACTCTAAATATTTATAAATGCATGTCTATAAATTATAATAATAACGCATACCTTATTAAATGTGGAAAAACAGGCAGTGTTTACACTTTAAAGTCCGCATATTTAATTGAAATCCAAACGCAGTGTATATTCTTATAAATATTTTAGTCTATTTTAAATTTAAATCGCGAAATATAAATCTATTACTATACGTTGAATAGTTTAAATCTCCCTACAGATATTTTAATCTATTTCAAATTCAAATCCCAAAATATAAGGCTATTAACTACACTTTGAATAGCTTACACATCGCTAAATAGGTATGTAATTTTTATATTAATTTATATCACGAAATATGTCTATTACTATACGTTGAATAGCTTATTTATCCTTATAAATATTTTAACCTATTTTGAAATCAAATCGAGAAATATAAGTCTATTATCTACACTTTGAATAGCTTATAAAAATATAATACATTATTAATATAATAAAATTGTGAAGTTAATAAAAGAGAAGTCTGTTGCTACACGTTGAACAGTCTCTCAAACTTAAATAAGGTAATATAAGCTTAATACTATACGTTGATTAGCTTATATACTATCCTTATAAATATTTTAACTTATTTTGAAATTAAATCGCGAAATATAAGTCTATTATCTACACTTTGAATAGCTTATTAATATATTCCGATAAATATTTTAACCTTTTTCAAAACCAAATCGCGAAATATAAGTCTATTAGCTACACTTTGAATAGCTTATACATCACGATAAAAATTTTAATGTCTATTAAATAAACTATCTGATACATACATACAGTTCAATTCCTCGTAACACCAATTCCAAGACATACTATTGTTCCTCTTACATAATTGGCAAGGAAACAGCACACAAATTTATCCAAAAGCACCACATAAAACACCCAGGCGATTCACTGTATATTAAATGTTATTTACACGTCGCATTTTGTGCTAAATCGGGTAATATCAGTGCCGGTTTAACCTAACTTCGGGCCCTGGGCGCTGGAGGTTTAGGGGCCCCCTTCATTGCTATTCGTTGTCAGTTTTTTAACAAGAAAACACATGCATTAACTGTAAAGGTTTATTGTAAAATCCATAAAATACATTTTTTAAACAAGCAAGAAGAATAATAGCAAACTTAAAAAATAATCCAAAAAATACATTTAAAATCATAAATATAAAACAGAAAGTTCCACAAAATAACACATGACAAGCAAAAAAACATTAAAAAAAAAACAAAGAAAAAAATTAGACAACTTTTTTTCTTGACTTGGCATTCGAAAACTGCCTATAATATTATCACAATTCAGTTTCTCCAGTTCTTCATTGTCTATATACAATAGTGATAATGCGTCAAGTTTTCTTGACCCATATTTGACCTTAAATAGGTTTTTATTATTTTTAAAGCCGCTCGCCTGACGCTTCGTAGTACGATCCAAACGATCAGCAACCATCAGACGCATGCGCAGTTAACAGATAGCGCTGCGCAGTTACCAGTTAGAGATCGTAGACTACGAACACGCATGCGTCTGATAGTTGGAAACGGTTGCAAATTTTTATTTTGTACTATTTTTATCTACTTTTTATATTGAAAATATATATTTCTAATAATTTTATTAAAAAAACCTGTGTTAACGGCCACCTTCCAACATCGGCTACCTGTCCTAACGGCCAGTTTAAAAATTTCCCAAACATATGTAGACTACAAAAACTGGCAATACCGTCCGCCTTTCTATATCGGCCAATAGTTCTTTCATTTTTAGTGGCCGTTACTGACAAATTTTACTGTACATATTACGAAAAAGGATGAAATGTGAGATTCTATTTAACGGCGCGACTACTCGCGGGTTAAAGCTAATTGGCTCTCCCCAAAGCCATAAATTCCACAAAAAGGAGAAGAAGAAGAAAAAATGCCTAAGCATTACTACACCGTTCCTCGAAGCACTTTTTTTTCTAGGCACAATTTTTTCAAAATTGCAAATTTTTTCATCAAGTTATCGCGAAAAAGGATAAAAATTGAGATTCTATCTCGCCGCGCGACTACTCGCGGGTTAAAAGGACTTATTTTATTCCTATTTTAAAAAACTTATTTTAAAGCCGAAAAGTGAGATAAATTATTATTTAAGCCCCACAATTCAAAATGAAATTATTAGAAACTAAAAAAACTCTGTGCGATTATTTTGGATACAATTCGAGACATGGCCATTGATTGATAACTTACACACTTTTTACCCACTACCTGTGTAGTTTTTAATCAATGACATGCCGAAATCTGACAAATTTCTGTAATTTTTGGAAAAGGGCCTCCCACGAACACTGACACGGGGCCTCTCTGGGGCTAGGCTACGGCACTGTGTACCTATAGGCGTGAAGAGATGTAACAATAGAAAAAAAAGGCGTTTGCAGTGTATTGGCGTCTCTGCGTATGATTTTTTTCGGAGAATATGTAAATTATTTAGCGACTTTATTTTTTTATAATTAAAAGAAACGGGCCTCTTCGGGGCCCGGGCCCCTGGGCGCCCGCCCCAAGCGCCCAGTGGTTAAACCGGCACTGGGTAATATTCCACGTGAAATGTAATAATAAACACATCACAAGTTCACTTCTTGCAGTAAAATTCCATTGCTCTTTTGTCACTTTCGAAACATTCACATACGATTATACTATTATTGTGTTTTTAAACAAATATCACTATTAAATAAGTATAAATATAACTTAACACTTGTTATAGCACATGGATAATATCCCACCGCTGCTTTGTTAAATATTTTAAAAGCAAATTCAGAATTAAATTCATTAATTTTAATATCTAGGTACACATGTCTTTCTATCACGAAATACTATAACCTACTGGCTCATTCAATACTTCATTATATCCATATTCGGGCATCTATGCTGTTTGTCAGAACATCTATTTCTTTTAGTCATCCGTCAGGGCCGGCGTAGCAAATATTCTTTACAAAGTTTCGTTATGTGGGTATTTGTATTTTTATTTACATCATTTAGCATAATTTATAGCCCATTCTTTAACAGTAAAATATTGCAAAACCTCTAAATTTTAAAGAACCGCTTGGATTGACATGCAATTTGGCATACACATAGCTAACAAGTCAAAGAAAAAAAGTGATATTGTGCCGAAATGTGCTTTTGCCCTTGGGGTGGTTTTCACCCCCTTTTGGGGGTGAAAAAATATTCGTCCAAAGTAAGTCAGGAAATGGATAAACTGGCTAATTTTAAGTACCTTTTGTTCCATAGAGTTTTTTTACTAGGTCAATACTTTTCGAGTTATTTGGCAGGGAATATGTTCATTTTTTCAACAAAATAACCACGCTTTTAGACGGTTTTTCGAAAATAAATCAAATAGTAATGGTAGGGGAGCAAAGTATGCTAAATGTGCAGTCACTCGAGCGTTATGGGGACATATTGAGTTGTAAAGAGTAGGTCTTAAAACCAAAAAAAGTTGAGTAAAGTTTTCCATTTTAGTGGGCGCTTGCCATTTTTTAATTTAATTTTCCATTTCCAACAATCGTTTTTTCCGATTATAACGCCATCTATCCATAATTCGAAAAAATGTTTCGAATAAAAGTTACTTATTTTTACGTAAGGAATCCAAATCTGCAATAAAAAATGGGGGCTCCTATTTAAGATTTTAAAGTAACCCCCCACCCCATCTCCGTGGGGGTCGTGTTTAGTGCCATTCGATAGATTTTTCAAAAATATTGAATAAGTGTATTTTACAGTTTTTCGATCTGGTGTTCATTTCGCGAAATATCGCGGGATTCGTATTTAAAATATTAAATTTACCCCCCAACCCTCTCCGTAGGAAGTCGTGTTTGGCATCATTCGATAGATTTTTAAAAAATATTGATCACATATTTTTTAGTTTTTCTTTGGGACTCACCCATTTCCTTACGCCCGGATCAAATCGTCAGATTTTTGAAATATACACTCTTTTGCATGTACTTAACTTACCTTATCTTAATCTGACAATTTCGAGTTTTTTTAAGGATATATTTTTTTTCGGGCCCCCTTAACGAACTCCCCTGTGTTAAGAGCCAATATATCGTATAGGTACATCTGCAGAGTACCAGGTTTCTCCCCATATGATAATCTGACGCGCTCGAGTAACTGCAAAAATCCGCGCTTGGGCTCCCCTACCATAAGTATTTTGTCGAAAAAAACTTCGTATCAAAAATAAAGCCTATAAAAAATTTTAAAAAATGGTGTATATATCACGTCTCTATACCTAGTAGAAGCAGAGTTATAGCTAATGAAAAATAGGTTCATATTCGTCAAACTCCAAATGGAATACTTTAACGTGAAATAACCAAAAATGAAGCACATTTCGGGGAAAACTCATTACAACTTATTTAAAGTGTTTAAAAAAAGCTTCATTTTTGTTTTATAAAAAAAATTTCTAGCATCAAAAGTAAACAAGTTACGCTCAAAATAAAATTAGTCCCTTTATGTTTTGGTAAAAAAATCGAGAAAATTACCCCCTAATTAGTATCTTAAATGAACTTACGACTACACAATTTTCGTGACTCGTCTATGTATTGTTTATATTATCTGTAAGTTTCATCGGTTCAAAGTCCTTATTATTGAAAGGGCTGTAGTTAAAAGGGGTTGAATGAGTCACTGATCACAAATGTATGTAAATTTAGAAACACCAAATCTTAATCAATTTTTTTTTAACAGAAAAACAAAAATGTTCATGATATTCAGACAAACAATGCTGACTTGTTTTTCGAAATTTTTGGTATCTCTAACAATTTTTAAAAGTTATTTTGAAAAAAAGCATATTTTTCAAAATTAAAATTTTTAAAAATTTTACTTTGAAACCAAATTTTTTCAAAAATAAGCACTTTAAATCGATGAAACTTACAGATCGTATAAACACAACATAAGTAAAATAATTTGTGGAGCGGTAACGATTAATTTCATTTAAGTTGCTAATTATGGGGTGGTCTTCTCGATTTTTTTTTTGCCAAAACAAAAGGGACCAACTTTATTTTAAGCGTAACTTGCTTAAATTTAATGCTAGAAAGTTTTTGTAAAAACAAAAATAAATCTTTTTTTAAACACTTTAAAAAAGTTATAATGGGTTTTTCCCAAAAAGTGCTTAATTTTTTGGATATTTCACGTCGAAATATTCTATTTAAAATTTGGTGAATATAAATCTATTTTTCATTGGCTATAACTCTGGTTCTACGAGATCCAAAGACCTAAGGCGTACACCATTTTTTTTTACTTTTTTATAGGATATATTTTTGCTAAGAACGCGTTTTCGACAAAATACTTACTTTTTGAGTTATTTGCGAGAAACCGTCTAAAAATGTGGTTATTTTGTTGAAAAATGTACCGGGTGTCCCAATAAGAATGGCTCTCGGCCATATCTCAGGAACCGTTTATAGTAGAGCTTTGAAATAAAAAAATTTATAACAAAAGTTGCCTCAGGAAAAGCCTGGAAATTATTTTCATAATTGTGGGTCCACCGCTAGAGGGAGTAATTGAATATCAAAAATAAAAAAATCTAAATTTTACAAAATTTTCCTAATAAAGGGGCACTGGAAATCCGATTATTGTATTCTTCATCAAATTCTGCGCATATTTGATTTAACAAGTTTAACTCTACCTTTGCAAATAAGAGGTGGGGGTGAGTGGGTACCTTGTTATGAAAAAATGGCTGTAAGTCCGGTTCTGCTAAATAAAATTTTGAAAACTGGGTCTTGTTGAAGACAGATCTTTTTCTTCAATGTAAGCGTGATAACTTTGAACCATCCTAATAAGTAATAAGCCTGCTGGGAGGCGTTATTTATTTTTTTTCAGAAATCTAGTTTTCTTTGGAAAATATTAAACAAGTATGCATTTTTAATCATACTTTATAAAATTAGATTAAATTAGCAATAGAATAGCGAAAACCGCATGTCGATACCTTTTTTCTATCTCAAGATATCTCGAGAAATGTGTAAATTTTATACATAACTGTTACTATCACCGGTAAACTAAGTTAATGAAAAGTAGTGTGCTGTGGAAAAAAACAAAATAACATTTTCAAGATGTCAACGTATAAAAATATAATTAATTAAAACAACAATATAAAGAGAAGCAATACTATTAAAATTAAATATAACACAGAACAAAAAGAACTACTTAGTGACGACCTAAATATTCAAATTGTTGCCCATCATACACTACTCTAGAATACATTATCCAGAGAATATTAAACGCCATCTTGAGTACGGAATGAAGATGAATTTAAAGAAAACGCATGATCATGACTAAATCAGCACATGCAAACATTCAATTAACTATTGAAGATAATTTAGTTGAAAGTGTGGATAACTACAAATACTTAGGCACATGGATAACATCAAATGTAGACCAAACCAAAGAAATTAAGACACGTATTGACATAGCACGTGCATCATTCATTAAACTTACAAAGTTTCTTTGTTGTCGGGATATAAGGTTAGAACTATGCTTAAGGATGATTTGGTATTACGTGTTCTCTACTCTCCTTTAGGGCTTGGAAGCGTGGACATTAAAACAAGCCCATCTGAATAAGTTGGCTGCCTTTGAATTTTGGTGTTACAGAAGAATCCTAGGAATATCATGGATTCAAAGAATGTCAAACGTGAAAGTAACTAGGAGGATAGGAAATAAACCGGACAAATATTAACTATCAAAAGACGAAAACTTGAGTACTTAAGACATGTGATGAGAGGGCAAAAATACTCATTATTACAACTTATTATGCAAGGCACAATCCAAGGAAAGCGAAATGTGGGAAGACGAAGAACATCCTGGTTTAAGAACTTAGGGAATGGTTCGAATGCAGTAGTGCAGGGCTATTTAGAGCGGCAGTCAACAGGGTCCGCATTGCCATGATGATTTCCAACCTTCGATAGAAGATGGAACATAAAGAAGAAGAAGAATCCACTGTTTACCTGCTTGCATGTCATCTACTTATCTCTTTTGAGGTCTTTTCATGCTTCTTGTCATCCCCCTTTATCTCTCGATTCTAATATTCTCCGTGTTTGCCTGTTAGTTATCTGTCCATGTGACGGGCTTAGCGCCATTTAATTTTTGTTATTTTTTCCACAGTTTTCTTGATATTCGTTCTGCGTCCTATCCCGGTGTTTCTAATTGGTGTATCTTAGTGATATTCCAGGCATGTTTCGTTCCATGCCATTTGCGTTGTTTCTAGTTTTTAGCAGATTTCCTGGAGAGAGCTATGGTCTTTAACATATCATATAAGTTTATATATCATATGCCCCAGTTATTCAAGTTTTTTCTTTTTTATCATCTTCATTAAGTCTCCTTTGCCTTGACCTACTCTGTTTAAGACTTCTATGTTTGAAATGCGTTAACCCCATGATATTCTAAGTATTCTACTATATGATCACATCTCAAAGGCTTCTAATTGGCTGATCATATTAACTTTCATGACCCAGGTTTCACATCCATATACTAATACAGGATACACATAACATTTTAGGAATTTGATTCTTAGTTGTATGTTGTACGTTCATGAATGCTCCTCTTGCAATTTTTATACCAGTTTTAGTTTCTTCATCCGGACCTAGTGTCTCGTTTATCCAACATCCTAGGTATTTAAAATGGTTAAATTTTGATATCGGTTCATTACTGACAATTAGTTGCATAGGGCCGACGTCTTGTTCACTAACCACAAGTAACTTTCTCTTTGTTGTATTTTTTATGCTAAGTCCGTTATTAGAGCATTCTCTAGTGACTCGATCTATAAGGAATTGAAGGTCTTCGATACTTTCAGTTATGATCGCTGTGTCATCTGCATTATCTGATGTTGTTAATAGTTTCTCCCCCCCTTCGAACACAACTTTGCCCTTCCAAGGCTTCGTTAAAAATTATTTCTGAGTAAACGTTAAACAAAATTGGGAATAGCACACAACCCTGCTAACACCTGTTTGAATGCAAATTTTGACTGTTTCTTTGCCGTGTATTAGAATAAAAGCTTCTTAATTTCAATATAGATGTAAACGTCTCAGATATTTATCATATTATATTCCTATCATTTATAGATATTCAAATAGCCTATCATGTTGAACCCTACCAAACGCTTTCTCAAAATCTATAAAGCAGACGTAAATTGGTTTCTGTACAATATTGGTTTGACACATTATTGGTTTGATGACATGGCTTGGGTAAACATAATATTCAACATTTTCTATGGTATTGTTTCGTATTGTTATATTCATCTGGTTTACTTCTTCTTCGTCTTCTTATATTATGCCTCTTGACCTATTCTTAACCGATTTTGAGCTTGAACCGATTGTGTTGTTGACGGTCAGCTATCTCGCCACCTTTTCAAGGGCCTTCCTATTGGTCTCTTACCTGTTGGCTTTGAATCTCTGGTTATACGGGCTATTATTCTCTCGCTGTCCATTCTCGTCACATGCTGATTCCACTCTCGTCTTCTCTGTCTTTCTTACCGTATTATATCTTGTATGTTGCAGAGATCTCTTATTCTGTCGTTCGGTATTCTGTCTCTCAGTGTTTTCCCAGTTATTGACCTCAACGTTCTCATTTCTGATGTTCCCAGTAGGTATCCTCTTGCTTTCTGCTGTGTCACATCTTGTTTCTATCGCGTACGTCATGATCGGTTTTACACATGATTAGTATATGCTTATTTTCCCTTTCAGCCTCATATCTTTATTTCTCCAGATGACATCTCTTAGGCATCCTGACATCTAATTGGCTTTATTTGCTTGCTTTCAGACTCTCTCTTTAACATCTTCATAACTACATATTTCGACTCTCAGATATTCGAATCTCGAGACTTGTTCAATTATTTCGTTGTTAATTACTATTTTGCACCTTATGGATTCCCTTGACACTACCAGTGATTTGGTCTTAGTTGTCGATATTCTCATGTTGTAGTTCTTTGCCACTGTATTGAAAGTTTGTGCCATTCGCTGTAGGTTATCCTCGTTATCGGAGATTAAGATTGCGCCGTCTGCATAACAAAGGAATTTTATTTGTTTTTCTGCCATCTTTTATCCTTTTCCTGTACTTTTAATGATTTCTATGATTTTGTTCATTATTAAATTAAAAAGCAATGGGCTCAAGCTATCCCCTTTTTTGATTTTCTAGTTGATATCTACTTCCGATGTTAGTTCATTGTCGACTTTTATTCTGGTTTTGTTCTTCGTATTAATCTCTTTTAATTAACCTTGTCGTCTTGTTGGGCTATTTTTTTTCCTTTAGCCATCTTAGCACATCGTCTAATCTTACACAATCGAAGGCTTTAGTGAGATCTATAAAGCACATAAATGCAGGTTTATTACATTCCAGCTTTCTCAGCAATTTGTCTGGCTATGAATATGGCGTCTATTGTGGACCTATTTTTCTGAAAACCTTGTTGTTCCTCACTAATTGTATATTCTTCATTTATTTTATCAGCAAGTATTTTTGTTAAAAGTTCAAGAGTTGTGCTCAGCAAGGTGATGGTACGGTAGTTGGTAGGGTCTTTGCTGTTTCCTCTCTTGTTTATTGGTATTGTTATACTCGTCCTCCACTTGTCTGGTACACGCTGGCTACATATTATTTCTTGAAAGGACTTGGTTTGTCTTGGCTCATTATTTTTGTTTTGATGTTCTTCTTCTTCTTTCTTCTTTTAGTGCCTATTCGTTTCGAATATTGGCGATCATTCTGGCTATAATTATTTTATTAATTGATGCTTTAAATAGATTAGTTGTTGTTGTGGAGAAACATTTCCTCAGGTTCTTTAACCATGATATTCTTCTTCTCTCAATTCCTCGCTTTCTGAATACTTTACCTTGAAGGATTACCTTCAGTTATCTGTATTTAGTGCAGTTTCTCATTATGTGTCCGAGATATTCTAACTTCCTCCTCTTAATGGTATACATCACCTCTCTTTTTTTGCCCACTCTTCGTAATACGGTCTCGTTGGTTATCTTGTCCGTCCATGATATCCTTAGGATTCGCCTGTCTAGCCACATCTCGAAGGCTTCAAGTTTTTTCTCCATTGCTTCAATGAGTGTCCAGGATTCAACTCCGTAATACAATATTGAGAAGATAAAGATCGTAGGAGCCTTATTTTTATCTCGAGATTAAGGTTGTGGCTTTTAAAGAGTTTGGCCATGTTATTGAATGCACTCCTAGCCTTCTCTATTCTACATTTTATTTCTTGTGAGTGATCCTATTGTTCGTTTACTATTGTTCCAAGATAGTTATACTGTTTTACTCGGTCCACTGCACTTGTGTGTTATTGATAAGTAGTTGGGCGTCTCTAACTTTATTTTTGCTGATGATCATAAATTTAGTTTTTGATATATTTACTTCAAGTCCAAATCTTTCACTTACTTCATTTACTTTGTTTATTAGTTGCTGTAAACTGTTCAAACTGTCTGCAAAAATAACGGTGTCGTCTGCATAGCGGATGTTGTTTGGGCGTTCTCCATTTAGAAGTATTCCATGTTCGCAATTTTCGAAGGATTCACTAAATATTTCCTCTGAATATAGGTTAAATAATATAGGTGAAAGTATACAACCTTGTCTAACGCCTCGTAGAATCTGGATCGCTTCCATTGGTTCACCTCCAAGATTCGTTCTTATTGTGGCTGATTGGTTCTAGTATACATTTTGTATTATACGTCGGTCTTTATCATCCATTTGGGCTTTTGTTAGAACATCCATCATTTTTGATGTTGAACTCTATCAAATGCTTTTTGGTAGTGCACAAAGCAGGTGTAAATATCGCAAGTCATATCTCTGCATCTTTGAAATAAAACGTGTAGACTAAACAAACAGTGCATCTATTGTACCTACGCCTTTCATGAATCCAAACTGTGTGTCTTGTATTCTCTCTTCGCATAGCTTGTATATTCTACGATGTATAATTTTAAGAAATAGTTTTAATGTATGGCTCATTAGACTTATTAGCCTATATTCTCAGCACTTTTTTGCTCCCTGTTTCTTTGGTAAGGTAATAAATTCTGAAACTAGCCAATCTTTTGGGATATTGCCTGTGTCATAGATATTATTGAAGATTTTACATAGCATTCGTAAAGATTCATCATCAAGAAGTTTAAGAAATTCAGATTGTACTCCGTCTGGTCCTGGAGCTCTACCTTCTTTTAGTGACATTATGGCTGCTCTTATTTCTGCCACTAGTATAGGTGGTCCTGTTTCCGTAGGTATTGGGGACTGGTTCTCCCTCTCATCAAAAAATAAATTTCGTATGTAATTTTTTCAGGTATTAGTGATACTCTCTTTGTCCACGATTATCTCTCCATTGTCATTAACAAGTTTACTTATTCTTCCGTTTTTACATTTGCCTGTAATTTCTCTTACCTTCTTATGCACGTTGAAGCCGTCGTATTTACTTTGCAGAATTTAGATTACTTGGCATTTTTTCTCCAGTTCTTTCTGTTTGGCTTCTGTGATCTTTCTCTGTATCTCTCGCTGTAATGTTTTATACATGGAGTTATCGTTCTTGTTTTTCCTTCTTTCTTACATTAGTTGCAGAATCTCTGTCGTTATCCATGTCTTACTCTTTCCTTCTTCGTTCTTTATAAAATTGTCTTTAATGTCGTCTATCGTTTTATTAAGGGATTCTATCTTATTTTCTATGCTTTCCGTTGTATTATCGATTTCTTTGAATTTTCTATTTAATGTTTTGCTAACTATTTCTTTTACTTCGCTATATTTCAGTTTTCTCATGTCATGTTCTTTACAGTTTTCCGCGTATTATCTTTAACTTGGTTCTATACACGCCCACTAAAGGATTGTGGTCAGATTGACTATCAGCGCCTGGGTAGGATTTAACACTGTTGAAACTATTTCGATTTCTTTTGTTAACAAGCTACTCCATTAAAATGTTACATTTTTTAAGCCGTACCTTATATTTGTTAGAGAAGTCAATTTTATTTCTTTAATGTGTAGGGGGATCAGTAGAAGCTTAAGTTCAAGTTTTTGGTGTCGCCACCCTTGTCCCCCGGCCGCCATCTTGGAAAAGGTGTGCAAAGGGTTTTCGCGCAATATCTCGTAAACTACCAAATCTACGGAAAATCTAGTTAAACATAAAATGTAACAAATTAAATTTTCTTCAATTTTATTTTTATTACTTTTTATCGTGAAGTGATCAACAAAAAAGATATAAACAAAAATATGTAAACAATGTTTAACAAGTTTCCTATTGGAGGTTATAACTTTTTTTCAGTTCATTTTAAAGTAAAATTACATTATAGCAATTTTGTAGAGGGTTTTTCAGCGAACAATTTCCAGTATAAATTTGTTTAATTCTATTTATTTATATAGGTTTTACAGCGTTTTTACAGCTGCAAAGATACTCATTATTTCTCCGCGTTAATTTTTCCCTCCTAATCCATGTGGACCAATATATTGCCCTTATTTTCCGTTACCTATTTTCGCATTGAAATCTCCCATGACTATGAGGAGTTCGTGTCTCGGTATATCTCTTAAAAGGTTGCTTATTTGTATTTGTTTGTAGAATTCTGATATTTCTTCATCACTGTGGTCTGCTGTGGGTGCATAGACTTGTATGATGTTTGTATCCACCGGTGACGTATTTATTTATTTGTAACAGGATTCTATCGTTCACTGGTATGAATTTGTTGACATGTTTGGCTATACTTTTATGTGTGATAATTGAAAATCCATTTTCATATTTACCATTTTCTGATCCTGAATAGTATACTTTGTAGTCTTCTATGTCACAGTAACTTGAGTCAGGCCACCTCATTTTGCTTGTGCCCATTATTTCTATTTTCATGCGTTCCATTTCTTTGATTGCGCATTGGATTTTTCCTGATTGAGCCATCGCCCTAACGTTCCAGGTGGATATCCTCTTCAGACAATTGGTGTGGATTTTTCTATTTTGATGTAGTTGATGGCTATTACTCACGATGACGAAGTTTGCGACACGAGCTGTAGGCGCGTGTCGTAATTCATCAGAGTGAGTAACAGTTAGTACCTGCAAGTAGAATACTATAATTTTTTTACTACCTTATTTACTAAAAAAATATAATTATCAACTACTCCAGATTAATATTATAATTTACAAAAATAAATTTTGTGTTCCAATAGTACACGGCTGAATAATTGATTGTTTACTATTAGCAAATGCTGTCTTTATTACTTACCTATTATAAAAATTACAACAAAAAATAGTAAATTCAAGTTATATTCATTCCTGAAAAATTATAAGTACACATTTGTACCTACTGTCATTGGAATAAAAAATAGGTAATGGCAATTATCGGTGGACGTATTTTATAAAGTTATAATGTACATTTATGCAGTGATGAGAGCGCTAATAACCGGCAAAATAACGCAAAATGAAAAAAAAAATATTAAGTTGTGAGATAAAAAGAACTGAAACTAGTGGAAGTGGAAAACTGAGCAATAAATACCTATAAAACATTCGATTTATTGTTTCCCACCTTTAGACGTATCAGAGGAGTATGCCAACTAAAACTGTCACTGTCACAGTGGCAGTTGTCAAACTCGTGCGATACGTTTAAAGATGGGAACCAATAAGTATAATATAAATTTATAGGTTTTTATCGCTAAATTTCCCACCTCCACTAGTTTCATTTCTTTTTATATCACAACTTAATATGTTTTCCATCTTTTGCGTTATTCTGCCGGTTATTAGCGCGCACATCACAATAAATATAATATAAATTTATAGGTTTTTATCGCTAAATTTCCCACCTCCATTAGTTTCATTTCTTTTTATCACACAACTTTATATGTTTTCCATCTTTTGCGTTATTCTGCCGGTTATTAGCGCGCACATCACTATATTTAACTATATTATTATACTTAATATAATAATATAACTATATTAGATATGTTATAATAGGTATATTTAAAATATTTATGACACAATATAACTTTATAAAATAAACACAATACAAGTTTTAAATTCCAATAAACACAGCAAATATAATGCCACTGTCATTGAAAATGATAAACGTCAAAATTCATAATAGTAAACAAGGTATTCATAATAGTAAAAGTAAAAAAATGTACTGACCCATTGTTACAGTTATTTTAAAAACTTTTAACAATTTTTCGAAGTTAATTATTGATATAAATTACAATTATTGTGTTAAATAATAATGTTTAAGTAATTTTATTTGCAGTTTATATTAGGCTAATATCAAAAATGATATTCGCCACTTGAACCTAACTTCAGCCCTTGAGTAAGGACCCGTGAGTAATAAACTATTACTCACGGGTAACGTAATTGGTGTTATTATCTACTCAAAAATAGTGAATAATGAGCATATTATTAAACGGCCGTAGAAAAATATAATAACAATATTTTTTACTGGTTTTTATACAGGGTGTCCCAAAAGTAGCGGGACAATCGAATATTTCGCGAAATATGAACATCAGATCGAAAAACTGAAAAATGCGTGTTCGATATTTTTCAAAAATCTATTGCATGATAGCAAACACGCGCCTCTCCCACTCCAGATCTTAGAGGTGGGGTGGGGGTAACATTAAAATCTTAAATAGGAATTCCCATTTTTTTCCCGAGAAACTTTTTCGAATAGATGGCGCTATAATCGAAAAAAAAAAAACGATTATTTATTCTGATAAACTAAATAAATTATAGAAAAAGGAATATCTCGGGAAATACACTTCCAAATGAAAAATCAAAAACACGTATTTAATATTTTTCAAAAACCTATCGAATAACACTAAACACGACCCCCACTCCATCCCATGGAAGTGGGGTGGGGGTAACTTTAAAATTTTAAATATAAACCCCCGTTTTTTATTGCAGATTTTGATTCCTCATGAAAAATAAGGAATATTTAATTCGAGAGATTTTTTAGACTAGTTGATAGATGGCGCCGTAATTGGAAAAATACGATTTAGCAGCGCCATCTATCAACAAACCTAAAAAATTTCTCGAATATATATTACTTATTTTTTATGAGGTACGCAAATCTGCAATAAAACATGGCGGTTCATATTTAAGATTTTAAAGTTACCCCCCACCCCATCTCCAGGGTGTGGAGAGGGGTGTTGTGTTTGGTGTCATTAGATAGATGTTTGAAAAATATTGAAAACTTATTTTTTAGTTTTTTGATCTAATGTATATTCGATCGTCCCGCTGTTTTTGTGACACTCTATACGTTTTATAAATACCCAAGTTTCCACTTAAATTACACTCCTTTGTTCTTTTATTTTACCTTATAGTAATTTTTTCCAAAATTTTTATATCTTTTTTTTATTATTTGGATCCTTGACCTTATTTTGCCAGCCATATTCAATTTTTATCTGTTAATATTACCAATTTGAGCTTAAGTCTATTCACTTCATCGGGTTGGATTTCGAAGATACGTACTCGTATAAGCAATATTGTTCGGTTCAGTTGTCTTGTAAAGGATTCTCACTAATTTCACTCCATTTTGCAGACTTCGTTGGCTTTATTTATATCTAAATTGTGCTTAGTACAATTTGGAGATTAAATTTTGTTTTCAATAAATATTAAAATTCTTTGTTGTGGCAACATATTGATAACAAATTTTGATATGAAAAATATGTTATAAAAATAATGATTTTTATCAGTTTAAAACACAACCATGGCTCAGAAAAAATTCCGGCAATAACCGACTCTGAAATAAGAATGAAACTAAATCAAATAAAAGATAATAAATGTCTGGATAAGATAATAAAATTATGATTGAAATGTTAACACGTCATTGCACGCTCCATATTATTTTTTATACAGTGCATTTGTAAAGTGTGGAAACGGTCTATTATCTCATGACTTAATTATTTTTAGAGCTAAAGCTCTGACAGTTCGATTTTTATTTTTAAATTATTATTTTTTGACGTATATCCCATAATCGTGTCATCGATTTCGGCATGATGACGTCATCGATGGTTTTTTTAAATGGGAATAGGTGATTTGAACGGTGACTCAATTCTCTATTCAGTAATATTGTCCTTTTCATGATCATTTTTCAGTGCGTCACAAATGATAGGAAAAAGGGTAAGTCCGTGATAATACAAATTTATGACATTTATTCTAACATGACATTTTAGTTAAATCTAACAGTTGTCACATTTTATTTTCAATTTGGAATAAAAACAAATCAAATGTGTTTCTTGTATTTATAAAATGGTATTTTCTTTGATTCGTATAGTCTTATAAATTATACAGATTATATTTGTAATATTATTATCTAATTAAAAAAATTATTTTTTTATTATGGCGCCATCTATCGGCAATTAGAATAACTAGAAGAAATGTTAAAAAATATCAGCGACGAAATGTAATCACCGACGTGCCTTTTTTTCTGTCACATACAATTTAATGCGTTAGAAAGAAATCGAAAAACTGTGACGCACTGAAAGATGATCATGAGAAATACTGTATAAACATTAACATCATTATTTATACCGGGTGGCCAAAAAAAATTATTTTTGAATTAAGTAAATTAATTGCCGCAAAAAAAAGAATAATATATGTAATTTATTTAACTCAAAATACATTTATTTGACAAATAAACATTGTTTTTCGTTTAAATTAAATGTTTAAACTGCCAAGAGGCAGGTGTGTGGCTAATTTAAGCGAAAAGCAATGTTTATTTGTGAAATAACCTTTTTTTTTTAAATTATGTGGTATCATTAAAATGAATTTTGAGTTAAATAAATTATATATATTCTTCTTTTTGCGTCAATTATTTTAATTGAAAAATTATTTTTTGGCTACCCTGTATAAATAATGATGTTAATGTTTATATTACTAAATAGATAATTGAATTACCTTTCAAATGAGCTACCACACGACCCCTATTCCCATTTAAAAAAAATCATCAATGACGTCCTGTCAGAGCTTTAACTCTAAAAATAATTAAGTCACGAGATAATAGACCGTTTCCACACTTTACGAATGCACTGTATAAGTACACGTCCTGCGGCAATTTGTCCACTTGCATTAAAATGTGTAAATTATATTTTAAAAGACTTTTAGTATTCTTGTTTGATTGTTTTTTATTTATGTGACGAGAAAACCCGACCCTTGCTTCATCCGACTTATCGCGACTACACGCTCCATTAGCAAAACGCCCCTAACATTTCTTACATTGGATATTTTGCGCGCTAGCACAGCTGGACAACTACTGAACGGAGGAATGCCACGAACTCCGCCTCTAACGGCTACAGATCAAAACGTAACGAAATTTATGGATAGCCTGCGTATATAAGGGGTTATCGACTTACATATTTGACATGGCTTCGTCGACTTCATTTATCGATGATGTTCTCGGTCGTCCTCTCCTCCTTGTTCCTCTTGGGCTCCATTCTGCAACCTTGTCTATCCATGTCCTTTCTGCTCCGTACCATTTTAGTCTTCCCTCTTCTATATAGTGCAGGGTATCCTTTACCAAGCATGCGAACGAGGGAAGCCCTCTTTAGTTTACTAGCTCTCGCTCAAAAATGCTACGACCAACAGAAAGATATATTTATATTCTTTGAAGACTTCGAAAAAGCATTTGATAGAGTAAGACATGACCTACTATTAGAACGTTTGCAAGAAGTCGGTTTAGATGGAAAGGACATTAAATTACTAAAAAACTTGTACTGGAACCAAAAAACGCCAGAGTTAGGATCGAAGGTTCTACATCCGCAGAAGTAGAAATTAGGAAGGGAGTTAGAAGTGTTCTGTCGTATCTATTGTTTAATCTTTACTCCGAGTTTTTATTTAAATAGGCACTTGAAGATTCCAAGGATGGGGTCAATGCGAATGGCGTAAATATCAACAGCATCAGATACGCCGATGATATGGTGTTGATTGCGGATTCCAATTTGGGTCTACAATGACTCATCGACAAGACCAACTCGACCTGTGAGCAATTTGGTATGAAACTAAACAAGGTGATGTCAATCCTAAAAAACCAAAACGTACCTCAACATTGCACAATAAATGGGCACATTTTAGAACAGGTCAATAGATTTAAGTACCTGAGACGTTTTATCGATAGCAGCCTAAATCCAGATCTAGAAATAAGATCGAGAATAGAAAAGGCCAGAAAATCTTTCGACAAAATCAATAAACTTCTTTGTGATTCTCGAATAAAACTCGAAATTCGACTACGTTTATCAAAATGCTATCTGGTGGACTCTTCTCTATGCAGTTGAGACATGAACCCTTAAAACATCAACCGTAAATAAATTGGAGGCCTTTGAAATGTGGACCTACCTGAGAATCCTCAAAATTTCATGGACTTCGCATACCTCAAACGAAGAAGTGCTGCATAGAATAGGCAAGGAAATAGAACTTTTCAACACAGTGAAAGTTAAAGAACAGCATACCTAGGCCACATACTGAGAAATAATAAGTACCAATACGCTCAACTTATAATGAAAGGAAAGATCGAGAGAAAGAGAGGACTAGAAAGGAAAAGACTATCGTGGCTGAGAAACATCCGACAATGGACAAAGCTAAATTTTGAACAGCTAATAAGAACAGCTGAAGACAGAGAAGAGTTTGCAATTGTAGTAGCCAACCTCCATTGAGGAGAGGGCATTTTAAGAAGAAGAAATCCTTTTCCACTTTCATTCTTCTCCCTTTCTCTTCATGTGATGTTCTGGTTTCTTCTGGCATGTATCTTCTCCAGTATTTCATTTCGGTCACCAGAATGCTGCTTTTGTTTTTTTTATGACCCAAATTTCTGCTGCATATGTCACATGGTACTTCGTAGTATATATCAGCGCGTCTCCGTATCTGGGATTCCTGTAAAACTGGTAGGCTTACAAAAGTCTAATGTAATCTTATTATTAACGTGATAGGGATATTAGTTTAGTAAATAAATAATAAAAAAATATGAAAAAATTTTTTTTAAGAAATGGTTTTCTTTGGTTACGAGTGACTTACATTAAAACTATTATAAAAAAATCAACCAAAAAGCCAAAAATAAAAAAAATTGAAGAAATCTAACACATTCGTTAAAGAAAAGCGTGGGACGAAAACTGTTTATTCGATGAAGACGAGCCACGCTTTTCTTTATGTTGTTCTGAAGCTATTTCCTTGTGGAATTTTTATGATTAACTATTTAGATGGGAAATAAGCTACAATTAAATTGAAAAAAAAAATTTATTAACGTTTCGAAGCCCAAATCGGGTTTCGTTGTCAAAATGCAAAATACTACTAAAGTAAACAAAAATTTTGTTGCTAAGTAAAAAAAAATTCTTCTAATAATTAATTTAATTTGACTCATTTATATTGGCAATTCAGGCGTATATTATACATTTTAAAGTAGAAGACTTTAACATGATATCGCCAATATTTATGAGTTGTGTTCCTTGGACGACTTTACTAAAAGATAGTTCATTCGATTACATGAAATCAATCCCAACTCAAGAATATCCGTCACAAAAAAGTATAGCATGTGATCTGTCGTTAAAAAGATAGCCACATGCAACGATGACAGAAAAATTCTCGCGTTAGAGATTCCATAGTAAATCACGAGGGAAAACCAGGAAAAAACCTCGTGATATTATCCCGACATCGTAAGTACTTGGTCTTACATTTAATTTACTTTCAAAAACTAATACCAAATTCTGACTTTAATATGTTTAAATTATAAATAATATTAATAATACAATATAGTAATGGTATAGTAATAGTAGTATAGTATAGTATACAATAAGTAATACTAAAATATAAAATTTGTACTAACTCGATATGTTATTGACTTACTAATTAGTAAGTCTTACTAATTAGTAAGTCGATAACATATCGAGTTAGTACACATTTTATATTTTAGTATTACTTATTGTATACCTATGTATTATTAATATTATTTATAATTTAAACATATTAAAGTCAGAATTTGGTATCAGTTTTTGAAAGTAAATTAAATGTAAGACTAAAATACTTACGATGCCGGGATAGTATCACGAGGTTTTTTCCTGGTTTTCCCTCGTGATTTAATATGGAATCTTTAACGAGAGAACTTTACTGTCATCGTTGCATTTGGTTGTCTTTTTAAAGACAAATCACATGCTATAATTTTTTTGTGACGGATATTCTTGAGTTGGGATTGATTTCATGTAATCGAATGAACTATCTTTTAGTAAAGTCGTTTCAGGAACGCAACTCATAAATATTGGCGATATCATTTTAAAGTTTTCTACTTTAAAATGTATGATATACGTCTGAATTGCCAATATACCTAAATGAGTCAGATTAAATAAATTATTAGAATAATTTTTTTACTTAGCAACAATATTTTTGTTTAATTTAGTAGTATTTTGTATTTTGACAAAGAAACCCGATTTGGGCTTCGAAACGTTAATAAAATTATTTTTTTCAATTTAATTGTGGCTTATTTCCCATCCAAATAGTTAATCATAAAAATGTCAGAAGGAAATAGCTTCAGAACAACATAAAGAAAAGCGTGGCTCGTCTTCATCGAATAAACGGTTTTCGCCCCACGCTTTTTTTTAACGTATGTGTTAGATTTTTTCAATTTTTTTTATTTTTGGCTTTTTGGTTGATTTTTTTATAATATTTTTAATTTTAGTCACTCGTAACTAAAGAAAAGCGTTTCTTAAAATTTTTTTTTCATATTTTTTATTTTTTACTTTTTACTCTTACACTTTTCAAACATTAAAATATATCGTCATGTTTATTAAAATTTGCATGAAACATATGATGTACAAACATGAAAAGTAGTCGGAATCGGCAAAAAGTTTGAAACTTTATTGTTTATTAATGAATCATAACGTAAACAATTAACGTAAAAAGTCAAATTAAGTATAATTCATATATTTAGCTACAATCTGTAAAAGTTTCAAGTTTCTTCATTGTAAAAAACAAAAGATTTTAAGCATTTTCCGTTATAATCGTTTTTTATTTAAACAATTAATAAACATAATTTTTTTTTATTAATTATTCTTGTATTGTTCCCGCGAATGCATATGTCTGCAAATGTTTAGTCATTTACATTGAAGTAAAGGCAGTCATTCAAATTACCTTCCAAAGATTTGACCCAAACGACTGAACTAAAGAAAAGCGTTTAAATAATTAATACGCCAAAACGAATTATAATGTTAATTGTAGCACAAAACGTATCTACTGGTGGTTTTTATAAGACTACGATAAAAACCAGAATTTTTTTAATTCGAGTTTTGGTTGAAGTTTTGTTTCGTATCGTATTGAAATTTGATACGAATAAGCGCCGATTTTTATATAAACAACTATATGAGCGTTCAAAATTTGAAACCTTATTGTATATTTATGAAGCATAACGTAAACAATTATTGTCTTCTTCTTCTTCTTTTTATATAGACATTACCCTGTCTATTTTTCAATGTGCCTCCAGTAAGTTGTCATTCCATCTTTTTCGTGGTCTTCCCACTGATCGTCTTCCTATTGGAAAACCGTCTCTCGCCGTCCTTACTACTCTATTTTTGTAATTCAGCTTATGTGGTCGTTCCATTCTACTGTTTTGCTTTTCACCCAGTTATTAATGTTGTCCACCTTGCATCTCCTTCTTATATCTGCACTTCTAGCTCTATCCCACAGCGTCTTACCATCGATTTTTCGCAATGTTTTTATCTCTGCTGTTTCTAGCATTCTGTTTGTCCTTTCTGTATCAGGTCGTTTTTCTGCCGCATATGTCATTATTAGTCTGATGACTGTTTTGTAAATTCTGCCTTTCACTTCTTTTCCCATGTTTTTATTTCTCCATATTGTTTCATTCAGGCAACCTGCGGTTCTGTTTGCTTTATTCACCTGATCTTCCACTTCTGTTTCGAGCTTTCCATAGCTGCATAGTGTGATGCCTAGATATCTAAACTCCATGACTTGTTCTATTATTTGACCCTCCAGCTCTAATTTACACCTTATTAAATCTGCTGTTATAACCATGCATTTAGTCCTTTTTGGGGAAATTAATATGTTAAATTTTCTAGCGGTTATATTAAATTCGTGTAGCATACGTTGTAAATTATCTTCACTTTGGGAGATTAGTATTGCGTCGTCTGCATAGCAGATTACAGTGGAACCTCGATAACCCGGATTAATCGGGACCGCGGCCGATCCGGGTTATCGAAAATCCGGGTTAGCCGGAGAATATAGTAAAAATTAATAAATAACCTCCATTATAATTACAAAAACATGAAACACATATGCACAGTACACATCTAAATTACGTATAGTTGTATAGAGTGTAGAGTTTTGTTCATTTCTTGGTAAAAAACTCAGTCATACTGTAGAGATGTACCGACACCATAATATGGTAGGTCTGGATCCCGCGTACGAAAAAAAAGTTGATAAATAGCAAGCTGAAAATTTGTTATTAGCTTAAGGGTGTCTAGTCGGACAAACATTAATATATGGGAACACTGGAACAGGGGAAGTTTTAACTGTGGAACAGGCTAAAAATTTGGAACGGTCAGACCACGAAAACGGCACATGTATTTTGTCCGACAGAACAGACTTAAACTCTCCGAACAGAGATTAAACTCTCATGCAAAAATCAGACTGCTATTTATCACCAAATTGGCGTTTTAATGAGTGGAACATGTAGAATATGTCAAATGACAGGAATTATGACAGGTGATAAATAGCAGTCTGATTTTTGCATGAGAGTTTAATCTCTGTTCGGAGAGTTTATGTCTGTTCTGTCGGACAAAACAAATGTGCCATTTTCGTGTTCTGACCGTTCCAGATTTTTTACCTGTTCCACAATTAAAACTGCCCCTGTTCCAGTGTTCTCATATATCAAAGTTTATCCGACTAGACACCCTTAAGCTATTAACAAATTTTTAGCTTGCTATTAATCAACTTTTTTTTCATACGCGGGATCCAGACCTATGGTATCATAATATCATATTATGATGCTGCAATAAATTTATTTTAAAGATTCGCCTTTATCAATCCTACCTAATGTTTCTAGTTTCTTTTCCATTGTCACAACATTTTTACGTTTTGTTAACATTACAGTTTTGTTACCATTACGTAGACAAAAATCAGGCAAACACAATCTGAAGCACGATTACAGAACGGAAGTGATTAAAACAATGTTGTTATTTAAGAACAGACTAAGGCCATTGTTTTAAAAAAGAATTTTTAAATAGTCACGTCTATTTTAAACAATGCTAAGACAGTTTGACATAAATAACGGAAAAGGAATACAGACAGGTGCCTGTTCTTTCCGATAAGCTGAGACGGTCGCTCTGCCTGCCGCCGTGTGCATGAATCATTTTTACTGTTGTACATACTTATATGTGTTCAAATTACACAAATACACATTATCTCTCAAATATTATTTGACCTACATACATTTTTATTTGATAAAATTGTTAAATTGTTTATTTGTTAAATTTTTGTCTGATGAAAATCGGTCCGGGTTAGCCGGACTTCCGGGTTATCGGGGGCCGACTTATCGGGGTTCCACTGTATTTGAAGTTGTTTTTCTCCCATTTGGCAACCTTTTTTTGTTCTTACTTTTTTTATTTACTTTTATTTATTTTTAAATACTTTTTATATAAAATTTAATGTAAAAAGTGAAATTATGTATAGTTCATATCATTAGCTACAATCCGTAGAAGTTTCAAGTTTCTACCTTGTAAAAAGCAAGAGAATTTAAGCATTTTCCATTAAAATCATTTTTTTTATTTAAACAATTAATAAACATAAAAAAAATGTATGGACTATTCGTGTATTGTTCCCACGAATGCAAATGTCTGCAAATTTTCATTCATTTGCATTGAAGAAAAGGCAGTCAAATTAACGTCTAAAGATTTGACGCAAACTATTGAACTAAATAAAAGCGTTTAATAAAAAAGACTGCCTGCTCGACCCGTCTCTGACAAAATAATTGAAATTTCGTTAATAAACTGATTTTCAAATTTTAAACACTGTTTAATCTCCATTAAAGGGTTTGATTATACCAAAACTCGACTCAGCCCACCGAACTTATTTAGGCTCTGATAATTTTCGTTTACAAATTATATTTTAATGAAGGGTAACTAAATACACAAGGAAATTATTGAATTTTGCCTCGGCACTTCTGAGTGGTGGCTAAAAATAGAGGGATAATAAAAGAGTAGGCGAGATTCGTTTTTGCATATTTAAGGGGAAGCTATTAAATTGATATATTATTAAATATGTTATCGGCGAACCATTTCCTAAAATAGAGATATGAAATTTTCAATTCCATTATGTTGAGTAAATGGTTAATTTGCTGCAGTAAGATGATAATATTATTTGTCGTTTATTATTTTATACTACGTTTCGTATCTTAACATATTTTATCCTGTGTTAGCCAATTACTATGCAAAAACCCATGCCCAAATTTTTTTTTCAAATTTCAAATTACATAATTATGAGTAATATTCAAATTACATAATAAGAGATGGACAGAATACATCAATGAACTGTTCAAAGACAATAGAACAGATCAGATGGAAATAGAAGTAAAACAGGATAAGGTTTTAAAGATGTTAAAAGGGGAAATTAAAATGGCATTGAAAACAGCAAAAATGGTAAAGCAGCAGGTCCACATCAAATCCCCATTAGATATCTTAAAACACATAAATGATGAAACATTATAGTAGACTTATTTAACACAGTGTACAAAACAGGACACAGTCGTATAAATAAACAAAAATTAAAAAAAATTTAATAAACGCTTTTTTTTAGTTACGAGTGACTAAAATTAAAAATATTATAAAAAAATCAACTAAAAAGCAAAAAAAATTGAAAAATCTAACACATTCGTCAAAGAAAAGCGTGGCGCGTCTTCGTCGAATAACCGGTTTTCGCCCCACGCTTTTCTTTAACGAATGTGTTGGATTTTTTCAATTTTTTTTGCTTTTTAGTTGATTTTTTTATAATATTTTTAATTTTAGTCACTCGTAACTAAAGGAAAGCGTTTCTTAAAAATTTTGTTTCATATTTTTTTATTTTTTATTACTTTTTAGTCTTACACTTTTCAAAAATTAAAATATATCGTCATGTTTATTAAAATATGATAAAACATATGATATACTAACATGAAAAGTAGTTGGAATCGGCAAAAATTTTGAAACTTTATTGTTTATTTATGAAGCATAACGTAAACAATTAACGTAAAAAGTGAAATTATGTATAGTTCATATCATTAGCTACAATCCGTAAAAGTTTCAAGTTTTTACATTGCAAAAAGCAAGAGAATTTAAGCATTTTCCATTAAAATCGTTTTTTTTTATTTAAACAATTAATAAACATTAAAAAAAATTTTTATTGACTATTCGTGTATTGTTCCCGCGAATGCATATGTCTGCAAATTTTCATTCATTTGCATTGGAGAAAAGGCAGTCCAATTATGTTTTAATAGGCGTTTAATAAAAAACTGGAAGAAAGAACAGAGGATCGTCAGTATGGGTTAAGAAACAGACTATTAACCAAAGACGCGTTATTTGTTTTTAATGTGTTAGCTTCAAGATGCATAGATATGAATATGAATTTGCATGTTTGTTACGTTGATTTTAAAAAAGCATTTTACAAGGTCAGAAATGAAAGATTAGTTCAAATTCTAAAGGCAGAAATGATATGTAGACAAAAGGGACTTACGAATAATAACAATTACTGGAATCAAAGGGCACAAATTTTAATATAATATAACGAACCCAGTCCAGAGATTGAAATCAGGAGAGGAGTTAGGCAGGGATGTATTATGTCTTCATTACTATTTTTAATGGTTTCCTTGGTTACAAAATCTTAAATATAATCGATAGGCCAATGATAACGTATTTGCAAGATTTATTTCTCAATAAAACCCTGACCTAGTAAATGTCAGAAAAAAAACTTTTCATCACTTTACTTAATTTGAAACTAAAAATTAAAAAATTGAAGACAAGTTTGTTTACAAAATGATCAATCAAATTAGCCACCATTAACTTTATACACGAGTTTTTGTTTCCGCCTTTTGTCGTCAACATAATAGTATGTTGCACTACTATTATAGTAATCGTAGTAAAGTGGATTTTTGGTCTAATTGATTTTTCACGACGAATCAATCAAAATTTATCTTCTTTAGTTCTATAGTAGGTTGAGTATAGTATTTTTACTACAAAAACAAGATTACGTAGGTCAAAATTTCTGACGTAAGAGAACTGTCAAAACATTAGAATGTGACTTTTCATCATGGCCACGTTTATGTCAATACTTGTCAGATATATTTTTTTTTGTTTACTCTAATAAATAATATCTTTAGTTATTATTTATTCTAATTAATGATGTCAATTGGTTTTCATTACTTGCCGAAATATATTAATTAACAACAATATTATTATAGTGTAGGTATAATCATTAAAACAGATTATTTAATATTTTTAAAACTAACTACTGCAAACGCTAAAATTCAAAAGAAACATTATTTCTAATAAACCTAGGGCCGGTTGTTCGAACGCTAATCAACAATGATCATTATCAAATATTTAATTACTGTCAACAACTGTCAATGTCAACTTTGATTGGGTTGCTGAAATCATAATTCTGTGCTCTGTGCGTAAAGTGAGTTAAGTCCAAAAATGGTCGAAATTAGCAAATGCACTATCTGTATGTTAGAATTTGATATCTACATGTGTGTATAATTTGTCAAGTCTAATTCCATTCCTGAACTGAAATATTCATTTTACACAAATGAAAAACAATCAATACTAACTGTGTAAAGCGTATTAAGTCCTGAACTTAGACATATCACTCTTTACACTAAACATTATTTAAGAAACAGGAAGCCTCAGTTTGTTAAGTCCCACAATTTTGCGACTTAACACACTGTACACTAATAAGTTATTACGCCGACTCTCTGTACGCCGCGCGTCGTTAAAGGTGATTTGTCTTTTTTACTAAAAGTGTTTGAAAATTAAAAAAAAATTATAACTGAAGAAAAAGAATAGAGTAAATCAATTTTTAATTGGAATCCCAGCTTATGAAAGCCACCACCCAAGAATAGATTGTGGGAAAAATTTGTTTCTCCACATTTGACGATAGTGACACTATGAAGATTACAAGCGTACCCTATCTGAAAACAGTTTAAAACCTGTAAGCTATACTAAGATTTGTGAGGAGTTCCACAACTTACACTGTTACTAATAAAACACTCGTATTCTAAGGTTATTCCGTATTTATATCTAGAATAGTTATCCTAAGTATAAGGTAGATATAGTACGAAAATAATTCGTTACTAATAAACTCGCTATAAGTTAGATATAAGTATTCCCACTTTATTCCGAAATAATAGTTTGGCAACGTTGCAATTTTCTGCACAAGTACATAGAACAATGATATATTGTGTCAAATATGTCAATTTTGATTTTTCTCTGTAACTGATAAACCAAATTAACCTAGGCGAAAAGTTTTCGGAATGATAAAAATGAGTTTTTATTGATTTTTTTAAATACGTTTAAAATACCAGTATTCTTCTTTCATATGGTTTCTACAGAATTGCTGTATTATTATTATTTTCGGAACAATAATATTGCAAAAAAAGTTCCTAGGGGTAAACAAATTGAATAAAATTTAAGCTAATTGACGAATCATCTTGAAATTTTTTGTGCATTATATGGACTGTTTACTCAACTTTTCATGCAATATCAAATTCAAATAAGTGAATCACCTACTAAGATTTCTAAAAACCTTACACCATCTTAAGAAAACCGATATTTAATTCTGAATTCCTTATCGGTGTATTGTGAAAAGGGATTTATTCTATCTTTGAGAAGTTTCCTTTTTCGTGTATTTTCTATCATGTTAATTAAATTATCAACTTCTTCGACAGCCGCAACACCCCTTAAACACATTTTTTTATTATATAATTACTCACAAAACAAATCAAAAGATAATATATTTTTGCCTCTGATGATATTGACAGTCATAAAATAGGTTATACCAGACTTAAACAAGGGTGTGGGTCGGTATAAACTTGGACTAAATTCTTATACCACGTATAACCTATATCTAAGTTATTCCATGTTTATTGGTAGTGATTTTGCCTATACCTGATTTATTCTCGATATAATTTTTATACTTGGTTTATTAGTAACAGTGTCAAATTTCAAAAATTAAAAAGCCTAAATTACATGCTTGTTCAAAATGTGGTAGGCTAGACATGCAACCTAAAATATGTTCTAAGAATGAAAACCAGGAGTTTTTAAAACAAAAAAAATGACCACCTTGATAACGCGGAGTATGGGTATAAGTCTAAAAAGTTAGACAAAGAAAATTCAAAAGTTAACGTTTTAACCAAAAATGTGACATTTGGCATGCAGCAATGCCTTCGCACTCCACTTGTACATAGTTCTGTAGCCTTCTACAAACGTTAACTTTGGACTTTTAATCTAACAGTCTACGACTGCAGTGATGGCACAACTTACTGTTACCTTTGGCATGAAGGTGTAGCTGGGAGAGATGCTAATGAAGTTGGCTCATGTGTATACAAATTTATTTCTAAAGCTTTAAAGCATGTTGTGAAAAGTTTGATCATATAGGTAGTCAGATACATGTGGTGGTCAAAACAAGAGAACCCATGTAGCAGCTATGTGTATGGTAGCCCTGCAAAATTCTCCTAACTTGGAAGCGATTATTCATAAATTTTTTAGTACCTGGCACAAGCACATTGAGTGTGATACATCACACGTCCTTATTGAAAAAATAAAACAGCTTTTGCTGGACGTTCCACCATCCTCATGATTTTGCCGAACTTATACAAAGCACTGGTAAGAAACGCCCTTTTGTGGTGAAGGAGATAAATCAAGATAGCTTCTTTGACTTTGCTAAGTTGCTAAAAACGGACCTTCAGCAGCGAAAAGATGATGTTAGTGGAAACAATTTTAGCTACAGAGATGTACAGTGGCTGAATTTTGTTAAAAACGAGCCTGCAATAAGTTCTATACCCAAGAAGAAAAAAAATTACCTCCTCAACCTGCTTCCACACATTTCACCAGTATTTCACCAATTCTATAAAGAATAACCTCAAATGAAGCAGAGAATACCTATACTGATTACATTCCTGATGAAGCAAATGACGAGATAGTGCAACTACATAGTTGACTAAAAAAAAGTAAATGTGAAAACCACGAAGAAAATGACAGTTAAAGTATAAATAAATATGAAAATATATATTTAAAAAGAAGAAAATAAATCAACGAAACAAACTGTCGGGAAGAAGGGAAAGAATGTAAATATTAAACAATAAAACTTAAAAAATATTGATTTCTTTTCCATATCAGTTTTTGTTTATTTTTTGTATTATTTTACTTAATTTGTATTATTACTTACTTGGTTTATGGTGCATTAACACAAGTTTTTGTCTTGCTAAATGTTCTTCTATTATTATTATTGATTGAAACGTGATATTTTGATCTTAAAAATCCTCACTATTATTATTAAATATTATTTTTTATGATTTTTGTTATAGTTTGTGTTATGCGTTAAGCGTGTTAAGTTCATGATATTTGTGCAAATTGTGTTAAGTCCATGTAAGAAAAAATTGATTATTTTTTATAATACTTATATGGTTTGTTTATATTATTTATTGATTATGTTATTGAGAGAAATAAATATTTAATTGATCCAAAGTATTTAAAAGGATTTTGAGGGATACATTCTTGTAAAAACTCGAAAAGTATAACTCGAACATATTATTTCAAACTTTAAACGCGTTTATCTCAAAACAGTGTTTTAGGACTTAACTCCCTTTACGCACTGAGCACAGAATTATTAATTACAATTATGAAATTACTTAATCAATTATGTTAATAATTGTTATGTTAATTGATTAACTAATCTCATAATTATAATCAATAATGTTTTCAGCAACCCAACCAAACTTGACATTGACAGTTGTGACAGTAATTAAATATTTGATAGTGATCATTGTTGATTAGCGTTCGAACAACCGGCCCCTAATCTAAGAAATCTAAATTCTCCAACTTACTTCTCTGCAGTTAATGGTAAAAGGGAATCCCATTATTTCGTTCTTGTTCAAAATAATCTTAAAGAAGCATTTTGATTTGGCATATGTTTCTCAATACAAACACAATTAATAGGTACACAACAATAATTACAATTATAATAGTTTTGAAATTAAACTATATTAATATGTAGGTATAGTATTTTTACTACAAAAACGTTATTACGTAGGTCAAAATTTTTGACGTAAGAGAACTGTCAAAACATTAGAATGTGACTTTCATTATTGTCATGTTTATTATAAACATGGCAATAATGAAAAGTCACATTCTAACGTTTTGACAGTTCTCTTACGTCAAAAATTTTGACCTACGTAATAACGTTTTTGAAGTAAAAATACTATATTTATAAAAACAGTATTGTTTTAAAGCTATATTTTGAATCAAACTGTGTACGAAACGAAGTAAAATGTAGCACCACAGAACGGTCAGATCAGTAGCGTACGATTTTCTAATATATTTAAATAAAATTATTATTTTCTGGAGTATTTAACTTAAAGGATTGTTTTATAAAATTTATATTATTGATAATAAACCATGTTTTTGGTTGTTTAATTAATATAATTCTAAAATTCACAATATAATCGCGATTACGTTTTTCTTATTATATTACCATTTTGACACTTGTAAGAAATGCTAGAGAAATGTCAATTTTAAAGTTAATGTTTATTTACTTTAATAATTAACATTAATTTCGGCGTATTATTAATATATTTCGGAAAGAAATGAAAACTGATTGACATTATTAATTAGAATAAAGAATTAAAGATGTTATTTGTAAAGTAAACAAAAACAAAGAAAATATCTGACAAGTAATGACATTAACGTGGCCATGATGAAAAGTCACATTCTAACGATTTGGCAGTGCTCTTACGTCAGAAATTTTGATCAACATAATCTTGCTTTTGTAGTAAAACGACTATACTTACCACTTAACACTAGTTAGGTTTTTAGATTTGTATTTGTAGTGAGCTATTTGTCATTAAATAATTTTTGCTATTTAGCATACTTTATATGAAAAACACATTTAATTTTCATTTTCGTCAGCCTAGTAAGATTTTTTTGGAATATCTACTTATGTATATCTTACTTACGAAAATTACAAAAATTCATAATATTAATTCTTAGGAGAATTCATATTTTAATTCAATAATTTTCTGACAATAAATTTCCTGAATAAATTGAAAAAATTAAATTTTCTAATATGGCGCCGCTTTACTTTGTTTGCTAAACTAATAGTTGACAAACAACAGAAAACTAGATACCTATGAACAACGTTAAATATTATAAACACGAGTGCCAAAACAGAGACCAACGTCTTTCTAACATAAATTATTGATAATCTGTTTCTTCAAATTAGGCATGGGAGAAATCGCCGATTATAACCTACAACCGGTTTTTGTCCTCTGCAGTAATCGGGTTTTCTGGTTGCTTTTTTGTCCCGGTTATAACCGGTTTTTCTTTTTAAAGTAATAACCGGTGAAAAACCGGATAAGTGGAAAAAATACTGAATTCAGAGAAAAACGGGGAAAATTTTTCGCCCCCCGCGCGTAAATGGACTATTTGAAACTGAAACCGATTTCACAACACTGATGACTGATTTCTATACTGATATGGACTTATATCGATTCGCATGGAGTATCACAAACTAAAGCGCAATGTAAATGTAACCTATTGGGTATTGGCTATGACTAAAAAAAAAAAACGATTTTTTGACCGGTTATAACAGCCAGGTTAAACCGTAGTTAAAAAAACCAGTATAACTGAAAACCGGTGTTTTGTCAACAACCGCCACCCCTACTTCAAATTAAATAAAAGTAAAACAGTGCAATTGCTGGTAGATTCAGAATATTAATTTATTTAAATGTTTTGTGATGATATTAAAAATTTAATCGACGAACGTCATGTTTTAAGTTTTTATGCTTCGTTTATTCAATGTTTCCAGTCTTAAGCGCATTGTATTTGATTATAAAATAATTATAAACTAATTTTAGCATATCTTGCGCACGCAAATCAATTTTACGAAAGCACGACATTAACAAAGATTATGTTTATACTGACCCTTAAATTGATGACCACAACCTCAAAATAAACCTATAGTTTTTCTATATAATTGTATAACGTGTCAGTCAATACTAACCTAAAATAGTTATTTTTCTACAACCACTATTCAAAATGCACTTTTCTGCACAGTTTTATGTAAGCAAACTTGATATTTTCTCACAGTATAATATATTTGACATTAATGTGCAGAAAAGTGACATTTCTGTGCAGGAAAGTTATTTTTTGCACAGTTGACTATCTCATTCTGAGTAACGTCATATTCTGTTTACATCAGTGATTAAAGTTTAGACAAATATATAACCTATATATTCTATAGTTGTTATGATTTACGTATTGACAGTATAGGCAGTTTTGACGTTATGTCCATAGAGTTATATATTAACATAGAGAGAGTGTCATTCAAAGCGAAGTGACGACACCATCTTTTTTATTTGGATTAGTGCTGTTTCACTTTTACGCATAGTAAAGCTGCTACAGTTGTCCTCCTCTTCCGTACCTATATTCACACTGAACGTCATCATAGATTTTCGATACAATGTGTTAGAAAGAGATGCAGCAAACCAGTCCATGAGATCTTGTCGTCAGGAAGCGCGGAAGGTAGGCTCCCTCTATGTTAATATATACCTCTATGGTTATGTCAAGAAAAATATAAAAATGGAATGTCAGTCAAGTTCAAGTAAAAGTTTTTGTAGATTTTGTCCTGTGATTGAGAATGAATAAATTATAATTGTTGATATATAAGACGTTTGTAGAAAAAATATTGTATGATATACGTGTTAAAAAGTACATTTTTAAGGCACTCAAGTGAATAATTGCAGAATTCGCTTCGCTCATTCTGCAAACTTTCACATGCGTGCCTTAAACGTGTATTTTAACACTTATATCATAAATAACTATTAAATTCAAACAAATTAAGGCAGTGCATTCAAAATACGGTTGCATCTAAAATAGCTCCAGAAAAAATTAATTTTTTAGTAGTTTAACTTAAATTAATTTTATAGTGGTTTTAATTATCATTGATAAGAAGTTTCAGTCCTATGGGTTAAACAGCCTAGGCTTCTTTTCACGGTGTTTAACTTTTGTGTGAACAGTTTAAAATTTGGCCATGGTTAAACGTACCTAAATATTGACATTCAGCTCGCAGTTTTTGTGACAATTAAAACATTTAAATTTCATCGTGGGTAATAGCTATTTGTATAACAAGGGAGGAAAGTGTAACTTTTCCTCCCGAGAATGAAGTTTACTGCCCGACGCGTAGCGGAGGGCAGTAATCATTCAAGGGAGGAAAAGGCACTTTACTCCCATGTTATACATATGGTTTTTCCACCTTCCTCAAATAACAAGTAATTTTGTCATTTTTACTTAATTTATTTATGTAACTAACCAACAAAATTTATTAGAACTAAAACAACAAGTAGGTACAATATAACTGTCAGCTGTCAAATATAAGTCAAATTATTAATGTAAACATTGTTAAATCAAAATAACAATTTACTGTTTTTTACCATTCTGCAAAATATAGGATGTTTTATAAATAAACGTTAAAATGTATAGATACTCCGTAATAGAAAATAGATATTATACAGGGCGTCAGTAAGTTATATTTCATGAATGAAATATTATGACGTCACTTTTACTTTTCCTCCCTAGGGAGGAAAAATATTTTCCTCCCTAGGGAGGAAAAGTACAACTTTGCTCCCTACAATCAGGTCCGGAAAAGTATACTTTCGGTAGAGGTAGGTGGAAAAAACATTTACATATTGTAGAATAGTGATACAAAAGTGAAAATATTCTCCCCAGATGGGGGAGAATATAAAAAAGACGCCAGTGTGCGAACTAAATACTGCTGAAGTTATTAGTGATAGTAATCAAGACATGGATACAGGAACTATCACCACAAATTCTTCTGCTACAAGGGAGGTAAAACTTTTTAATATTAATTGTAATAGTTACGACTTTCAAAATTGTTGTGTTTATGTTGAGAAGACCAATGATCAGAATATTTCCCGTTTGCATCCAATGGTTGTTGCAGATATTTTACATCAAAAATTAAAGATTAATAATATTAAGCAAATTAAAAGTATAGGAAGAAACCGTGTTAAAGTAATCCTCAAATCTATTTTGGATGCAAACAATTTAGTCAATAATAGTCACTTAAAGGACGATAATTTAAAAGCGTACATTCCAAATCACCTCTTGGAAATCAAAGGACTGATACGCGATGTTGATACCAAATATAATATTGACTATTTGAAAAAATATATGAGCTCTAGTTCACCAATTATTGATATTAAAAGAATGCACAGGAAAGTAGAAAAGGATGGAAATACAGAATACGTCCCTAGACGTAATGTTATAATTACTTTTGAAGGCAATTGTTTGCCAAACTATGTTGTGATAAATTATGTATTTTTCCAAGTGGAAAAATTGTTGGGTAAAGTGACGCAATGTTATAAATGCCTCAAATATGGACATATTTCTAGACAGTGTAAAGGTACACAGGAATACTGTATACAATGTGGACAAATTAAAAATGACATACATACATGTGATGAAACAAAAAAGTATTGCATACACTGTAAAACTGATAAGCATATATCGATCTCTAAAAACTGTCCTTTTTTCGAACATCAAAAAAAAATAAAAAATATCATGATTGAACATAAAATCTCATATTTGGAGGCAAAAAATTTGAGTGACTCATCATTTTCTGGTCTTATTTCTAATAACAGATTTGAAATATTGTCAAATTCAGACAAAGAATTTCCAAAATTAACTAACTCCTCTGAAGTTAGTACATCTCCTTATTTCAAGCCATTGAGGCCTCACCTACAGAAACCCAAAAGTTTTAGCCAACCAAGCTGTAGTACATCAAGCACTGAGTATAGTGCAAATAAAAAAAGAAAAGTATCATCTCCAACTTCCGAAGATCCTACACCATATCTCATCCCTTTCAGATTTGGACCGTCTCAACCTTTACCTCCCTTAAATAAGGAAAGTTTTCCTAATACAGACAATGATAAAAATAAGTTAGTAGATTCCTTAGTACTTCTTTTCTCAAGTTTTATTCAAAATATTAATTGTTTAGAAGAGACAAAATCACTTGACATGAATTTGTTAGCCAAAGGTATTAATAATGTTCTAGATAATATTTTAAAAAATAACTCATCTAATGACGAACAAATCTAAACTCAAAATAATACAATGGAATGCTCGATCAGCTGTTGCTAACAAAAACAGCCTTATTAACTTTTTAATAACCGAAGATATTGACATAGCTTTAATAAGTGAAACTTGGTTTAAACGGGATGTTGTATATATTTATAGAGGTTATAATGTGATACGCGAAGATCGCGATGACGGCTATTCTGGAGTTGCTATTTTAATTAAAACTGGTATTCCTTTTGAGCGCATAACAATTAAAAAAAATTATATTCAAGACTTGCTTGCTTGTGGTATTAAAATCAACTATAAACAAAGTTATTTAAGTTTACTCTCTGTATATAGGTGCCCAAAAACTAAAACCAAAACCGAAGATTGGGATAAGTTATTTTCTCAACTAAAACACCCTTGTATCATTGGAGGAGATATGAATGCACATAATTATTTGTGGGGCTCATATAAAAATGATAATATAGGCCATCAAATTGTGGAGACAATTCAGAATTTAGATTATGTAGTAATGAATAATGGACAACCAACTTGCCAAACGAGTCCAGGAAACTCAGATTCCATGATTGATGTCACGTTTTGCTCACCATCCCTTTTTGATAAAACTTCGTGGTCTGTAGATCTTGATACCTTGGGATCAAATCATTTCGTTATAAAGGTTGTGATCGATGTCTTGGGAACTAATGCTAATACCATTTATCCCAGTACTAAGTGGAACATTAAAAAAGCAAATTGGTCATTATACTCTCAGCTTGTTGATACCTTATTAAACGAAAAACCTCACACATCCTTAAATACCCAAGAAAAATATAATTTCCTTATTGACTGTATTAATGAAGCTTCTAAACAATCTATTTCTGAATATAAACCATTTAAATGCAAACGGACTCCCCCTCCGTGGTGGGATTCGGAATGTGATCAATCCGTTGCAGAAAGAAAGAAGGCATTAATAAACTATAAAAACAATTCTTCTCCTGAAAATTTTTGTAAATGCAAAGAAGTAAATGCTCGTGTCAAAAAATTCCTGAAATTAAAGGCCAAACAAAGTTGGGTTGCATGGTGTTCAAAATTAAATAAACAAACTCCATCTAGTCTTATTTGGAATCAAGCAAGAAAAATGAATAGGAAAAAAGTTAATTTTTCATTACCTCTAAGTAATTCATGGGTAGACGATTTTTTCGATAAAATAGCTCCACCTTACGTAAATAACCAGTTAGATGTTATTAATTCTAAAACGCTTCCATCTGATCAGAATCATTTTCTCCTTACACCTTTTTCGAGAACTGAATTAGAATTTGCCCTTGATAATCGCGTTAGTACCTCACCAGGATACGATGCAATCAAATATCCTATGATACAACATTTACCAGATAACGCAAAACAATTACTTTTAAATATATTTGACCAGATAATTATTGAAGGCAACAGCATAATAGATTTTAAGCGTATTATAGTCGTTCCTATTCCCAAACCGGGGAAAGACCCTAAATTAGCTGAAGCTTACCGACCGATATCATTATTATCATGTATATTGAAGACTCTCGAACGGATGGTTAAGATTAGGTTGGATTGGTGGCTAAGGGATCAAAATCCTTTACCCGCTAACCAACATGGTTTTAAAAAAGGTTATGGAACTTTAGATTCCTTAACAACTCTTGTTGTAGACATTCAGAACAGTTTTTCCAGGAACAGTTATGTGCCCGCTTTATTTTTAGACATCGAAGGTGCTTATGACTCTGTCTCTCAATTCTCCAAGAAAAGATGATTACATTTTTTAATATTCCATCACAGTTTGCTTCTAACATTGTAAACCTGTATAAAAATAGAATAATTTATTTAAAAAATAATCATACTCTTATAGGCCCTAGACTTAATAATAAAGGATTACCTCAGGGCTCCGTTTTGAGCCCTATTTTATTTAACATTTACACAGCAGATCTACACAACATCACTATTAACAATATTGCATTTAATGTTGTACAATATGCTGACGATTTCTGTTTGTACACAGAACACAAGAAATATCAGCAATCCATTGAAAACTTGAATAGTGTCTATGGTCTCCATAAAAAATGGTTTATTGAAAATGGCTTTGAATTATCATGCAGTAAATCACAAGTTTGTTTATTTACCAGACATAACTTTCCTAATATTAGCACAATCACCTTAGGTGGGCATAAATTTTCTTTTAAAAATAAAATTAAATATCTTGGAATGATACTCGACCAAAAATTGACCTGGAAGTTACATATTGACGACATGTTGAACAGGTGTAATAAGGGAATAAACTTTCTTAAATCAATTAATAGAACTTGGTGGGGATCGGATGTTGAAGTAAGTTTATTATTTTATAAAGCTTACATACGATCTATTTTCGATTACGGCAGTGTTTTGTATGGATCAGCAAGTAATGCACTACTAAACAAAATCAACGTTTTACAGAATTCAGCCTTACGAATATGTCTAGGAGCTATGAGATCCACTCCAGTACAAGCTTTATATTTGGAAGCCTTGGAACCTCCTTTAAATCTAAGACGAAGTTTTTTGTCCAAAAAATATTTAATGAAAGTATACTTAATTAACCCTCTTCTATACCAAAAAATAGTGACTTTAAGTTGCCATGATCTAACCAATAAATATTGGCAAAAAAAGAAATCTCCCTTACTGTGTGAAGCTTATAATCAAAATATAGTACTCTTAAAAAATATAGATAAAACGAACGACTTATTCAAAAATTACGCGTACTCTTCTTTCTTTTCTCCTACAGATATTATTGTACCAAATTATAGTGAAAACATATATTTAAATAAAAATATTCTTTTATCCATAACGAATAGTTACAATGAGTCAATAGCTCTATATACAGATGCGTCTAAATCTGCAGATGGAACTGGATGCGCCTTTTTTATACCATCGGGACATATAGAAAAGAAATTCAAACTGAAACCGGAGACTTCGATTTATACAGCAGAGGCTATTGCAATATATGAAGCTTTACTATATGTAGCTGAATTTGATTTCGCCCATATTATAATTTTGTCTGACTCCTTAGCAGTATTGAAATCTCTTGGTAAATATGGACCCCCAAACATCCAAGACTGCCCATACATTTATAAAATTAAACATATTAAACAAAATCTTTTAACCAAAGGAATCAATGTACATTTTATCTGGATTAAAGCACACGCAGGATTTGAACATAATGAGTATGTCGACTTATTAGCCAAAGAAAGCGTTTCATCCGATACCAGTATTCTACATAAAATAACACTGACTGATAGTATAATCTCTTTCAAGTCAACACTGCATCGGGAGTGGAGCTACCAGTGGAAGGAATACTCTTTTGTGAATCAAAATAGATACTCGTTAATTCAGCCCGATATTCCCAAATTTCCTTGGTACAAGTCTTGTAGAGCTTCTAGAAAGTACATAACTTCTATTATTAGAGTACGATTCGGGCACGCATGTTATCCAAAGCATTTATTTAAAATACAGGTTTTGGATAATGATAAATGTGAGCATTGTGAAGAGGAAAGTGATTTAGATCATATATTTTTTGGTTGTTCTAAAAATACAATTTACTCATCTAAATTAATAAATGATTTATTAAAATGTAAAGTAGCAACTCCTTGGAATATACTATATTTATTATCACTTGGTTCTGTAGATGTATACAACTCTTTAATTAACTTTTTAAAAGACAGCAAATTATCATTATAATTCCCTTAAACATTTTTAATTAATACCTTTGGTAGTTAGTAGTTTTAGCTGTTAAGCTTAGTGTTACTTAATACCTTTTAGTTGTTATCTTTGTTTTAAACCTGTTTTGTATAACTTGATAACTTGTATTCCTTATGTGTCTGGCAGTATGAAGGTAAGTCTAAGCCAAAATAAAAAAAAAAAAAAAAAAAAAGGAAGTGCATTAATATTTTAACACGTTGAGTGCAACATGTATCCAACATGGATACGCGCATCCCACGCATCCCACTGATTATTGGCCGCGTGTATCCAATGTGGATGCACATGTATTTTTGTATTTTAAGCCGTGTACATCCGTATCAGATACCACTGTCTAAATATCTTTATGGATGCTTGTAAGTAGTGGCCTACGAAACCCAAAACTGTGGTTGGCCTGCAGCAGGTACTGCGATTATTTTTGCTTAGTCATATTTAAAAAAAAAGGGAAATGACACAATTTATTTATTTTATACAATATAATATATATATATATATATATATATATATATATATATATATATATATATATATATATATATATATATATATATATATATATAAAACAAGGTTGAAATATTGGGGTAGCAGCAATCTCAAAGAAAACTCTTTATAATAATTCCAAGCTTTCGATAATGTTTATTATCATCTTCAGGGAAAATACAAATATAAATATACAGTATTTAACAATTAGTCTAACTAAAATCAATAAAAATTGTTATCTTTGTGCTATCAAAAATCCAAAACACCATAGTTTTCTCTCACTAAATCAGGTGTCTAGGATCCCCAGAAACACAAAAATAACAAAATATTGCTCTGAGAAATGCAGAGCTAATACTCTCACTAGAAACACCGCATATCACAGAACAACCTTACTAAAAAATTATTATTTATATGTTTTGGTACTTACATTATTTGAGGATGTAGAGCCTAGTTGTTAAATACTGACATAACAATGAAATTTTGTCTTGGTAAATAGTAAATAATATAAATTAAAGTAAAAACTATATAAAAACTTATAAAAATCTGAGTATAAAGCGATAAAAGCTAAAATATTTTTTAAAAAATTATGTATGTCTAATTGGCATTTTACAAAATGTCTAACAAAATGTTATGGATGTTTATTCATTTTTCTTTGAATTCATACGGAAACGTCACAACCACTGAACCAATTACAATTTTTTTTTTTTTTTTTTTATATAAATTTCTAATAAATTTTGAAATAGGAAAAGAGCGAAATGATAATATAAAAGTTTTAATAAATGTAAAATTTTTAAGTACCAAAACATATAAATAATAATTTTTTAGTAAGGTTGTTCTGTGATATGCGGTGTTTCTAGTGAGAGTATTAGCTCTGCATTTCTCAGAGCAATATTTTGTTATTTTTGTGTTTCTGGGGATCCTAGACACCTGATTTAGTGAGAGAAAACTATGGTGTTTTGGATTTTTGATAGCACAAAGATAACAATTTTTATTGATTTTAGTTAGACTAATTGTTAAATACTGTATATTTATATTTCTAGTTTCCCTGAAGATGATAATAAACATTATCGAAAGCTTGGAATTATTATAAAGAGTTTTCTTTGAGATTGCTGCTACCCCAATATTTCAACCTTGTTTCCTAACTATTCAGCAAAGATTATATACCTGTTATATATATATATATATATATATATATATGATTTTGCTTATTTATTTTTATATTTGTACTCGATTATCCAACATCATTTTATATATATATATATATATATATATATATATATATATAGCATTTCGCGAATCTTAGTCTTAGGCTTAGGTCAAAGTCAGAGTTCGTAAAGACGTTTCTTAATTTCATGAATGGACTTCTGGCCCTTTTTTATCCGACATTTAATTTCCATATCCGACATCCAGTCTTCACATAGCCAGGTTCCCAGGTACTTAAACTTTCTTACGCAAGTTTCTATTATATACCCTATTTCAAGAACATACGCCTGTTTTGGATTACTTCGACAACGAATATTTTACTGCGCAAAATAAGAAGAACGAAAGTAAATTGCAAATTACATTGTTGTTTATTGGAATAATTATTAGCGCCATTTACTTTCGCACTTCTTATGTTGCACAGTAAAATATTCGTTGTCGAAGTAATCCAAAACAGGCGTATGTTCGTGGAATGGCCCATACACAAGTTCTACTTTCTCAAACTTAGTATTTTCTTCAAAATAGTAATATAATAACAAAATAGTATTTAACATAACAACGAGCAAAATTTATGAAACAAGCACTTAAGAGTAAACAGTAGCGATTAACAGGTAGCAACAAAATATAACTTAGGGAGATAGTATCATAAACTTTGGCAACAGAGGTAATCTTTGACATTATCTAAGATTACTATTTTGACAATATCATAGTCGCGCTAAATGGAAGTAATAGAAAACGATTTTATTATTAATAAATAGATATTTATAAAAATAAACTAAAATGGGTGACAATTTTATGTTAAGATAGGTATTTAGAAAGGTATTTGCATGAAATATCTAATAATAAAACAATAATAAATAATCATTTTTTGTTCTGAAGCGAAACAAACTTCGATTTTCGTATAATTTTGGCACGGTTTTTAATGGACTTTTTCTTGGAAGGTTTCACTTTATTTTTCGTTTGATTTACTTTTTCCATTTTGTTAAACTATTGATAATATTTTTACGTAAAATATACTTACCTACCTACATATAACTAAAACTCACAATTAACAACAATCTATTCTTTCAAAGAGGCCAACAACTTATACCACAACAACAAAAATATAATAAATTAACTATCAATAAACATTACTTTCCTATGAAACAACAATAACGAATTGTTAAATTAACACACTACTGCACTGAACAGATATCGATAAAGATGACAGAACAGATTAGAGAAAATCTGACGCAGGTTTGTCAAAATGACAGTGATAATTTCTCTATGTTGCCTAATTAGTTATTTAGTTATAATATATTCGATTTCTTGTTAGAAATAAAAAATTTTAGTAGTTCCAAGATTACACAAAATCTAGGCATGGGATAAAAAAGTTTATTTGAAGAAAGTTTTTTTTTCTTCTTAATGGCGGTACAGGCTCCTTTTTTCAATATTTTATTTAGTTATAGAGTAATTTCAACGTACTAACATATTTCTAAAATTGGGCTCTGTACCGCCATTCTTTATTATATTACGAATATGTGTGCCAAATACCTCGACAAAATATTCAAAATTAGAGCCGCAATCTTGGAACGCGTTTGTTGCTACCTGTTGATCGCTACTGTAGCCTCTTAATGATGGTAATTATGAAGCGAGTATTACGAATACGAAACGAGCCACGTAGCGGCTATAATTTCGTATAGAATACGCGCTTCATAATGTTAAATGCAAGTTGTAGACACGATTTTTTTCTATATCATTCACAACAAAAAATATATTCAAATTTATTAATTTTGTAGCGCAAACAAATTAAGTAGTTATATGGTTAAGTTAATTATTTTGTTGATACATTTATATTTTGAATATTACAATTATTACAATTAATTTGAGGATAAATTTGAATATCCCTATCGTCTTCAGACATTTTCTAAAAAAGATTTAACTTTTAAATTAGTCAGTTTGTTTACATATTGAGAAATGTCAAGGCGTATTTGACGCGCCCAGGTCACTACGCATGTGCCACCTACATATCGCGATTCTATTGGTTAAAAATCTATATCATAATGAAGCTCATTATAATACAGGTAGTGAAATCATAATTATATATTAATACAGTACGTCCACTCTAACTTTTTCTAAGCATTAAATTATTCACGAATTACTTTTTATACTAGGTCTCTTTTTTACTCACAGAAAATAGTATCCCAAAATTAAGCCGATTGTCCATAGAAACCACAATAAGTTAAATAAGGATAAACAACATGGCATTTCGTTGATAATATAACTTTTTCTGCAGCCGTTCTAAAAATAAAACTTTCGGTATGATTTATTAAATCGAAAGTACCATTTTACACAACTCGTACCAAAAGTAGCTACTTTCGGGATTAATTTTTTCACTTTCGGGACGCTTTTTTACTTTCGGGACGATTTTGGGTAGCTAGGTAACGGCTTTGACAATAACATCAACTTTGTATTTTATTATGACAACGCTTGTCATTTAAGATTCGTGTGTGTTTTATATTTAAGTTGATATCTCAAAAAATAGTAAAAGTACTGACACGTCTAACACTAATTTCAATACTGCCACTTCTGTTAATATTCCTAACAATATCAATGTAAATAATTGTTATAATAATTGTGTTATTAATATTCATAAGTAGATTTTTCTAATGCTGAATTCACGAGAGTAATTTTAAAATGTTTAATAAAAGTTCATAAGTAAAGTTTATCCATATTATATTCTTTTTAACATACGAAACGGCTGCGGAAAAAATATTGTACGTAACACGATCCAAAAGTATCCACGAGACTCGCAGGATTCCAGGACTCGCCTACGGCTCGCCCTGGAAACTTCCTACTGGTCTCGTAAAATGTCACTTTCGGAACTTGTTATGTAAATTACTATTTCGTTTTACTTTGTTTACTCTGAATTTGGTCGTTTATGATTTTAAGTGACAGTGTCATTAGCGCCTAATGTGTTGGTTATTATTTGAATTTATTGTTTATTGGTTTTTCAAATTATTTAAATTTTATTCTTTATAGATCTTATTGTAATTTTTATTTTCAAACATAATTATTGCTAAAACGACTAACTACTGTCCTCTCTTAATTTAGTTACTTCTGGTAAGTACTAATATATTTTTAAGGGGGGGGGGTATTGTTTGAAATCAACATATCAAGAATATTTTTGTGAATTTTTTTCGAAGCTATGGCAGAATTATTTTATTTTTAAATTAAATAAGCATATTAAGTACAATCTTTTAATTAGTAAGCCGCGGCAAAGCCTATCTAAGGTATATTCAAAACGCTGTATCTCCGGAAATTTTACTCCGATCAATCTGAAATTTTCAGAGAGTATTCTTGAAAGTATGCACTTTTATTTAAAATAATAAAATAAAATATTTCAACCCCCTCCCCCTTAAGGAAAAATGACAAGTAATATTTATGAGTGTGTCTATAGTTCTGTCGAATGGAAACTTATTTGTTTATTTTCGAGATTACTGTTTACCTTTTGTTTTTTTTTTATTTATTTATTACCATTCTATATTTATCTATATACTAGTAATACTAGGTAGGCTGTTTACTGTTGAGTCGATCAATCTCCCCAATAGTACAAAAAGATTAAATACTTCAATAAAATCACTTTATGAAATACGGCCACGAGATAATAGCCACTTTATAATTACTACCACTGACAGTGACACACGTATCAAGGATACTACATATCGACGTAAGTTTCAATTAATGTTTTTTCTACGGCCGTGCTAATAGAGCCACTTTCACGCACGCATTTCGTTTCCGAAAGTTGCACTTTCCCGCACGGCGTGCGTGAAAGTAAATTTGCCCGCACGGCGTGCGGGAAAGTAAAATACCTTGTAATATGGCATTATAGTATATTATAATACATGCAATAAACTAATATTTAGATATAATTTACTAATTTATTTCAAATTTATCTTATTGTGTTCATGTTTTAATGAAATTAGCGCGATTATTTCATTCATAGGAGATTCTGACCAATAGAAAGCTACAGAAATCTAAATTAAACTGATAATTTTTAATAGTTTAATAGTTTGCTACGAAAAAATACATTCAGTGACATTAATGACAATTAATGTTTTAAAAGTTATAAAAGTGATGACTTTCAACCGTAAAATATTTTATATCAACTGTGTGTTTAACAGTACTAATTTGTACTTACATAAATAACTTACAATAAAAGTTTGGTTTTGAACAGTTTTATTCATGAAATAATCGCAACAAATTACACTCGATCTCTAAAATTAATATAGAATTTTTGCCCTCGTGACACTTTGACATAATTTCATTCGCCTTCGGCTCGTGAAATTAAAACTGTCAAAGTGTCACTCGGAAAAAATTCAATAATTTTAGAGCTCTTGTGCAATTACTACTGATAATTCGATGAAATAAAATTATTTTGACATAATATTTAAAAGTCAAATCAGTAGACAATTACAATGGTTTTGAATTGTCGTCATGAAAACCAATATTGTCGTCGTGGTAACCCATTATATTGAATGTTTGGTTTTGACAACCTTGCCAAAGAATTAATTTGTGTATTTTCACTCCTAAATAAAAATTCATATGACTCTATTTTTTGTGGCTTTTTTCCAAACATACAGTCTTAGAAAAAATATTGTTCCTAACTCATGCGGAAAGTGTCTTCCCCGCACTCGACTGCTTGCCCGAACTCCGCTATCGCGTCGTTCGGGTCAACGGCAGTCTCGTGCGTGAAAGTATCACTTTCCGCACTAGTTTCAATAACTATTGATTTAACTTGTTTTAAAATGAATCGTGACGCACGGGAAAAGATAAAATGGAACAACTTTATTAAAGTATGAGAATAGAAAAAAAGTAATTCGTAACAGACAAATCTATATTTAAATAGACAAAAGTATAATCTTGTTCGGTTGTTATCAGTAATTGGTAACTTAAAATGATATGATTGTGTTTGATGTCTTTATTTTAAATTTAAATTACCGTAAAAATGTCAGACAATACTCATAATCTACACTCATAATACCTTCCTGGAAGGTAATCCAGATAGAACCTACGTACACTGACGGTTTTCCGTCTTAAATTGTGGATTAATTTAAAACCCAACAAATCAACGTTATTAAAATGTCAGGAAAATTAATTTTGCTTGCATAGTGTTCTAGATCTTAGATTTAGGGCTCAAAGTTCAGCTTAAAACGTTCGAGAAATTACGCTTTAGCGAAGACACAATTCATTCCCTGCAGGTATAACTCCGTACAAATAAAACGTGGGTTTTCCGCACTAGTTATAGGCTAAGATACGATATAAGGGCAACCTGCACCGAAGTTGATCGTTTTCGGATTATAAACAATTTAAAATTGAAAAAAGAATAACAGGTGACAATTTTAAAGGCTCAAAAATATAAGTAAATAATATCATTTTTGAAATTTGCAAGTACTTACTTAAATTCAAGTCCAAACCTTATTCTATTAGTTCTTGATAAGCTCGTTATAGTTCACGAAATTTCCGATTTTCTAAATCTGACTGAATTGAAAAAATGAGCCAAATACCATCTCTTAAAGTTTAGGAAAATACCAGCCAGTCGATATATCAACCATCCATTTTGGTCAAAGGGTGTGTGTTTTATGGTCCTCCCCATTTGGATCTGTTTTGTGTTCTCGTCCCCAAATGTCCCAAAAATTCTGATAGTATTAATAATTACCTTTACAACGCATGTCTAATTTTGAAAATCGGTTATACCGACCATTCAAAAGTTACCGAGCTCAGAAATTTGGCTCAATTTCTATTTAAAAAGGGGAAATGTTTGTATGTCTGTTCGCTAAACTCAGACGCAACTTTCTAGATATTTTAGTTGGTAATTTTGCCAATTTTAATAAAATTGGCAAAAAATAATTACTAAATAGTTAATAATCACTAAATAGTTAGTAATTTTGCAAATTTTTGCAAAATTTGCAAAAAACAAAAAAACTATCGACTAAAATATCTAGCCAGTTGCGTCTGAGTTTAGCGAACCCGATATACATATGTATGTATGTGGAAAAGTTACATCGATCTGAATTTTTTTCTGTTTCAAAAGGGGGTCAGGGCCGATTCAGAACCGGTGTAGTTTGTGACTTTTGACCACGCATAAGCCAGCTATATATGACTGGGTAGGTACAACACGGCATATTTTTTGGGGTATGTTTATTAGCTTCAAAGAGAGACAGGAAAACCGCAAATACACCAAATCAATAGCGCTTGAATTGAGGTTTCAAGTGATGCCTAAGTGGTCAGGATCGGACATACACATGGCTCAGTATAACCGAAAAACTGAACAACTGAAAAATTTAACTTTGAAAATTTTGGTTTTTCGACAATTACTAAAAATTTTAACCTGCGAATTGCGCTAAGAACTGAGCGTTTTTAGGGAGACATTAGACGTATCTAACAGTGGTGTATACCTCATATCTGTGAAAATTCGAATTTTGAAGTTTTAGGCTTCATAAGAATGACCAAATCCACTTCCTATGGGAAAACGGTTTTTCAAGCTCACTAAATCTTATAATACCTTCAGTTATCATATTTTACCTTTGATGCATCAGACACTAGTTCTCAATACCTTTCGAACTCATTTTTAGTGTTGAAAGTCGGTTAAATAAAGAAGTTATCGAGCCCCAATAAATCCATTTAACCATTATAACCATGACGACACTAAATTTTATCGGACAATGGATAAATCATCCAATTTTTTTTGTCATCCATCCCAATTATTTTCAATCTATCCCGAATAGAAAAAAAATCTAGTGTACCTTCGATGAACACAAAGAATTATATTAAAAAAAAAGTATTGGGATGGCTGGGATATGAACTCGGATTAGCCTATAACAAGTTTTGTGTCGTAACTAACCACTAGATCATTTGGGCAATAATGCGACAAAGGCGACCATTTATAACGCTTAACGTGTAATAGAGAAACATTACATGCAAGTTCATACATTTAATTTACAAAAAACTCCTGATACAAGAGTAAAAACCGCTAAACGCCGTAAAAATGAGTGGCGCACACAATATTCCAGCTACAAACGAGCTGATATAGTCGATTCGCTAAACTCAGACGCAACTGGCTAGATATTTTAGTCGATATTTTTTTTGTTTTTTGCCAATTTTGCAAAAATTGGCAAAATTACTAAATATTTAGTGATTATTAACTATTTAAAAATTCTTTTTTGCCAATTTTGCTAAAATTGGCAAAATTACCGACTAAAATATCTAGAAAGTTGCGTCTGAGTTTAGCGAACAGACTATATGAATATTACGTGGCGCAAAAATGTATTTTCATTGTGATGGAAAATAAAATTCTAGTTTTATTTTGAAAGATTTTTCCATAATATTTGCTAAATTTGGAGCAAAACGCGCCAAAATGAGCTTCAAAATGCAAACTGTAGCAAAGTTACTCTTTTGTGACGTGTTTTACTTCAAATTTAGCAAATTTTAGGGAAAAATCTTTCAAAATAAAGCTGTAATTTTACTTTCCATCGAAATGAAAATACATTTTTGCCCCACGTAATATTCATATCAGCTCTTTTGTAGCTGGAACATTGTGTGCACTTATTTTTACGGCGTTTAGCGGTTTTTTATTATTGTTATATTATTCTATAGTCAGACCAGAATTATATCGGGCAACCCTTGTTTTTTTTTATAACTGTTAACATACTAAATTACATACCAAATGTGTGACACAATATTCAGATTTTAAATGATTCTCGTATTGAAAAAATAATAATTAGGGTATTCGCTCCGTGCGTGACCATGGCGGGGATACACGAAACTATGTCAGCATCCGTAGCGGCGAAATATAACAATTTTAGCCAATTTTTGTAATGTCAGTATCATCCTGTTCATTCTCGGACCCAGTCGGTGACTTTTAGTCCACGACAACGCATGCGCAATTTATTTCCATATTATATTTATTTAATGTATTATTGGTCATTGATAAATATACCAGTACATTAATAATTCATTAATAATATTAATTAATAGTAAATATAGATACCTGTCGGCCTAGACGGTCCAGTTGGCAAAGGCGCAGTCGATCGACAAGTTTAGAGGTTTGCGATCGACAGTTCGAGCCTCAGCCAGGGCATGAAATTAATAAAAAGGCCAACGCCCTAGTAGAAAATTCAACAGAATTTACGGCTTGGTCTGGAATAACTGGCGTCTGATCGGCCTATGGAGGAGCGGTACGGCAAGTGATAAGCGCTTGTGGCTTGGTGATACTCCTCCATAGATCCCTACCGAAGGGCGTTGACGCCAAAAAACGGTATATATATATATATATATATGAACTAAACGAAAATATTTCTCTGGTAAACAGAAGAGTTCTTCTCCGGTAGCGGACGTCAAAATGTAAATTCAAAGTCTTGATAAAAGACGATGAACGGCAAAAGATACCTCTTTGTATCACAGATTTGCCTACAAAGCCCCGTTATTCGCTACACATTATTCAATTACGGAGAAACCGTGAAATGAAAGAAACGGCGATTGCATTTTATTTCACTCCGACCACCACCGATATCCTACACGACGTGTTTCGTGGTCATGTCAAGCGCTCTTTAGGGACATCTAGGTGGATGGTCGAAGCGTAACAAAATCATTGGGTCTTCCTGGCAATAATAAAATAACCAGACTTCAGTACACTAGGTACGACATCTATATGAACTAAACGAAAAGATTTCTCTGGCAAACAGAAGAAATCTTCTCCGGTAGCGGACGTGAAAATGTAAATTCAAAGTCTTGATAAAAGACGATGAACGGCAAAAAATACCTCTTTGTATCACAGATTTGCCTACAAAGCCACGTTAGTCGCTACACATTCTTCAATTACGGAGAAACCGTGAAATGAAAGAAACGGCGATTGCATTTTATTTCACTCCCACCACCACCGATATCCTACAGACGTGTTTCGTGGTCATGTCAACCGCTCGTCAGGGACATCTAGGTGGATGGTCGAAGCGTAACAAAATGCAACCACGAAACACATCGTAAACTTAGTCAGTTTATCCATTTCCGGACTTATTTTGGACTTATATTTTTTCACACCCAAAAGGGAGTGAAAGTCAACCCCTGAGCAAAAGCACACATCGGCACAATATCACTTTCTTTCTTTGACATGTAAGCTATGCGTATGCCAAATTTCATGTCAATCCAAGCGGTTCTTTAAAATTTAGAGCAAAAACCGTGAAAGAATGGACTAATATAAATTTAATGTTAAAAGAAGTCTCTTAAATCAAACCCGTCTTTCTCCTATGAGTTCTGCGTGAAACCCGTCTTTCTCCGACCGACCAATAGGAGGCGTGTAAAGGGAGTGCAGAGGACTCACACAGGTTTAATCACCCTATTTTGTCTGATGCAAAGTCAGTGTTTGTTTACTACTTTTATCAGCTATCAACTTTTAATACTAACTATTTGCATAGTTTTCTTCGTTTAAAGTAAATAGTATTACAGTAATATTTTTCTTTTATTCGTAATGGATGTTTAAGTGACTCCTGTAGGACCTGGTAAAAATGCAAGGAAAAGAACACCGATGCAAAATGAATGGGCAAAAACTAAGTTGAGAACGAATTATACGATAGCGATGATCTTCCAAAAATTATACCGTTATTGGCACCAATAAGATCTGTTGTACCACTATCAAGCTAATTACTTTTATTCTATTAAAATCGACAAAAAAAAGTTGTAAAATTCCGTCTCCAAAAAGGGAATTGTCTCAAAACTTGCTTTCTCCAAAAGCTTGCTTCAAAACTCACTTTCTCCAAACAAAAATGCCATTTGTTTAATTATTTACGAAAGGTGGATTTCACTCATTATGTAATATCACTTTCTATGGTTAAATTCTATAACATGAAATTTAAATCCATGTGATAACTACAGTATGTCCCTGTAAGTTGTATCCATATGGAAAACTTTTTACCTTTTTTTACAAAACCTAAGGTTTAACCATCAAATATCAAATTTTTTGAATATTATACGAGGTATGTCAAAAAGTTTGAATTTCACTCAAGAGTAAGTAGCTTTATTTTTCACAATATTGAAAATTGCTATTATGAAAAGTTGTTTGGAATTAATAACTGTATTCTAGTACGCAATTACATCCTTCTAATTAAAATTTTTTTTTTGAAAAATTATGGATAGCTAACATTATTTTCAGTTATTTTAATTCAGATAACTCTTTTATTATTAATTTTACGAAAAAAAGTGATTCTTAATAAAAAGTTCTGCATAGTCTAAAATCTAAAATACAACCATCTTAAGTGAAATTTTATCATTTTTATACGAGGTATGTCAAAAAATATGAATTTCGCTCAAGAGTAAAATACGTTTATTTTTCACAATATCGAGAATTGTTATTATGAAAAGTTATTTAGAATTAAAAACTATGTTTCAGTATGTAATTACATCCTTCTAATTGAAATATTCTGAACTATAAAGGTACTTTACTTTTGATCTAAATTTATCTTTTTTGACATACCTCGTATAAAATTGATAAAATTTGATATAAGATGGTTGTATTTTAAGTTTTAGACCATCCAGAACTTTTTATTAAGAATCACTTTTTTTCGTAAAATTAATAATTGAAGAATTATTGTTAAGAATTGAAATAACTGAAAAAATAATAATCGTTATCCATAATTTAAAAAAAAAATTCAATTAGAAGGATGTAATTGCACATTAGAATATAGTTTTCAATTCCAAACAACTTTTCATAATAGCAATTTCCAATATTACGAAAAATAAAGCTACTTTACTCTTGAGTGAAATTCAAACTTTTTGACATACCTCGTATAATATTCAAAAAATTTGATATTTGATGATTAAATCTTAGGTTTTGGACCATGCAGAGCTTTTTATAAAGAATAACTTTTTTTCGTAAAATTAACAATAAAAAAGTTTTCCATATGGATACAACTTACAGGGACATACTGCATAATGGCTTGTTACAAGTTTTTTGCGATTTGTGACAAATGAAAATTTTGGAAAAAGCGAGTTTTGATTCTATTTCCCTCGTATGTAGTCTAAAATGCAACCATCAGATATCAAATTTTATTAATTTTATAGGAGACATGTCAAAAAATATGAATTTCGCTCAAGAGTAAAGTATCTTTATATTTTACAATATCGAAAATTGATAATAAGAAAAGTTGTTTGAAATTAAAAACTACGTTTGAATATTCAATAACATCCTTCTAAGAAATATTGTGAACTATTATAAAGGTACCTAACTCTTACGTGAAAAGCATATGTTTTGACATACCTCCTATAAGATTGAAAAAAACTGATGTTTGAAGGCCGCATTTTAGATCTGAGACCAGGTAGGAATTTTATGAAGAATAACTTTTTTTCGTGAAGTTGATAATAAAATAGTTATCATAATTGTAATAAAATGATGTTGGGTATCCGTAATTTGAGAAAAATTTGCAATTTTTTTTTTTCAATTAGAAGGATGTAATTGCATATTAAAACAGAGTTTTTAATTCCAAACCACTTTTCATGATCAATTTTTTATAAATATAAAGGTACTTTACTCGAACTAAATTCATATTTTTGACATAGGTACAGAATAGGTACCTACCTCATATATACAATTGATAAAATTTGATATCTGATGTTTAAGTATTAGATTTAAGGCCATGCAGGGCATTTTATAAAGAGTAACATTTTTTCGTAAAATTGGTAATAAAAAAGTTTCCCATATGGTTCCTAGTTACGCAGACATACCTACTGTATAAGAGTATTTTTTTAATTGGCCAATTGTTACGTCAAATTCGGATTAAGCATAATCAAACACAAAATAGAAACATTTTTGATCAAAGGTAAATGATCAATTCAACGATATTTTTAAAATTATTTATACAAAACAATTGTTATATTTAAACAATTATTAAACAATTAACGGCTAAATCGGTGAATAGAACTTATTTATTTAACATATTATATAAATATAAACTAACAAAAATAGGAGACGAAATATAAAAGAAGAAATCCAAGCGAAATTATGGCTGGTAACCGTTGTATCTTTGCTCTAAACAAATTATTAAGAAATAAGAACATATCTAGAGGGGCTAAGATAAGAATATACCAGACAGTGATAAGACGTACAGTTTTGTATGCTAGTGAAACATGGACGATGAATAAATCCGGGCAAGTCATACTTAAAGTGTGGGTAAGAAAAATATTTGGCGGAAAGATATGGAATGGAATGTGGATAAGAAGACCAAATGTAGAACTGGAGAGGATGTATGGTGAACCGAATATAGTGGGGATCATAAAATCAGAAATCCTGAGATGGATGGGACATATCCAAAGGATGCCGAACACGAGACTTCCCAAAAGAATACTAACGGGAGGAATAGGAGGAAAGAAGAAGAAAGGTAGACCGACCATATGGAAGAAAGATGTTGAAAGAGACATAGAAGAACTTAAAATCACAAATTGGAAAACTAAAGCAGCAAATAGGAGAGATTGGAAATGAATAGTAAACCAAGCCATGGGCCTTCTAGGTCTGAAGAGCTAAACTATATTGTTGTGCTCTATTTTATCTCTTTATTTAGATTGATTAGCAAATTCTTAATTTAATTAATTATTCAATTACTTTAATCACTGCCTATGTAAAACAAAACTAAATTCAAATTAAATATTCCAATAAATTTTATTCTCAGGGCCAATTTTGTATTTGATACAATACCTATGATTTGCGGCTTCTAGTATTTCTAGTTGCTTACTTCTTCCAGGATGGAACAGGGAAATTAAAAACATTCAATATCATATAAATGTAATATGGTATTTATTTACCAAATAAGCCGTGTACCTATGATTTAAAAAATACTAAATTTAACTTTGTTGCAACAATTTCTTACTTAATAAATCAAACTTTAATTCTGATATCTCTTTGTTTTAACAAAAAAAAAATATTTAAATAAATTATTATTTTCTCATACTAAATTTAATAAAATTTACTTTTATTCATTTGAATTGAATTCTTAAATTTGAAATGACTAATTGCGTTATAGTAATGTTCAATAAACAAAAAAGCAAATATGGTTTTGATATAAACAAATTCTCTCCATTCCGGCAAATGATTTGACCAAACTTTTTGTTTCTTCACTTCCTCTTTTTCTGGATTGCGTGGTCCTCGATTCTCCCAACGTACTCTCTGGATGTTGCGAAAAGGTCCCTCTGGTCCAAACTGCTTCCAAAACAACACACAGGACTTGCTCGAATTCTCTTACTCAATTTTCTCCTTGCTCGATATCTTGTGCAAATAGATATCAATCAGCTACTCGTTCTAGACAAAACAAAGGAATCTCCCTCGGACCAGGAAAATTAACTTTTCAACCGGTCGACAATTTGGTTTCAACTTGATTCTGCTCGCAAAGGCCGGTCACTTTTGAAAACTCGACTGCTCTCACCAGATATCCATTATACAGTGACCCTCTCTTCTCTCCCAAATTCAGACTCCAACTTTCTTATCCCTTCTACCGATCTTTTCCACCCAATCAAACACACGCGCCTCTCTCAAAACCTTTCATACCCATTTCTTAAGAACCAAATATTTTTCTATATAACTTTCCAATTTGTCAAATTTTAAGACATAGCATAATTAGTTTTTTTCTACATACTACTTTTACTTCTAAAAACTAAAACAAAGTGTTTACCATCATTAAACCTTCCCGGAAACATTTTAAAAACATTATTGTTCTCGCCAAACGATGTCCACTTTCTAATCCCGAATTGTTTGTTAGTCTACCAATTCACTTAGTCGAATCATTATCACTAATCGTTTTCACTTTTCCGAAACACTGTTTATTAGCTAAATTAGATTGGGATGAGAATCTATGATCTCATGGTCTTTGATATAAATTTAATTTTCTTTTTAAATGATGCACTATAATTTTTTTGAATTTAAAAAAAACAATTCTACAAAAATATATAAACTTTTTTCGTAAAATTGGTAATAAAAAATTTTCACATATGGTTCCTAGTTACGCGGACATACTGTATATAAATATTTTTTTAATTGTCCAAGTGTTACGTCAAATTCGCATTCAGCATAATCGAACACAAAATAGAAACATTTTTGATCAAAGGTAAATGATGAATTCAACAATATTTTTAAAATTATTTATACAAAACAATAATTGTTATTATTTAAACTGAGTGAGCAGAACTTATTACTTTAACATAATATTATACAGTGCTAGTCAAAAGTCCGTACCCCCCTTTTACCTTTTGAACGGTTATACCTATAATAGTGAAATTTTGAGGGATGAAATAAACGGACGTAAGCTTCTTAACTAGTCATGGCAGGTGACGTAATAGTGACAGATGACGGTAGAGAGCCACTGTGACCGATAATTTTAAATGGGACCTTATGGCAAGTGATACCTCGCTTGAAAGGTATCCAAAATACCTATTCAGTCATACTATTTTTTTTGGGTTTAAGTTCATTTTGATTTTGGTAAATAAATTAAATAAATATAATATGTATTGTAGTTTCAAAAATTCAAATGTCTGCCTATGGTTTTTTTGTCAAAAAAGTTGACGTTTTTCAATTCTCTAGTAGTTTTTACGACAACATCAACCTTTTTGACAAGTAATCATAGGCGGAATTTAGAATTTTTATTAATTAAATGCGAAACTACAATTTTATATTTATTTCATTTATTCATCAAAATTAGCTTAAACTCAAGCAAAATTAGTATGACTGAATAGGTATTTTCAATAACTTTCAAACTATGTATCACTTGTCGTAAGGTTCCATTTAAAATTATCTGTCACAGTGGCGCTGTAAAGTCATCTGTCACTATTACGTCACCTGTCATGACTAGTTAAGAAGCTTACGTCCGTTTATTTCCTCCCTCCAAATTTCACTATTATGGGTATACCCGTTCAAAAGGTACGAGGGAGGGGTACGGGCTTTTGACTAGCACTGTATAAATACAAAGTGACAAAAAAAAGGTTTTAAAAAATATATGCTTGTTTGAATTTTTCCGAAACAATGCAAGTTTTCGCTCTATATTGACTCTTCTATTATTTATAGGTAATTACTCTATTCTCTGGAATCCGTCAAGGCGATTCACTGAACCCTTTCATATTTAATTTAATAATGGACAAAATAATAGAAAACCTTCCCAGAACAGCTGGATTTAAGATGGGTAACACATTCTTTAGAGTCGTTTGCTACGCTAACCCCCTGACGATGCTGTCCTTATCGCCGATTCTAAAGACAATCTCCAAATGCTACTATATGCATAATTTAATACTTAAGCTAAGGAACTAAATATGCTCATTAACAATGAGAATACTAAGTGCCTAGTAATTTCCAAAGAACCGATAAGATGCAAATTAGAAATTGACTCCAAAACTGTGGAACAGGTGAACCACTTCAAATATCTTGGAGCGGAAATAATAATCTATGGAAATCTCTCAAAAAGGTAAGAAAACAAACAATGAAAGCAGCTAGAATCTAGGGATGCCTGAAAGAAATCGTATGGAAGAACAAATATCTAAATACTGAAAGCAAAGTCAAAATATGTAAAGCAACAATAAGACCTATTACAACATATGCGGCAGAAACAAGAACAGACACAAATAGAACGTTACAAATGACGAGAACAGTTGAAATGAGAACACTAAGAAGTATACTAGGCAAAACTGTACCTGACAGAATAAGAAGTGAAGACATCAAATAAAACTGTGAAATACAAGACATAGGACGGTGGGTCAGACAGACACGAAGATATTGGAACAAACATATAAAGATAATGGATGACAGCAGACTCGTTAAAAGCGCAAAAACGAATAACCCAGTAGCTAAAAGACCACAGCGTAGACCACAAAAACGATGGCGAGAATGCTGGACCTCATCGTCCGGGGAAGACTTGATGGCGATGAACAGGCAGTAGGCTACTAGCATGATCAATCATGCTAGAAATAAGAAGAAGAAATGGAAGACTATTCTAATGCTAGATAATTCAAGACCACATTTTCAAATTCTAATAAGCAAATCTTGGATTATATGAAATTGCGATAGACCACCTACGGACAAAAATGATTTTCTTGTTGTACGTTAAGTGAAGTTGAGTTTAAATTGCACTTAATTTGTGAACTGCTTAGTAAAATAAAAGTCATGCTTCGAGCTAGAGGAAGCAATACCTGACCTTAAAAAGTTGGTTTGTCGTTTTCTTATTAACCGTTCGCTCTTAGTAGTGATGTAATTCGTATAATAATAGTAATTAGTAATGATGTGAATTAAAATAGGATAATTTTGCTTTTACCTCCTTGAAAAATTGTTACAATAGGATCATGAATAAAAAAGTTATTTAAAATCAATCCTGATTAATATTATAAGGACGGCATTTTTTATGCACTTTTAAATTTGGAAAATATATTAAAATTCGAATGAGGTTGAAACTCTAAGGCAGGTCAAACGGATCATAAAATATCTGGACATTTTAGATGAACGGCAACTTTTTACAGATTCTACAAATTGGTGCACCAGACTGTCAATGTGCGCTGCAATTTATTTTCTCACTTTATAGCCCGGCTGCTGAGAAATGTTTGACTCTCTGCTCTGGTTTAGTATCTACTCAGAGATTTATTAAAAGGTAAGAACTTGGAAAATCTAGAAAGCGAGAATTTATTTATATCAACCAAGTGAAGTAGTTGGTGAAAAGATACTCTATTTTAAAATAAGCACAGTTACACAAGGCAATTTCAGTTTTATTATTATATTTATTAATAAATTAATTCCTTTATTCCCTTTTGTTATGATCAAGATTTTAACAGTTGCTTCCTCAGCATTAATTATAAATTTTTGTATGTTTAGTAATGCGTTTTATCATCTGCAAACTCTAAATTACCTTTTAACAGTGGATTAAAAAGAGAATCAGAAGGAAATAGTAAATTCTTTTTAAGCTAAAAATATTGAAATTTAAACTAAAAGAAAACAAATATCATGGTCCTTACTAGCAGTGATGAAGACCGTCGCGAGACCGTTGCAAGACCGTCACGCAACATGGTCAACAAATGAATACGAGACTTAGTATGCAGTTCGGTCTGCAGTTCGGACACTAGACAAGTGTCGTGTTTTGAATATAGTCAGAGGAAAGGTGGAGGTCAACGCGGTACATTCATTGTACAAATATCTTGGAGTAAAGCAGGTGCGTAAAAATTGACCATAAGCAAATTAAAACTGCAGTAACTACTGAGTTTCTACGAAGGGTAAAACACCTGCTTCGTTCACAGCTTAACAGTAAAAATTTGTTTAAGGCTTAAGGCACTAACACCTACACTTGTTCCGCGCTTAGCTATTCATTTGGTATTGTTAAGTGGACAAAAACGGACATAGAAAATCTTTAGCGAAAAGTACGAACACACCTCACAAAGGCACAAAACACCATCCTCGAAGTGCAGTAGAAAGAATGACATTACCGCGGTATTTAGGAGGACGAGGACTTACGGATATAGGTGAGCAATTAGATAAACAGATTGCTAATTTAAGAACTTATTTTCAGATGCAGGCTGAGACATCTACTCTACATGGCACTATTTGCGCAGTAGATTAGACAACACCGATCAAATTGAGGGAACCAGAAAGGCGCATAGACCACCTTACTAGGGACAAAAAAATGCGCACCTGGATGGGTAAATCTCTGCACGGGCGACATCCGAATGAGGTCAGCAAAGACTATGTCGACAATACAGCGTCGAACTATTGGTTTTTTAGAAGGTACTAATAGAAGGTTCATTACTGGCCATTCAGGGTCAGGTTATATCAACCAAAAATTACCTGAAATATACCGTCAAAGACCCTCAGGTCCAAAACGATAAATATCCATATGGATGTCAAACCCAAGAAATCATCCAACATCTTACAGGGGGCTGCCAGGCATTTGCTGCAACTGAATACAAGGAACGTCATGACCCAGTAGGAAAGATCCTTCATCAAGAGCTAAATATCAAGCTGTGACTTCTCCAGACCTGACTGCATGCTTGAGAATGACAACTACAAGCCATACTGGGACCGCGCTGTACTCACAGATCAAACAGTGGCGCATAATAGACCAGATCTCGTACTAGTTGATAAATTAACAAGACAAACGACACTAATTGATGTGGCAGTACCTAACAACAATAATCTACGTACTTAATTTACTGAAAATACGGCCAAGTACAGAGATCTGGAAATTCAAATACAAAGACAATGGAGAATGCAAAGTACCCAGACGATACCGATTATTTTGTCCACTACTGGAGTCATTCCGCAGAACTTCCTCGAAAATATAAGCTGGGTCTAAATGAACATCTTTATAAGACCATGCAGAAAGCTGTACTACTATCGATGGCCAGATGTGTACAAACATTTTTGGGAGATATTCCAGCATACCACGTCACCTAGGGCTCGATAACACGGAAAGAGTCCCACCAGAGCTCAATCGTTTTGATACCGTAGGTATCTAGGTTGAGTCAATTTTCCCCTTAGAGGGAGTGTGAGCCGTATGGCTAAATCTGGATAACATTATACATTAAGCGCCACCCTACTAGATACATGGGTAGGTACCTAATCCCTGTTATGTCAGTGTCAAGAAACTATTCAAAATAATTGTTTTTTCATACAAAATTACATTGAATTATTGCTTTAAAATAACTTTATTCACCAAGAATATTACAATACTTTAAAACTTTTACAACTTTAACAAAATGACAATTATAAACGTCAAAATTAGATCAGCTCTGTTTAATACAGCTGATCTATTTATCTGTCAACTTTCTATAGTAATATTCAGTTTCTATACATTTTCTGACGTTCTAGACGTCACTAGACATAAAAATAAACATTGCAACACGTGAAGGGTTCAGGAATATCTAGTAGGGTGTCGCTTACTGTATACATATATAATTATGTAACTTTCTTGTCCGAGTGGTGCCATAATGCTATTTCAACAATGTATGCATCTTTAATATACAGAGTGGGCCAAAGAAAACAGTCCACCTCGATATTTGTCAGTACTTATTAGATTTTAAGGAAATGACGAAACAGCTCAATTTTTGATCTTCCGGATCAAAGGGGGATACATTTTTACGGTACATACATCTGTCATTTTGTCAACCCCCTCCCTTTCACATCACCCACCCCTGGATATAGGTTGTGTGGAAATAGGGAATAGAGGTTGTGTGCTAGCTCATTTGAAAGGTTATTCAATTCTCTATTCAGTAATATAAACATGAACATAATTATTTATACAGGATGCCCAAGAACATTTTTTTAAATTAAATTAATTGACAAAAAAGAAAAATGTAAAAAATGTTTTTTGATAAATAAACATCGCTTTTTGCTTAATTTCAATGTTGAAGCTGCCACCCATCTGCCTCTTGGTAGGTTGAATATTGAATTTAAGCTACAAACAATGTTTATTTATCAAATAAACATTTTTTCTGTTTTCTTTCAGTAGTAGAATGTATTTTGAGTTAAATAAATTACATACATTCTTCTTTCTGTGCCAGTTAATTTAATTCAAAATAATTCTTTCTTCGACACCCTGTATAAATAATTATGTCGATGATAACATTACTGAATAGAGAATTAAATACCCTTTCAAATGAGCTAGCTCACGACCCCTATTCTATATTTAAAAATAAGGGGTGGGGAATGTGAAAGGGAGGGGGTTGACAACTGACAGATATATGTATCGTAAAAATATGTCCCCTTTAAATTAAAAATCGACCTGTTTCTTCATTTCCTTAAAATATAATTAATACTGCCAAATATCGAGGTGGACTCGTTTCTTTGGCCCACTCTGTATATTTTATTAGATTATTTTATAATTAATTTTATCATCATCATCATTCTCTTTGCCTTATCCCTATGCGGGGTCGGCTTCCCTAATTGCATTTCTCCACACAATTCTATCTTGGGCCATATCAATGTTAATCCCCTTTACCAACATGTCCTGCCTTATCGTCTCCCCCAGGTCTTCTTTGGTCTTCCTCTCCTACTCCTTCTAGGAATCTGCACTTCAGCTATTCTTCGTATTGGGTGGTTAACGTCTCGACGTTGAACATGACCAAACCATCTTAACCTATGCTCTCTCATTTTGGCATCAATTGGTGCCACCCCTAGACTTCCCCTAATATACTCATTTCTAATGTTATCCTTCTTTGTCACTCCACTCATCCATCTAAGCGTTCTCATTTCCGCCACATGCATTCGCTGTTCCTCTTTCTTTTTCACTGCCCAAAATTCAGTTCCGTACATCATAGCTGGTCTTATGGCTGTTTTATAGAATTTTCCCTTCAGCTTCATTGGGATTTTTCTGTCACACATTTCTTCATTGGGATTTTATAATTAATGTTATAATTATTTTATAAAAAGTTCGAAGCTTTTTTTCCGAAGAAATAAAGCCTTCAACTGGGACCAGATTCTGGTAACTGCTTTCTAATACTTGCAAAGCAGACAAACGATGAATTAAAGAATACTAGGGAAAATCTAAAATTGAATTTCACTATCTGGCTGTTCATATTGGTAAAAATTCCAACGAATCTTGGTTCTCTGAACTCAGATAGGAGTGATCTAATATAAAACGAAAATGAGAGATATCTTATATTTAAATTTGTTCAGAGAGGACCATCATACTTTTACGTACGTTTCACCCTCTTTAGGGATCATTGGAGAGGCTCTATGGTCTGCTATAAAAGAAAATGCGGCTAATGCTATGAAGGAAATAAAGATTCGAACTTTTTAAGTAGATGTCGCTAAAGCGTCCGTATCGAGTTGTTTGTTTTATTTCGGCATTTGGAGACAAATTATTTCCCTTGTCGTTCAAAGAGACCATAGAGCCTCTCCGATTATCCCTAAAGAGGGTGAAACGTACGTAAGAGGATGATGATGCTCACTGAACAAATTGAAATATAAGAATTCTCTCATTTTATTTTATATTAGTTTACTCCTATATGAGTACAGGGAACGAAGATTCGCTGGAATTTTTGCTTAGATGAATAGACAGAGAGTGAAATGCAATTTTAGATTTCCCCTATCCATGTTTAGTTCATTGTTCGTCTTGCTTTGCAAATATTAGAAAGCACGAATACAGGAGTTACCAGAATCTGATCCAAGTAGAAGTCGTTATTGCTTCTGAAATAAATCTTCGAATGTAGAAGTAGATGTCGCTAAAGCGCTCATGTCGAATTATTTGTTTTAATTCAACATTGGGAGACAAATAATAATTTCTCCTTTCGTTCAGAGCAGACCATAGAACCTCTGAGATGATCCCTAAAGAGAGTGAAACGTATCTAGGTAAAGGAATGACGGTAAATTCTTTTTTAATTAATTTTGTATAACATCATTAAGTGGGTTACCAATTTTTATTAAGAAAGTATATTGAATATATTAGTCGGTCAGACTAGCCACACCATGAAAATATGGGAAAGAGTAATTGACAGACGGATACGTGAAGAGACCGAAATATCCGAGAATCAATTTGGCTTTATGCAGGGTAGATCAAAAACAGATGCAATTTTCATTATAAGGCAGTTGATGGAAAAATACAGGAGTAAAGAAACAAACGCTCATATGGTATTCATTGATCTTGAGAAAGCATATGATAGAGTTCCTCGAGAGATTCTGTGGTGGGCACTCAATAAGAAAGGAGTCCCTGGTGAATATGTAAAGATTGTGAGGGATATGTATGAGGGAGTAACGACTAGTGTTAGGACAGGTGTGGGAGAGACTGATAAATTTCATGTGAAAGTAGGATTGCACCAAGGCTCTGTGCTTAGTCCGTATTTATTCTCATTAGTTTTGGACCAGATAACAGCGAAACTACAGGGTAACATTCCATGGTGCTTAATGTATGCTGATAATGTCGTGTTAGTAGGAAATAGTGAAAGAGACTTAGAACAAAAACTGGAACAATGGAGACAAGCTCTGGAGGAAAAAGGTTAAAAACTTAGTAGGACAAAAACAGAGTATTTGGAATTTTCATTTAAAGATGGAGCTACTACAAATAAAAGGGTATCTTTGGATGGTGAAATGATTGTGGAAAGCAATAGTTTTAAGTACCTAGGATCGGTATTACAGAGTAATGGAGAAATAGATGGAGATGCATGCAGTAGAATTAGGGCTGGATGGATGAAGTGGAAAGAAGCGGGTGGTGTGTTGTGTGACAGAAAAAATCCAATGAAGCTGAAGAGAAAATTCTATAAAACAGCCATAAGACCGGCTATGATGTACGGAACTGAATGTTGGGCAGTGAAAAAGAAAGAGGAACAACGAATGCATGTGGCGGAAATGAGAATGCTTAGATGGATGAGTGGAGTGACAAAGAAGGATAAAATTAGAAATGAGTATATTAGGGGAAGTCTAGGTGTGGCACCATTTGATGCCAAAATGAGAGAGCATAGGTTAAGATGGTTTGGTCATGTTCAACGTCGAGACGTTAATCACCCAATACGAAGAATAGCTGAAGTGCAGATTCCTGGAAGGAGTAGGAGAGGAAGACCAAAGAAGACCTGGGGGGAGGCGATAAGGCAGGACATGTGGGTAAAGGGGATTAACATTGATATGACCCAAGATAGAATTGTGTGGAGAAATGCAATTAGGGAAGCCGACCCCGCATAGGGATAAGGCAAAGAGAATGATGATGATTAGTCGGTCAGACGGCTCAGTGGAATGAGGCGCGCTCAATCGACAAATCTAGCGAAAATACGATCGAGGTTCGACCAAAAACGCCGTAAAACAACGAAAAAGGCCAACGTCGTAGAATAAAATTCTATACAATCTATGACTTGATCTGGAATAAACTGGTGTCTGATCGGCCTATGGAGGAGCGGTACGGCAAGGGATAAGGATTTGCGGCTTGGCGATACTCCTCCATAGATCCCTACCGAAGGGCGTTCATGCCTAATAACGGTGTATACCTACAGTATGTCCCTGTAAGTTGGAACCATATGAAAAACTTTTTTATTATTAATTTTACGAAAAATTATTCTTCATAAAAAGCCCTGCATGGTCTAAAACCTAAGATTCAACCATCACGTATCGAATTTTATGAATATTATACGAGGTACGTCGAAAATCATGAATTTCGCTCAAGAGTAAACTATCATTATTTTTGAGAATATTTAAAATTGTTATTATGAAAAATTGTTTGGAATTAAGAACTATATTCTAATTATGTAATTACATCCTTCCAATTAAAATTTGAAAAATTTTCTTAAATAGGGACTTGTACATTTTTTTTATTGGAGAATAATGTTCAGTTTTGTTTAAAAATGAGATTTCCAAAATTTCACGCTTCAAAAACTCGTAATAACTTAGAAATGCAAATTTAAAGTCTGCTGCGGTATAAAATAGTTCAAACGACCCGTGAAGTCACATAATTTTATTATATAGTTATGATTATGGTTATATTTAGGTATATTCTTCTTCTCCTTCTTTAGTTTATTGGCCTCCACCTACGTGGGTATTTGGCCAGCTCATAGGCGCGGAATAAGGAAAAAATATTTATATTCTAATGACATTTATCAATGACAGTTTGTTGAGATTGGAGTTTGATACAGTTTTTGAAGGAAAAGAAATAAGGTTTATTATGGAAAATAAAACCATTTTGTAAAAGTACAAGTTTTCTATGAATAGCTCAAACGATCAAAAACACTTGTGAAGTCACATAACTGTATTTTCTACTGACGTTTATAATGTCTAATTTAAAATTATATACAATTTTGTTTACTTTGTTGGTACATAATGTAAACATATAACCGGATGACGTCACAACGCGTTTTGGGTTGGCTGGTATAATTCGAATTTTTAATCGTCTTTAGGGGCCAAACGAAAGACAAACACAACTTTTTTATCTTTCATACATGTTTTAAATTATGTTCTGTTGTGATTTATAACATTTTTTTCGAATTAAAATTTTATGCAAGTTCCCTATTGTGGATACCTAACCAATATTATTTTCAGTTATTTCAATTATGATAACTCTTGTATTATTAACTATACGAAAAAAATTATTCTTCATAAAAAATTCTGCATGGACTAAAACCTAAAATACAACCATCTTATATCAAATTTTATACGAGGTATATCAAAAAAGATGAATTTCGATCAATAGTAAAGCACCTTTATAGTTCAGAATATTTCAATTAGAAGGATGTAATTACATATTGGAACATAGATTTTAATTCTAAACAACTTTTATAGCCACAATTTTTAATATTGTAAAAAATAAAGGTTTTTTATTACTCTTGAGCGAAATTCATATTTTTTGGCATACCTCGTATAAAATTGATACAATTTGATATAAGATGGTTGTATTTTGGGTTTTAGGCCATGCAGAATATTTTATAAAGAATAACTTTTTTTCGTAAAATTAATAATAAAAGAGTTATCAAAATTGAAATAACTGAAAATAATGTTGGTTATCCATAATACTTTACGCAACATTTTCAATTTTTTTTTTATTAGAAGGATGTAATTTCATATTAGAATATAGTTCGTAATTCCAAACAACTTTTCATAATAACAATTTTCAATATTGTGAAAAATAAAACTACTTTACTTTTGAGCGAAATTCATATTTTTCGACATACCTCGTATAATATTCATAAAATTTGATATTAATTTGATGGTTGAATCTTAGGTTTTAGACCATGCAGAGCTTTTTATGAAGAATAACTTTTTTCGTAAAACTTACAGAGACATACTCTATACAGGGTGTTAGTAAATAAGTATGACAAACTTTAAGGGGTGATTCTACATGAAAAAATAATGACAGTTTGCTCCATAAGCGTATGTCCTCAAATGCTTCATTTCCGAGATACGGGGTGTTGAAATTTTTATTTCAAACTGCTAATTTTTTTACTGTTCTGAGACCGGTTGAGCTATGAAAATTAAATTTGGTGGGGTTTAAAATGTAGTTATTGCCAATTTTTTGACATACAAATAACAATTTTGTATTCATCATTGGCTCGCCTACGGGCAATGGTCTGAATTTTAAAAAATAGTACGCCACTGAGATATTTTAAATTAAAAATTATTTTTGTATTTCACGTTTAATTTATGTTAAGGAATCTTTCTTGTCTTTTTTTCATATGGTGCACCGTTTTTATGCATAAAATAAAACATCTTCGCACGTATTTTTCATTTCTTAATACATTATCAAGAACTAAGAGATTATAAAAAAGAGTTTAACTAGACAGAATAATTTTATATTCACTATTGGCGCATTTATATTATTTTCGGATTCCAGCAATGCAATTGAAAAAATCAGCAGTTGTGCAGTCAAAAATATATCAGAGTTTTGGCCTATTGAAACAAAAAGACTTATAGTTCATGCAACTGAGAATGGCTTTGACATCAGATTAGCATGGATACCAGGACATTCAAATATCCCGGGTAACGAAGAAGCTCACACTCTAGCTAGTATAGGAAGAAATTTGAACATACCAATGGACATGCCCCTCGATGTCCAAGACATATATACTGACATTAAAGCTAAAGTGTATGATGATTTCAGAAATAAATGGAACAACCTAATCAGAATCAAAGACTATAAATACCGAAAAGTACAACCTAACTTTCCTAAAAATAAATGGTTTGCCATTCTTCCATTCATAGATCGAAGACACATCACTACAATTTTTAGACACTGTCTAACAAAATAAAACATGCATAGGATGAACCTGACAGACAATCCCTATTGCGAATGTGGGTCCATAAAAAATCTTAATCACATATTTTTTGAATGCCCTATTAACTCCATTCCAAACTGGGATATCTACAATTTTTTCGCCAATAAAGGACTTCCAACCCCGATAACAATATATTCAATTTTACATAACGTAGATGAAGAATCAATCAGAGCAATTATGACGTTTCTTAGCATAAACAGAATAAAATTATAATGCTCAACTAGCTACAACTTATTCCTAATTCATGCTTATTACTAATAGATTGTGTTTGTTCTTGTACCTTGTACAAAAAGTAAATAGGTATTTAGTCAAAGTTATCACCATAGCCAATTTACTTCAAAAAATCAAGAAGTAGACATATTCGGTGGGCCCGACATCGACATGGTCATGAGCTAGCCAACGTCGTGACCGCCAACCTGATCGAGCTGGCCAAATTGCATAAAGCAAGGCCAATAACCAAGCAAGCACTATTGACGCGCGTACGGGTAACAATCTGAATTTTTGAAGTTATACTTCTTTACGCGCGATATGAGTAAAATTTTTATATGTTAAAACCTACGATCCCGGCGCATGCGCATTATAACTTTGTTCTGATTGGATGTTCAAATGACATGTCAAAAATTATCCAATATGGCAGCTGTAACGCAGCTGTGGTTTGGACGGTTGACGGTTTGGTTATGTATGGTTGTTGAGTTTTAAAATTTGTGGGAAGAGAAGCAACAAAGGTTAGTTAATAGTTATACTGCCTTTTTAAATAGTTTTCATATTATATTTTTGAAGTTATACTTCAAAATGTTTTAATTTATGTATGTATCAGTCCAGAAAGGGTGTGGAAAGAATATATTAGTGTTTTTAAATATATTTTTCTACAAACTTGTTAAAAATGCAATTTTTAGGACTCCATAGGAGCGTTAAAAATGCTACTTTAAGGCACTAGTGCTTTAAAATTTTTAAGGCACTGTAGTTAAAAGTGAATTGTCAAATTGTGAAACGCCAAAATATTTATATTTCATTTATTAACATTAATATTAATAATACAACTTGCGCAATTTGAAAAAGGTGGTTTAAAAGGTTTTTTATTATAATTTTGTGTCTTTGGATTTGTCTTCCTTGGGCGTAAAATAATAAAACATCTATTTTTATATTTCACTTGTCACCGTGATGTATAATTATGTATATCTGAAAGGTAACTAGCAAGCGGCTTGATGGACTTGTTGGTAGCGCATTGGACCAGAGATAAAAAAATCGCGAGATTGCGGGTTCAAATCCCGGACGATTCATATTTTTTTCCTTTTTTTTTAATATTTGGCATTGTTAAGTTTTGGTTCATTTTTGGTAATTATTGTTAATTTTTTGTATTGTAACTGTTAAGTAGGTTTATTTATTTCGTTGAAATTATATTATAATAGAAGTATAACTTCTTACGTGCGTACAAAGTACACACACATTCTTTTTTAAAGAAAAAATAGTACGCCACTGAGATATGTCAAATTAAAAATCATTTTTGATTTTTTTTTATTTAGCTAATGCCTCGACAACTAATGGCTATTGGCATGGTAGGTACGGTAAATTTTTGTAGTTAGGTACCTAGTGTCATGTGTAGTGTGTGTGTTGAGTAAGTGCCTTGTTACTTTGCAAAGTCGACGTCATTGTCTTTGCAAAGAGACGTTAATTGTATCCGAACGTCTGCGGTCCCTCCGGTGAGTACCGATCCCACCAGGACAGAATCATTTATTATCAATCATTATCAATCTATTTTCATTTATTAATTTATAATAAACGAAAAATTTCTGACCCTGGTGAGATTCGAAATCACGACCATTCGGACCTTTCGATTCAAAGGTAGGCGCTCTTACCACTGAGCCACAGAGGGGGTCATTTTTGAATTCCCCGTTTAATTTACGATAAAAAATCTTTCTTGTCTCTTATTTCATATGAGGCTCCATTTTTATGCAAAAAATAAAACATCTTAACGTTTACAAAGTATTTGAAATAGAAATGTATAAACATTCTCAATTTCTTTGCAAAACGAAAATGCAGCAGCTGCATAATACTCTGGTTAAAGCGGAGAGTACAGGAAGAGTCTATACCGGTTTCGGAGATCTTTTTCCCCTCATCAGTAAACCCATATCCTCTTCTCTCCGCTTTAACCATTTACCATAGCTTAGGGCCTTCCCGAATTGCAAAGAAAGAAATGTCACGGATGAACTAGGGCCATCTGCCGGAAAACAAACTAAGTTATCAATCGAAGCAGCGCAGAAAACGACAATAAATATCGCCTCCGTACCACCAGATTGACAACAGGTGGAATACTTTCTTTGGTTACACCTCCTGAGACTTTTACAATTTATAAGTCATACGTCATACAGGTGCCGAGAAAATTAAGATGAGAGAATTTTAAATAATTCACAACTCATCTACTCAGCATGGTAAAGCTCCAACAAGAAAGATTCCTTAATACTCAAAAGAGTAAATGAATTAAAAATGTATAAACATTCTCAATTTCTTTGCAAAACGAAAATGCAGCAGCTGCATAATACTCTGGTTAAAGCGGGGAGTGCAGGAAGAGTCTATACCGGTTTCGGAGATCTTTTTCCCCTCATCAGTAAACCCATATCCTCTTCTCTCCGCTTTAACCATTTACCATAGCTTATTTGAAATAGGTTTCTATGCATTTGGATACTACCTCGAATAATTTGTAAGCGTTAAGGAGTTTTAATTTTTTTTGTATAAAAACGGTGCCTCATATGAAAAAAAGACAAGAAAGGTTTTTTTATCGTAAATTGAACGAGGAATTCAAAAATGATTTTTAATTTGACATGTCTCAGTGGCGTACTATTTTTTTCGTTATTCAAACCATTACCCGTAGGCGCGCCAATGATGAATACAAAATTATTATCTGTATGTCAAAAAATGCGCAATATCTACCTCTTAAAACCCACCAAATTGAATTTTCATAACTCAACCGGCCTTAGAGCAATAAAAAAATTGGCAGTTTGAAATAAATATTTCAACACCCCGTATCTCGGAAACGAAGCATTTGCATACATACGTTTATAGAGCAACCTATATTATTTTTCATGTAAAATTACCCCTTAAAGTTTTTCGTACTTATTTACTAACACCCTGTATATTGGATATTATAAAACATAGGTATTTGGAGTTTTATATCGAAAAACATTTCTTTGATAAGAAAAGTAGCGAAAAAGTGGCATTAGATAAGGGGATCATTTGCCAAGTTTCTCGTTAAATCCCTCTCCTCCATTCCATCTCGTACCTATTTAATCTGGATCACTCGTCATTTTTTGCTGTTCCCAATATCAATTCTAAATATCTGTCTCGTACGTGTGTGACGCACACATTCGGTTTTGTTATGTGAAACATGCGATTGACGTTTTGCAGCGAATAAACTCATTTACACTGATATTACGCATACGTATATAGTAAAGGAAATGTTTTAAAATATTCGGTTAAAAAAAAAGTATTTTCAATTTAGTATATCTTTATATGGAATTCAGCCATAATTGTTGGTGTAATGAAAATTACATTTTTTAAATAACTATTGTTTGACGTTTATATCTCCACTCCAGAAATCGTCCTGAGAAAATTAAACAGAAAAAATTAGGATTAAAATTCTGGGAAAATTCACATAACCTGATCTGTTTGGAAAGTACATAAATAAGCTATTTATGTACTTTCCAAACAAGAGAAATTTTTTGGTCTCGATCTTAAGGATCCTAGCAAACCTGTGGTTGAAAAATACTGTTTGAAATGATGTTACTGCCTCCAGAAGTATCAAATTCTCACTGTTTTTGTTTATTATTTTTGGATAGTTTGTTGGTGTAATCTGTATCGTAGATGTGATTGTTGAAAAAAAAAATAAAGAAAAATTAGATTTAAAATTAACATTAAATTCAATTATCTTCTTCTTCTTCTTTCTCATAATCCTTAGTGCCCTTCAGGGCGTCGGATGTCGGGTTCCGCCTTTTATCCACTTCTTCCAATTGCTTCTATTGGTGGCCAGGTTCTTCATATCCCTCATACTGATGTGTCTCCTTTCACCTATATCTTGGATCTGGTCCATCCATGTCTTCCTCGGCCTTCCCTTTTTTCTTTTGTTTCCCATTTTGGCTTCATGTACCTTCTTTGCAAGTCTATTTTGCTCCATTCGTTGTATGTGTCCAAACCAGCTTAATTGTTTGTTTTCGATCTTCCTAATTATCGGTTCTTGTTCCAGCTCTCTTCTTATATCTTCATTTCTGAATCTGTCAAACTTCGTAACTCCGGCTATTCTTCTCATGTATTTCATCTCGGTCGCGTTTAACATTGATTCATGTTTCTTTTGGACAATCCATGTTTCCGCCCCACATGTCATTATCGGATTTACTATGCTGTTATATACTCTGAGTTTAGTTTTGTTGCTTATTTCTGGCTTTCCAAAAATTGTAATATTTAAAGAGTAGTACACGCTAGTTGCCTTCTTCAGTTTATTACTTATTGCCAAGTCCGTTTTCCCATCATCTGTTATTATATTTCCCAAATATTCAAAAGTAGATACATGTTCTATTACTTTTTCCTTTACTATTATATTAGTATTCCTTTCTCTTTTCTCATCTTCATTTATTATCATAAGTTTTGTTTTGTTGAGATTCATTTCCATTTTTAATTTATGAATCTCTTTTTGCCAAATATCTATTAGTTTCTGCATTTTCTCTACTGTGTCTGTGATTAAAACTATATCATCAGCGTATAGAAGGGAGTTGATCTGCATTGCATTTAAGTTTTTATATCCTACTATGTATTGAAGGTTTCTTGTTTGATCTTTGGTATTTTTGATTAAAGTATCCATGACTATTATAAACAAGAGGGGGCTTAGTCCATCTCCTTGTTTAATTCCCTTATCCCATTTAAAAGTGCCTGATCTTTCTCCATTTATTTGTACTTGGCCTTTTACTTCCATATATATAGATTTTATGACTTTTATCATCTTTTTTGGTATATTATAGCTCTCCAATATTTTCCACAATATTTCTCTGTTTTATTGTATCAAATGCCGCCTTCAGATCGACGAACATGAGAAATAGTTCATTCCCTTTAAGGCATTGTCTCTCTATTATGTTTCTTATGATGTAGACGTTATCGTTTGTTTGGCGGTTTGATCTGAATGCAGCCTGTTCGTCTTCCAATTCTTTCTCTATCACTGATCTTAGACGCTTCTCTGTAATTCTCGTGTATACCTTGAAGGCGACCGATGACAAGCATATTGCTCTATAATTCTCGCATTCATTATGTTGTCCTTTTTTGTATATTGGTAGAACTATGTTCTTCTTCCAGTCATCTGGGATTTTCTCTGTACTCCATGCTTTCTTGCATATCTGTAATAGCCAGTCCTCTCCTTTTTCACCCATCCATTTTATCATTTCTGGATCTATTTGGTCCTCTCCTGCCGCTTTTCCAAGTTTAATATTGTTTATAACTTCTTCCAGTTCTTCCTTCCTTATACTCTCTGGTTCCTCACCCTCCTCCAGTTCTGGTCTATTTCTTCCTGCTTCATATCTTTCTACTTCTTCGTGTTTGAATTTATCTTCGTAGTATTGTTTCCATACTTCTACTATTTCTGTAGTCTCTATTTTCAATTGGTTATTTTTATCTTTGATTCCATACTGTTCCCTGCCTTTTTCCCTCTTAAACCCTTTATACGGTTCCAGAATTTTCTGTTATCTGTTTTGTAATTTGCTTCCAATTCTTTTCCGAATTCTTCCCAGCTCAGATTTTTCGCTTCCTTTACTGCTATCTTTGCTCTATTACGTTTCTCTATGTATTCTGCTTTGTTATTTTCATCTCTACATTGTTGATATTTTTTCCAGGCTTGCTTCTTTTCCTTTATTATTTTCTTTAGTTCTTGACTCCACCATTCTGTTCTCTTATGATATCTATTTATTGACTTTTTTCCACAAATTTTCTCTGCTGTTTTATATAGTGTGTCTTTTAGTATTTTCCATCTTTCTTCCATATCCAATTGCTCTCTTTCCAGCTCCATTCTTTGCAATTCATCATATATTTCTTTTTTATAGTCATTTTTCTCTTTCTCCGTTTTCAGCTTCTTAATATTTACCTTAGTGTATGACTTATCGACTATATATTGCTTTTTCTTTGTAGTCATTTCGGCTACGAGTAGCTTGTGTTGAGTATTTAGTTCTGCAAATTTTTCTGTTTTTATATTTTTGATAATATCCATTTCTGCAGGAATCACAATGTAATCTATTATACTTTTAGCATTTCTTTCTTGTGCTTCAAAAGTGTATATGTCCTCCATATTTTGATACCAGAATGTATTTCCAATTTTTAAGTCGTTATTTACACAAAATTGTATCATCTTCTTCCCATTTCTGTTCTCAGCTTTTTCTCCATACCGCCCAAGGCTTCCAAGTCCCTTGTTGATGTCATTTCCAACTCTAGCATTCCAGTCTCCCATAATAATTATGTTCTCAGTATCTTCTCTCACTTCGTCTAAAGTTGTTTGGAGTTCGCTATAGAATTGAGACATTTTCTGTTCTTCTGTGCCCTCGACTGGTGCATATATTTGTATTATGCTAACTAACTCGTCTAGTTTTATACTCACGGTAATTATTCTAGAGTTTATTGCTTGGTACTTTACAACTCTCCCACTCAGATCATCCGTGATTATAAAACCGACTCCCTCTTTTGCTCTTTCCATTTCTTGTACACCTGAGTAGAAGAGCTTGTAACCATCGCCACATCTCATATTTCCTCTTCCCTTCTTCTTCGTTTCGCTCACGCCTAGGATGTCAATGCCGCATGTTTTCATTTCCTCTGTCAATTCGAATTCTTTACCATAAAGACTTGTGATATTCCAAGTACCTATTATTGTTGCTTCCTTTCCATTATTTTCGTTGTGCTTTTCCATTTGTGTTGTCTTTTTTACTAGTGTCTTTGCAGTTTTTGGTGCCTGTGTTATCAGTTTTTTGAGTTAAATGCTCCTCCTTCTGCTGTTCTTATTGCTTTTGGTATTTGCTGTATTTCGTTTCCTGGGGATCTTTCACTCGCTTTTCTGCCCTTTGTTTTTTGTTCCTCTGTTCCATTTTCAGGTTGAATTTCTCCATTGATATCATTTTTGTAGCCCAACTGCTCCGGGGTATATATTTCTCCATCTATTTTGAGCCCGTTATAGTTTAGGAAATTCAATTATCAAATTTATAAATTTAACAATAATCTATTTAATATCTTATAATAACAATAATTTGTTTAATCAAACTAAAAATATGATATTTTGTTCAGTTGTGTTTTTTGTTGCATATGTATTGGGTATGGAAATTTCGATAGTGCTTTCTTCATTCGGCAATTGTTGGAATTTTCTTTTTCATGACTTCTTTTTTAGTATTGGTAACCAAAGCATTGCATTCTGTTAATGGATTTGCTACACATTTTTTTGTTGGGTAGGATGAGGGCTGCTCTTTTGACTTTTCTCTTTTTTATGTCTGTTTCTTTCATGATTATTGATGCAAATTTCCATTGTGGTCTGTGATTCTTGTCACAGGCATGTTTGCGTATCTGGGATTTCTTGAAGTCCGTGTTCTTGATGAATGTTTCATGCTTGTTTACCGTGACAGTTAGTGGTTTTGCCATTTCTCCTACCTAGAAGTTGTCGCATTCACAGGGTATTTTGTATATGCAGTTTTTGGATCTTCCTTGTTGTTGCTGAGTTTGGTTTTGGACAGGATAGATGTCAAAGTCTTGGTTTTTTGAACGTTGTTGTCATATTGGACTTGTTTCCTGTCCTTTTCAGTTTTTCTGATAAGCCCTTTACATAGGGTATCGTTTTGGATATCTCTAAAATGATTGTGGTGTTTTGTTGTTTATTTTTTTCAATCTTGCGAAATTGCCTGTTTGTAAAAGATACCGGGTAGTAGTGTTGCCCAAATGCAAGACCAAGACGAGACTTGGACAGTCTTGGTCTTGGTATTGCACCAGTATACCTGGTCTTGGTATTGTGGTCTTGGTATTGCACTCCCAGTCTTGGTCTTGGTCTTGGTCTTGCAGCAAGAGTCTTGCAAGTCTCGCAGTTACCCACTAGCATATTGCTATTTATTAATAAACAACTCACGTTAGGTGGGTTTGAACCCACGATCTAAACTATCCCTGCATATACTCTAACTAACTGGGCTATCTACCATGTCCCACGGGAGTCAGTCTGTTTCTTAATAAACGTTTGCATATTTAATAACCTGACATGTTGGTATAAGAGCTGTGAGACATTTTTGAGTAGGTATTTTAGGCAACCTGAAAATTTTTCAGGTGACTTTTCCATGATAGCCTAATACAAAAATGCCGGTCTGGCTGGAGGGTAGCGGTTATTTTCCCCAAAAATCCCCCCCAAAGTTAAAAAAAGGGTAAAAATTGTTATTACAAAAAATATCATTGACGTGACTTTAAAGTAAATTTAAATATTCAAATATAAAAAAATAAACAGGCCAGGCGATTTGAGGGAGATTTTAACTGTGCAAGATACTTGCACGGGCGTCCCAGGATTATTTTCAGGGGATGCATCTGAACTTCAGAAGATTTCATCTGAATCTGTACATACTATTAACGAATATAAAATATACAACTATACATACATAGCTATGTACATTCCTTCCGGACAGAGAGGTGCAATTGTTATTTTGACAGGGTATTTTTTAATATTAAAAATAAATATTCTAAAAAAGACAGGTTTTTTTGGTGAAATTTTCCAACTACCATGTGATTAAACAAATTACGCGTGCATTATAAATGAAAAGCGCTATAGGTAAGCACCAGTGTGAGAAGGAGCGTATACCGATAGCTGTTTGCGTCCTCTGTTGTAACTGAGCGAGTCCGTTCGCTCGAGAAAAATCACGTGACCTGGCGATACCTATGTTGTTGTAAGTAACTTTTTTTAAATTAATTATAAATATATAGGTAAAAAAGTATAAAACTATAAACTAAATTAATTCTGTGTTCGAATCTTGTACTTCTTCAAACTCCTCATCTGAGCTTAAATATTCATTCCCTTTTTCTTCGTCAGACTCCCCTCGAGACTCAGATTCCTCTTCTACCTGATCTGTAAATAGTTGTAATATGTATTTAGAGTTAATTAAAAATTAATTAGTGATTAATTAATTGAGTTGCTACGTATTATTACTTATATAACCAATACTTAATACCTTTCCTTATATAACCAATCACATCAGGTTTTTTATTTCTTAGTATATGGACAAAACGTATTGTCGAGTGGAGGCCGCGAGAAGAAGCACTACGGAGCAGAGGACGCCCACTAACCAGATGGGCCGATGATTTGAAACATGTTGTCGGTAACTGGATGCAAGCCGCACAAAATAGAGATGAATGGAAAGAGCTGAGGGAGACCTATGTCCAGCAGTGGACGCGTACGGGTTGATGATGATGATGATGATATGACCAAAGTAGCTCATTTTTTTCCTTCATAGCGTTGAGTATTTCTTTTTCCTTTTTCATCTTTCTTAATGTTTCCGTGTTTGCTACGTGTTGTGTCCATGATATTTTTTACATTATTCGATAACACCACATCTCAACAATGGCAAGTCTTTCTTCAGATGCGCCCGTGATTGTGCAGGCTTCGACTGACGAGTCTGAGGAAGAAGAAGAGAATGAATATTTAAGCTCTGATGAGGAGTTTGAAGAAGAAGTACAAGATTCGGACACCGAATTTATTTAGCTTATAGTTTTATACTTTTCTACCTATATATTTATAATAATAAATTTGTCTTTTTCTATCATATTTGCAAAATCTATTGTATAGTACGTATTATTTTCCTTTAATTAAGGAAAAGTTACTTAAAAAACTATAATATATAATAATTACTCTAACGTTTCAAGGCACAACAACATGGGTATCGCCAGGTCACGTGATTTTTCTCGAGCAAACGGACTCGCTTCGCTAGAACAGAGGACGCAAACAGCTATCGGTATACGCCCTTTCTCACAGTGCTGCTTACCTATAGCGCTTTTCATTTATATGCACGCGTAATTTGTTTGACGACATGGCAGTTGGAAAATTTCACCAAAAAAACCTGTCTTTCTAGAATATTTATTTTTAATACTAAAAAATACCCTGTCAAAATAACAATTGCACCTCCCTGTCCGGAAGAAATATACATATATATATATATATATAGCTATGTATGTACAGTTGTATATTTTATATTCGTTAATAGTATGTACAGATTCAGATGAAATCTTCTGAAGTTCAGATGCATCCCCTGAAAATAATCCTGGGACGCCCGTGCAAGTATCTTGCACAGTTAAAATCGCCCTCAAATCGCCTGGCTTGTTTATTTTCTTTATATTTGAATATTTAAATTTACTTTAAAGTCACGTCACTAACATTTTTTGTAATAACAATTTTTACCCTTTTTTAACTTTGGGGGGGATTTTTGGGGAAAATAACCGCTACCCTCCAGCCAGACCAGCATTTTTGTATTAGGCTATCATGGAAGAGTCACCTGAAAAATTTTCAGGTTGCCTAAAATACCTACTCAAAAATGTCTCACAGCTCTTGGACCAAACACAAAAAATCAAACAAATGACATAAACTTATCTAGACTGTATTTTAAAGAACATTATCTGTCTAGAAAGGGATTGATGGACTCTCACATTAGTTATATGAAATGAAATGGAATAAAAGAGTTCTACAATTTGCCATTTATTCAAATAAAAAATAAAAAAAAATACAAATTAAATTACAGCACAGTACGCAATAGCTTTGACACTATTATTAGTTGAAAATTTTTGTTTGCTATTAGTTGAAAATTTTAAGATTGACTTTTTTTAACAAGAATTAATACAAAGTAATACACGCAGCGACCCGACACCTTAGGGTAAATGGGTTTAGGATTATATATCTTTGATGTTTGGCAAAAAGGGCTTAAGTCAGAATTGCACATCGATAATGTTTTGATGATTTCTGGATTAGAAAAATCGGCTATTTTTATTGGTACATACAGTTTAAGTCTACAACTGTTGTAGACTTAAACTGTATGTACCAATAAAAAGAGCCGATTTTTCTGGTCCAGAAATCATCAAAACATTATCGATGTGCAATTCTGACTTAAGCCCTTTTTCCCAAACATCAGAGATATATAATACACGCAGTTTAATTATATAACATTTATACAGAGTGAGTTTTATGTATGGAATGCCTCAAATATCTCGGAAACGACTTAAACGATTTTTATCGAATTTTGTGAGTAAAGGTCTTCTAATGCGGCCGATATTATAGTGGTAATTACAGATTGTTACCAGATCTTGCGTTTTTTTGAAAATATAATGAACTTTAGTATTTCGAATAGAACACCCTGTATATTTTTGCATTTTGAACCATAATCACTACTAATTAATTTTCATGTAATATTTCCTATACCGAAATGCCGTAATTTCTGAGTTATTTCTATATTTATTTAAAAAAAAATTAAACACATTATAAAAATCTATTGTTTCAGCCCTGGCAGACTTATTTTAGGTTCTTTGATCATATGGAACAAAAAAGGTCTTTTGTAGTTTTTGTCTAAAGTTATTCGTTTCCGAGTTATAAACAATTTAAAACTGAAAAAAATCGAAAAATGACGATGTTCAAGGCTCAAAAACACAAGTAATAGCTATTTGTATAACAAGGGAGGAAAGTGCTACTTTTCCTCCCGAGAATGAAGTTTACTGCCCGACGCGTAGCGGAGGGTAGTAATCATTCAAGGGAGGAAAAGGCACTTTACTCCCATGTTATACATATGGTTTTTCCACCTTCCTCAAATAACAAGTCATTTTTTCATTTTTACTTAATTTATTTTATGTAACTAACCAATAAAATTTATTAGAACTAAATCTAACAAGTAGGTACAATATACCTGTCAACTGTCAAATATAAGTCAACTTATTAATGTAAACATTGTTAAATCAAAATAACAATTTACTGTTTTTTACCATTCTGCAAAATACAGAGTGTTTTATAAATAAATGTTAAAATGTATAGATACTTACGTAATAGAAAATAGATATTATACAGGGCGTCAATAAGTTATATTTCATGAATGACATACCATGACGTTACTTTTACTTTTCCTCCCTAGGGAGGAAAAGTACAACTTTGCTCCCTACAATCAGGTCCGGAAAAGTATACTTTCGGTAGAGGTAGGTAGAAAAAAATATTATTTTCGAAATCTCGAAGTGCCTAAACTGAAGTTTAAACTTTATCTATCAGTTGTCGATAAGTAATTTGTTTATTTCATTTTAAAAAACATTGTTTTTTAGATCACCCATCCTCTCATAAGTTCTTCATTAACAATAAAAAAACAATGGCAAAATCACACATCGGCCATTATCTCTTTTTATATAATAATAAATATCTCTTTTTTTGAAATTTGAAGGTTTTGTAGCATTTTACCGTGCGCGAATGGACTATACATGGTAGTCAGGCATCATCTTATCTACTGCTTTTTCAGCAAAAAATTTTGTTTGGCCGATTGATCTAATATCTAATTGCACGCCCTGCAAAAAGTAGGACGTTTAGTCTTTACGATATGGATAAGGAAAAACAATTGAGTGGTTGTCCGTAACAGTGAATATGGTATTCGTATTATATTTTTATCACCTTATTGGCGACAAACTTCTTTAAAAGTTTCAATGCGATATTGTTATACACACAACAAGATTATTTTATGAAAGGTTGCTATTCTCAAAATCTAGACAATTGCTCAATTGTAATTAATTTCGGAGCGAAGGCGTCGTCTGATATTAGGAAAGAATGAAATATTTTATTTTTACATTGTATAATAATTTATTATGACCTCTGAGTACGTATCCAATAAATAAGTGTTCATATTTTTAATTCGGTATGTATGTTCATCGTATTGTTCATAATGCGGATAAATCCATTTTTCCAAATTTTTATTACATATTTTTTTGTATCTCATAGTCTCTAAGCATATACCCGCACTAATATACAGGGTGTAACAAAAATACAGGTCATAAATTAAATCACCTATTCTAGGACCAAAAATAGTTCTAATGAACCCAACTTACCTTAGTACAAATATGCATATAAAAAAAGTTACAGCCCTTTGAAGTTACAAAATGAAAATCGATTTGTTCCAATATATCGAAAACTATTAGAGAGTTTTTATTAAAAATGGACATGTGGCATTTTTATGGCAGAAATATCTTAAAGAAAAATTATAGTGAAATTTGTGCACCCCATAAAAATGTTATGGGGGTTTTTTGGGGGTCATTTTCAATAAAAAAATCCCAATAGTTTTCGATATATTGGAAAAAATCGATTTTCATTTTGTAACTTCAAAGGGCTGTAACTTTTTTTATGTGCACATTTGTACTAAGGTAAGTTAGGTTCAATCGAACTATTTTTGATCCCAAAATATGTGATTAAATTTATGACCTGTATTTTTGTTACACCCTGTATTATTCGCAGAGTCTCGCAGGCTTGGTCTTGTTCTTGCTCAAGTCTTGCACGGTCAGTCTTGGTCTTGGTCTTGCTAAAATAAGGCGGTCTTGGTCTTGGTCTTGGTCTTGCTAAAACGCAAGAACATGACCAAGACTGCAAGACCAAGACCGATTTTGGGCAACACTACCGGGTAGTCATTTTGTCTCAAGACATTTGTTAGCAGGCTTTTTGAAGTTATACTTCTTTAGGCGCGAGAGAGTAAAATTTCATAATTCTGCGCGCATGCGCACACAGACAGTATGGTATAAACGTTATACGGGATCTGATTGGGTGTTAAAATCATCTGTCAATAATTGTTCAATATGGAGATTTTGGATAAACAAATTAATGTTGTGTACCCACATTAGTTTTTATTGTTGTGATGGCAGAGAAAAATGCAAGTTTATAATATTGTAGTGATTTTTTAAATAGTTTTTAAAAGCGACAGGTACGTAATAATTATAAATGTTTCAGTATCCTAATAAAAAATTTCATAGGTAGGACCTACCTATTTGGAAAATTTAAAAAGAACCTACTAAAATAATTGGTCCTGTCGCCAGTAGGGGTACAACGGCCTCCTTAATTCAGATGGACTTACCCAAGTTTTCTTTATGTATTTTGACCCGTAGAACACGAATTTTTTGGGTAACAGTTGATCCGGATGTCGATAAGACTGTTATAAACAAAGAACTTGAGGAATCACATAACAGCGATTTTTCGCAAAACAAAACATTTTTTTGTATTTTTTGGATCATTCCAAGCAAAAAATGTTTTTACAAGTTTTTTCGTAGAATGCATAGTTTTTGACATAAACGTGGTTGAACTTTCAAAAAATCGAAAAATTGCAATATTTGAACCCGAATAACTTTTGATTGAAAAATAAAATAGCAATTCTGCTTATCGCATTTGAAAGTTCAAGTCAAATTCTATCGGTTTTGATTATTTTCATTGCTAAAAATTATTATTTTTTATTGGTAAACAAAGCTATAAACACATAGTGATTGAATGATGTTTTCAATGCATTTTCTAATTTGAAATCGAACGAGTAGGCGCGCATATACAGTGCTAGTCAAAAGTCCGTACCCCCCCTCGTATCTTTTGAACGGTTATACCTATAATAGTGAAATTTGGAGGAAGAAAATAAACGGACGTAAGCTTCTTAACTAGTCATGACAGGTGACGTAATAGTGACAGATGACGTTACAGAGCCACTGTGACCGATAATTTTAAATGGGACCTTATGGCAAGTGATACCTCGTTTGAAAGGTATTGAAAATACCTATTCAGTCATACTAATTTTGTTTGAGTGTAAGCTAATTTTGATGAACAAGTGAAATAAATATAAGATTGTAGTTTCGCATTTAATTAATAAAAATTCAAAATTCCGCCTATGATTATATACTTGTCAAACAGGTTGACGTTGACGTAAAAACTACTAGAGAATTAAAAAACGTCAACTTTTTTTCCAAAAAATTCATAGGCGGACATTTGAATTTTTATTAATTAAATTCGAAACTACAATATTATATTTATTTAATTTATTCACCAAAATCAAAATCAACCTAAACTCAAAAAAATTAGTATGACTGAATAGGTATTCTAAATACCTTTCAAACGAGGTATCACTTACCATAAGGTCCTATTTAAAATTATCGGTCACAGTGGCTCTGTAACGTCATCTGTCACTATTACGTCACCTGTCATAACTAGTTAAGAAGCTTACGTCCGTTTATTTCCTTCCTCCAAATTTCACTATTATAGGTATAACCGTTCAAAAGATACGAGAGGGGGTACGGACTTTTGACTAGCACTGTAGAATTTCTACGTATATTACGTCCATTAAAACGCATGCATTGGGCACGGGAAACAGTATGTGTTTATAGCTTTGGTTAACAAATATAAACTTAATTTTTAGCAATGCAAATAATCAAAACCGATAGAATGTGACTTGAACTTTCAAATGCAGTAAGCAGAATTGCTATTTCATTTTTTAATCAAAAGTTATTCCAGTTCAAAAATTGCACTTTTTCGATTTTTTGAAAGTTCAACCGCGTTTATCTCGAAAACTAAGCATCCTACGAAAAAAGTTGTAAGACCATTTTTTGCTGAGAATCACCTAAAAAATACAACAAAATGAAATTGAACTTTCAAAGGCGCTAAGCAGAATTGCTATTTTATTTTTTAATCAAAAGTTATTCGGGTTTAAAAATTGCAGTTTTTCGATTTTTTGAAAGTTCAACCGCGTTTATCTCGAAAACTGTGCATCCTACTAAAAAACTTGTAGAAATATTTTTTGCTTAAAATGACCCAAAAAATACAAAATATTGTTTTGTTTTGCGAAAAATCGCTGCTATGTAATTCCTCAAGTTCTTTGTTTATAACAATCTTATCGACATCCGGATCAACTGTTACCCAAAAAATTCGTGTTCTACGGGTCAAAATACATCAAAAAAACTTGGGTAAGTCCATCTGAATTAAGGAGGCCGTTGTACCCCCCCTGGCGACAGGACTAAGTATGTAATGCTTTGATTTACATAATTTGATTACCATCAAAATTTATATCCATATTCACCTAATATATTGTTTTCTTACTCTATGTTTTGTTGTATTCTAATATTTCTTTCAATTCTAAATAATTTCAATTCAAAATCAAAATAATTTGGTTAAATTCAGAACCCCAATGGAAACTTTTATTTTTTTTTTATTTTTGGAAGTTATACTTCTTTACGATCGGGGGTGAAATTTTATAATTCCCTGGCGCATGCGCAGACACACAGGGTCAGGGACAGGACAGACGCGTTGCTAATCTTTCAAATTATGTATGTATCAGCGTAAATAAGTCATTAAAAGAATATATTAGTGTTATTAATCTTCTTCTTCTTCTTTCTTTTATGTAGGCTTTAAAGCCTGTTTCTTCTTCAATAGTAGCCTCCTAAATTGTTTAAGTTATCGCACCATCTTTTTCTTGGTCTGCTAATACTTCTTCGTCCATTTGGTGACTTATCTCGTGCTATTCGTAATATTATATCCTATGCCATTCTACTAATGTGTTCGTTCCACTCCTGTTTCCGTTTTGTCACCCATCCATTTATGTCTTCTACATTGCATGATCTTCTTATGTTTTCGTTTCTCTCCCTATCCAACAGATTTTTCCCTGATATTCGTCGGAGTATTTTCATATCTGTTGTTTCTAGTAGTCGTCTCGTTTGAGATGTGTCAGGTCTTGTCTCCGCCGTGTATGTCAATATAGGTCTAATTGCTGATTTATAGATTCTTATTAAATGTTCTTAGTATAGTGTTCTTAGTAAATGTATTATTTATTATAATTTTTGTGTCTTTAGATTTGTCTTCCTCGGGCGTAAGATAATAAAATATCTATGTTTATACTTCACTTTGATCTATTTGACACTGTAATGTGTAGTTATATCCGACACGTCAATAGCACGGGGATTCATAGCTCGGTTGGTATAGCATTGGACCAGAGATCGAGAGATCGCGGGTTCCAATCCCGGATGATTCATATTCATATTAATTTTTTTTGGTATTGTTAAGCTTTGGTTAATTTTTGGTAATTATTGTTAATTTTTGATATTGTAAAAGTATATTTATTTCGTTGAAATTATAAAATATAATAGAAGTATAACTTCTTACGTGCGTACAAAGTACACACACATTCTTTTTTTCCTACTGGAATGCATTTTCATTGGAGCAGGTGCTTCAGGCTCTATCGTAAAGAGATTTTATTATTCCTTTCTTGATGTTGTCAAATTATTGCTATAATATTGCTACTAAATAGATTCTTGCTAAATTTATAATAGGTCTGGATCCCGCATAAGAAAAAAAAGTTGATTAGTAGCAAGCTGAAAATTTGTTAATAGCTGAACGGTGTCTAGTCGGACAAACTTTGATATATGGGAACACTGGAACAGGGGAAGTTTTAGGAAGTTTTAGGAAGAAGTTTTGGAAGAAGGTTAAAAATTTGAAACGTCAGACTACGAAAACGTCAGATGTATTTTGTCGGGCAGAACTTCCAATTGATTTGTTGCCCTTTCATTAAACTCTGCAAAAATCAGACTGGTGTTTATCACCAACTTGGCATTTTAATGGGTGGAACACGAAGAACATGTCAAATGACAGGAATCATGTTGGTTAGTAATAGCAGTCTGATTTTTGCTTGGGAGTTTAATGACAGGGTAACAAACCAATTGGAAGTTCTTTCGGACAAAATACATGGAACGTTTTCGTAGTCTGACGTTCCAAATTTTTAACCTGTTCCATAACTAAAACTTCCCCTATTCCAGTGTTCCCATGCATCAAAGTTTGTCGGACTAGACACCGTTAAGCTATTAACAAATTTTCAGCTTGCTATCAGTCAATTTTTTGGTATACGGGATCCAGACCTATATTGGAATTTAATTTTAATTTTAAATCTGATTTTTTTGACTTTTTTCAACAATCACATCTACGATACATATTACACAAACAAACTAACACAAAAATAATAGACAAAACAGTCAGAATTTGATACCTTTGGCGGTAGTAACATAATTTCAAACAATGTTTTTCAACTACAGGTTTACTAGGGTCCTTAAGATCGGAGTCAACAATTTCTTCTATATGGAAAGTACACATAACCTAAAAAGATCAGGTTATGAGAATTTTCCCAGAATTTCAAACCTAATTTTTTCTTTTCAATTTTCTGAGGACAATTTTTATACAATTATACCAATAATTTTGGCTGAATCCCATATAAACATATACTAATTTAAACATGCCAAAAGAAAACAGTTTCAGAACCTTGCTAAGGTTTAAAGTCGGCTTTACATTATATGATTTATCATGTGATTTGTCATATGATTTTGTCATAGAGTGACATTTACATGTTTACACTGTGTAATTTGTCATATGATTTTGTCATAAGCATTGTCATTCGGCTCGTTTTATCATAAGCATTGTCATGCGGCTCGTCATGGGCCAAATTATATGACAAATCACGTGATAAATTTAATCATGTAGTGTAAAGTCGACATATTAATATTTTTAAACAAAATAAGATGCCTTAATTTGACCAGAAATTTGTTGGAAAATATTCAAGTAGTAGAACATATAATAAAATAGATGATGATTAAAAATGATGTCAGACGCCATATAGGTTGAAAAATAATATTAAACCTGCAACAAAACTTATTTATTATTCTTATTGCGCAGCCTCCTTTCGAAGGTTAGCGATCCAAATAAAAATTGTAGCTTTGGAAACAGCTTCACGAAATATTTCTGCGGATGAGCGGTCCAACAAACTCCTCAGGTCTTTCTGCTACGACTTCTGGCATCTTTGTACTGATCTTTTGCCCTGTACTTTATTTTCCATTTTATTTGAAGTAATTCATATATTTAACCTCTCAACACACGACCCAAGTATTGTATTTTCCTTTTTTTGGTTATTCTTAATACCTACTTAATTCTTTTTGTTTACTCATGCGCCAAAGTACCTACCTCATTGTTAGTAACTTGTATCCATGGAATTCTCAAAATTCGTCTGTATGTATACATCTCAAAGGCATCTATTCTTTTTTTTTTTTTTTTTTTGTTTTAAAGTCCATTGTTCAACTTTCACAGCTATAGAGCAACACACAGAAAACGCAACATCTAAGCTCCAGACTAAGATATGATCTTGTAAAAAATGCTTTCATATTCATGAGTATTTCCTTCGCTTGATCGATTCTTGATAGGATTTCTTTTTTGGGTTACAGTGGCTATTGACATTTGCTCCCAAATATGTTACGGAAGTTATCTGCTTTAATATTGTCCATTGGCATACAAATTATATACGTTTATTGGTGTCCTTAAAAATACTAAAATTTTAGTTTTGGAAACGATTAGATGTAAACCGAACCTTTCGATATGAAGAACTACCGCATTTATTATATATTGTAGTTCTTGTGCATTGCTTGCATTAGGACGGCATCACCAACTTAAGTGATGCTGTCTATGCTGGTACCATTAATATTGATACCACCTTGGACCTCATCCAAAGCTTCTCTGAATATAGACTCAGAATACAAATTAAATAATAGCGGTGAAAAGACGCAACACTGTCACACTCCTCCCTGTATTTGTATATCTTCGGATGTTGTGTGCTCTATTTCAATTGTTTCCGTTTGATGCCTATATAGATGTCTTGTTCGTCAGTTTCAGTTGTTTTTAGAATTTTGATCATCGCTTGATGGTTAACGCAGTCAAATGCTTTTCGATAATCAATAAACATGAATATACATCGGCATTCCATTTCGAAATCCAAATTAAGTGTCACTCATCTGAAACTCACATTATTGTAAAAACTTATTTAACCGGATTTGCTATTATACTTCTTATAATAGTCCTGAAATAAACATACGATAAAACGAAAAAATCGAAGAATCTGCTCTTGTTATGTTAAATGAAACTAACTGGGTCGTAAGACCGCGGAAGATTGTAGTAGAATCTGGCTATCCATATTAAAGAAGAAATAAACAGAAAGATAATAACACTATTAATAAGACAATAACATATCGAGTATACATTATTTATGTATTGAAGCTATATATGTATAAAATTAGGATTTGATGTTAATATTGAGAGTAAACTAAATATCAGATTAGTATAGATTAGTATAGATACTATCTATATTGGGATAGTATCATGAATTTTTTCTGGCGGTTCCTTATGATTTACATTGGAATTACTAACGAGAGAATTTTAATGTCGATATTGGGTGCGGTTGTCTTTTTAAAGACAAATCACACGCTATGATTTTTCAACCGCGTATTCTCAAGTTAATGTTAATTTTATGCAATCGAATGAACTATTTTCCAATAAGTCCTCCCAGGAACGCACCTCAAAAATATTGACAATAGCATTTTACAAGATGCAGAAAAATCAGTAACCTGCGATATGACACACTTAGGTATACTAGTAGTGAATGCAGTCGAAATGATTGCCATCACCGAACGACTAAGCCAGATAAGCAAAGAATTTGGATATCACAGCAACACCGGACAAACAAAAATAAGGAACGCAGACAAGGCAAATAATAATCTACCGCACATACACCAAGTGACGAATTTCGAATTAATAGACAGATTTGTGTACTACCTCCAACTACTCCAACAATACCTACAACGAAACTATTGTAATGGATAAAAATTGTTCATTCGCATGACTAACGCTCAGTCATTTTTCAAATAATTTTATTTTATGTCCTGTACTAATGCATTTTTCAATTTATTGTAGAGTGTCTATGTCAAAATCATGTGGATAATGGCTTTAATGTGGCAGATGTATATATATACATACTTTTTATGATTCATCTCCAAACAAATACGTAACAGGATTATACCTATTCGTTACGAACTGATTATTTCGTGATTTAAAAAATGCATATTAACTATTTCTATGAATGTTTTGTTTGATATAGTAACATGTTTAATTAAAAGGTTCGTGGAAACAATGAAATCAGAATTTGTATATTTTAATATAAGATTTAATTCTAATAGGGGAGTCAATGGAGTTTTTACTTACGGAAAAAATCAAAAAAGATAGAACTTTTTATAATTGCATTAAGAAATAAACAACATATCAAAAAGTTCTACTCCTAACGTGAGTGCTTAATCTTTTTATTAAACAAATAAGCTGCGAAATTATTTGTTAAATAGTTGTTAAATACCCGCGAAAATAAAAATTTTAGAATAAAAATGAATTGAAAAATTGAACATTTCACAAAATTTTATACAAAAAACCTTATATAAAGATTTTTCTAAAATGAAATCTACAGCTTCTATAACTTTTTATTTATAACGCTCAAATCACCCCTCTCACAAACACTGGCGCACTGTATGACATTGTTCGGCGGGAGCGCGCGATTCATTAAACTTAACATAACTTTTTACTAATTGATCAAATTAAATTTTACAAATTGGAAATAAAAGAAGAACATTAAAGCTATCTGATAGTTAGAAGATATAAAGAAAAAAAGTTATGTGCATAAGTACAGTGTGGGCGGAAAGTGGGACTTACATGAATATTGTTTAAAAATGATTTAAAAATATGTTACTAATACAATTATATGAAACTCTCAAAGTTGCACAACTTACTTTTCAAACATCGTATTGACAATTTTTTATTGAAGAAATAATCAAAAGTCAAATGATACGACGCCGTCTCAAAAAATTTAATTTTTGAAAACTTCGTAGTTTTAGAGAATTACTGTTTAAACAAATGTTTAAACAAATATATTACAATTTTGTAGGTGTTTTTTAAAGCATAAGATATAGTCTTTAAAAGTCACTAAATTATTTTACTTTAAAAATTAAATAAACAACTTTTATTGAGAAAATTAAGAAAGATGAAAAATGTAATATAAAAACGGAAAAATGTCAGCTAAAAAAATGTTTATACAAAGTGATCAAAACTTTTTTCTGTACAACTTACCTAAAATACATTCAACACCAAGCTTAAAAAACAATAAATGTTAAAATTTCTTTTTCTCTTATACAGTATGTCTGCATAACTTGGAACCAATTGGAAACTTCTTTATTATCAATCTTACGAAAAAAGTTATTCTTCATCACATGCTCTGTATGATATAGAATCTAAGACGCAACCATCAGATATCAAATTTTGTCAATTTTATACGAGGTGTGTCAAAAAATATAAGTTCGCTCAAGAGTAAATTACTTTCATATTTCACAATATCGAAAATTTTTATTATAAAAAGTTGTTTGAAATTAAAAACTATGTCTGAATATGCAATTACATCCTTCTAATTCAATTATTGTGAACTATCAAGGAAACTTTATTCTTGAGCGAAATTGATATTTTTTAACATACCACGTATAAAATTGATACAAGCTTTTATTTTATTATTACGTCTTAGATATTAGACCATGCAGAGTTTTTTATAAAGAATAACTTTTTTTCTTAAAATTAGTAATAAAACAATTTTTCATTATCATCTTTTTTTTTATTATCATTTTCCATCTTTTCAAAAATGTTTTTTTAATTAGAAGAATATAGTTGCATATTAAAATATGGTTTTGAATTCTTAACAACTTTTCATAATAAATTTTCGATATTTTGAAACATAAAGGTACTTTACTCTTAAGCAAAATTCATATTTTTGACATACCTCGTATAAAATGGACAAAATTTGATAACTGATCTTAGATTTTAGACAATGCAGAGCATTTTATTAAGAATACCTTTTTTTGTAAAATTGATAATAAACAAGTATTCCATATGGTTTCAAGCTACGCAGACACTGTGTGCTCAAATTTTTTTTTTAGTTTCCAATTGTAACGTCAGAGTTGGATTCAGCATAATCAAAAGCAAAATAGAAACATTTTGATCAAGGTAAAATAGTGAATTCACCGATATTTTTAAAATTGTTTATACAAAACAGCTTTTATTGTTTAAAGAATTAATAAACAATTAGCTGCCAAATCTGTGGGTAGGACTTTTACTCTTTAACATATTTATAAACCAACAAAAAAGGTTTTAGAAAAATATAAGCTTGTTTGATTTTTTCCGAAACAATGCAAGTTTTCGATCTACATTGACTACCCTATAAAGCGAATATACAAATATGGTCGAATATAAAATTCCTATTTGATAAATGGTTTTCAGTTTAATATATATATATATATATATATATATATATATATATATATATATATATATATATATATATATATATATATATATATATATATATATATATATATATATATATATATATAATCAAATAGATGAAATAGAGAATGTGGAAAAATCCCCTTACGAACAATTCACACATCCACCATTTCGGGCTGAGAAAAATTTTTCGAATAGAATCAAAGATCCAAACACCAGTTCTTAGAAATGTGTTTCGCCCTCTTCAACCTCTCTGGGCTCGTCGGTAAAGACAAGAGGTTGAATATCTTTAGACACATTCTAATCAAAAAACAACATTCGAGACCTAGACATAGAAGGTGCGTAAGTCTACGGCAAATCCGAAAATGACAGTCTCAAGTTTTAATTCCCTAATTACTAAAAGTAAGTAAAATATATGTTTAAAAACATAAGATGTAGATCTTTGAAACACACTCAGTGAACCAAAGATCCAAGGTTATTGGTTTAACGACCACTTGTACGAAATCAAATAGATGAAATAGAGAATGTGGAAAAATCCCCTTACGAACAATTCACACATCCACCATTTCGGGCTGAGAAAAATTTTTCGAATAGAATCAAAGATCCAAACACCAGTTCTTAGAAATGTGTTTCGCCCTCTTCAACCTCTCTGGGCTCGTCGGTAAAGACAAGAGGTTGAATATCTTTAGACACATTCTAATCAAATTGTGTGAATTGTTCGTAAGGGGATTTTTCCACATTCTCTATTTCATCTATTTGATTTCGTACAAGTGGTCGTTAAACCAATAACCTTGGATCTTTGGTTCACTGAGTGTGTTTCAAAGATCTACATCTTATGTTTTTAAACATATATATATATATATATATATATATATATATATATATATATATATATATATATATATATATATATATATATATATATATAATCGATAACCCTTCTACCCTAAGGTGTTGGGCATAAAGTCTAAAATAAAGTCTGTTTTTATGCTTGGTACACAAACTTCCTCCAATCCTTCTTATTTCTTGCCATTTTCTTCGCTTGTTCTTTAGTGACTCCTCTTTTGTCTAGGATGGCAGCGATTTCATCATCCCAGGTCTTCATGGGCCTGCCCCTCGGTCTTTTCAGGTTTCTTCTCGCTTCCCAAACTTGTTTTACTGGCCTTCCTTTATCCATCCTAACCATGTGGCCGTACCATCTTAACTGGGCTGCTTCGATTTTCTTCTCTATTGGTTGGACTTTAAGGCGTTCTCTTATTTCCTCATTCCGTATCCTGTCCATCCTGGTCACACCTAGTACTCTTCTTAAATACTTCATTTCCATGCTTTGCAGTTTCTTCTTTAGTCTGGTGGTGAGCGTCCAGCTTTCACATCCAAATGTTAGGATAGGTACGAAAACTGTGTTGTAGATTGTTATCTTGGCTTTTTGGGATACTTCTTTTTTCGATAGAAATGTGCTCTTAATTGCATGGTATATGCGGGCTGCGCTTGCTATTCTGTTGTTTATCTCAGTATCGTGTGCACCCCTACTCTCTATTTGAACTCCCAGGTATTTGAAAGTTTCAACTTGTTCTAGGGTGTCTTTATTGATTTTAATTTTTGTACGTTTATCTGTTTTCCCACATATCATGACCTTAGTTTTACTTTCGTTAATCCTCAGATTACGTTTTTCAAGTTTATCCCTCCATATTTGGAGGTTTCTGTGTAGTGCGGCCTCATCTCTTCCAAACACAACGAGATCATCTGCAAATGCACATTCTGCTATCTGTATCATTTCGAGATTTCTATGTCCAACATATATTTTCGATGTTTCTTCTCTGGTTTCCTTCATTACATCATCTAGAACAATATTGAACAAGATGGGGCCTAGTACACCTCCTTGTCTTAAGCCATCATTAACTATAAACTCGTCCGATTCCATATTATCTGTTCTTACTCTATTTCTTGTGTTTTTGTATAGGCTCATAATAGCTTTTCTGAGTTTAGTGTCTACTTCCCTGTTCATTAGGCTTTTGTCGATTTCTATCCTTGGTGTTCTGTCAAATGCTTTTTCTAGATCTATAAAAGCTTGGTGTAGTTCTGTGCTTGTATTTCGCGTATTTTGTATTAGCTGCTTGAGTATGAAAATATGGTCATGAATGCTTCTTCCCTTCCTGAATCCGCTTTGTGACTGTTCCAGTTTGTGGTCCACTTCTTGTAATAATTTTTTCTCTAGTACTTGTTCGTAGACTTTGGAAGGAATACTCAGGAGGGTTATACCTCTATAATTACTGCAGTCTCGTCTGTCTCCTTTTTTGAAAATGGGTAAAATAATCCCCACTTCCCAGTCTTTTGGGACCTTACTCTCATTCCATGCTTTATTGCAAACTTTTCTGAGCATTTCATTTCCATTTTTTCCCATATTTTTTAGCATTTCCGCGGATATCTTATCATAGCCAGCTGCCTTTTCTCTTTTAAGCTTACATATTATTTATTTTATTTCATCTGTTGTTATTTCGGTTTGATTTTGGTTTTCAAGTGCAGTTATCTGATTTATTATTGGAGTCTTCTTGGGTCAAGAGGTTTTCAAAATATTCTCTCCATCTGTTTATGATTCTTTCGTTCTCGCAGAGAATGTGGCCATTTTCATTTTTAATTTGTTTTGGTGTTTGTTGTACCTTCTCTGCTCTTAGACTTCTCAGGGTTTTGTAAAATAATTTTTGATTAGTGTGGTAGTCTTTCTCCATTTTATTGCCAAAGTCCTCCCAGCTCTTCTTTTTCGCTTCCATAACCATGTCTTTTACTTTTGCCCTCTGCTGTTTATATTTTTGATAGCTTTCTGGGCTCTGCTTCCCTAGGTATTTCTTCCACGCTAACTTTTTTAATTTGACCTCTTCTTTTATTTCATTACTTCACCAATTTGTGCACTTCTTGTTTTTATTAATTATAGTCATTCCGCAGACTTGCTTGCCTCCATCTAGGAGTGCTTCTTTAAGTTTTTGCCAAGTTTCTTCTAAGTCATAGTTCTGGTTTAAATGCTTTTGAAGACTATTGTTTACATAGTTTTTGTATTTCTGTCATATTTTCTTATCTGTTAGCTTATATGACTTAATAGCTGCGTTTGTGAGATTTTTTGGGGTTTTGTCTCTTTTTTTCGGTTTCCTTTGAGTTAGTTTTTGTTCGTTTCCTATACTTGTTCGGCACACTACCAAGTAATGGTCGCTATATATTTCTGCTCCCCTTCGCACTCTGACATCTTTAATATATTGTCTTAGAGATCTGTTCACCAATACATAATCAATAATAGATCTTTCTCCTCTGCTTTTAACTTCTCTGGTGAATTTATGCACATCTTTATGCTGAAAAAACGAATTCATTATTAAAAGATCATTCTCTCTGCAAAAGTCTATAATACGTTCTCCATTATTATTTCTTGTTAGTTCTCCATATTGCCCTAGTACATCCGAGGAGTCGTTGTCTTTTATGCCTACTCTACCATTAAGATCTCCCATTACTATTGTGTTCCCTTCTGCGCTGTCTATAATCTCTGTCGCCTTTTCCCAAAAAATGTCCTTGGTCTTCGCTCTTTCGGTATCATTTGGTCCGTATATGACAAATATGTTAAGTAGCTTCTTCTCATCGGTTGTCATCCTTATTTTCAGGATCCTTTCGGTGATACATTCCCAATCCTTAATGCTGCTAGTCAAGTTTTTATTAATTAAACAACCAACCCCTTCACTTGCTCTTTCTAATTGCGATACTCCGCTGAGGATTAAAAAATGGCCATTTTCCAGAAACTGTGTGCTCTTGCCCTTTATTTTTGTCTCTGTTATACCTAGTATGTCTATTCGAGCCTTATCAAATTCTTCTGCAAGTTCTGTCTCCTTACCGTTGAGACCTCTTACGTTCCAAGTTCCTATTGTCCATCCTTCGGTTAATTTGGTCTTTCCAGTTGCAGTTGTTTCTATACTTTTGATCTTGTTGTTTGCAGCTGTTCTGTGTATTTGTAAGCATTTCTCATCATTCTTACAGTTTAAGTTTCTATCCTGATCGTTGCATATTGCTTTATTTCTACTCGTGTCCTTGTTCATTGCCTGTTCTATTATCGTTTGTCCATTGGCGCTTTTTATTAGTTTTTTTGATTTTTCTATCTTATCTTCTTTATTATTCCATGTCCATTCTTCATTATTTACCCAGAGTTTATTTGTACCAATTTTTACCTCATTACCTTTATCTCTCTCTTCTCGTGCGATCATCCGGATAGTTTTTTGTATTTCTCTTTCTCTCATTGTGGTGTCATTGTTGATATATATTTTTTCTTCCTTGTAATTTTTTAGCTTGGACTTATTCTTCATGACTTTGATTTTGTCTTCCTGGTCTTCTAGTTCAATCAGACAGGTTTTTGTTCCCAACTTGTATGCATTTTTTATTTTGACCTCAATTTCCATATGTCCTTTGAACAAATTCAGCATCGCCTCTTTTATTGCTCCTTGTTCATAGGTGTCTATTGTTAATCCATTCATTACTACGTTGTTCTTCCTCCGTTGTTTTTCCATAAATTCCATATTTTCCTTTATTTCTTTCAATTCCTCTTTGATTTCCTTGTTTTCTTGTTTAAGGTGTTTGTTCTCGTTCTTCAACTTTCGGTTATCTTCAATGAGCTGTTCTATTGCTTCTTTACTGCTCTTTTGGTCTTTCTTTATCTCTGTGACATCGTTTGACAATTTACTCATCATTTCGATTATGGTATCTAGTTTTGATTCGTACTTTTTTTGTGGTGAATTCGTTGAAAGCTTTCTGCTCTTCGCGTGCTCTTCTCTTTCCTCATTTTCGTTGTCCCCCTCTCTCATTTTTCTTTTTGTACCTTCGTCCGTTGTCGAGCTATCACTCTCATAACCTTTTCCTTTCTCCAAAAACTTTTTCATTATTATTATTCATTAAACTTAACATAACTTTTTACTAATTTATCAAATTAAATTTTACAAATTGGAAATAAAAGAAGAACATTAAAGCTATCTGATAGTTAGAAGATATAAAGAAAAAAAGTTATGTGCATAAGTACAGTGTGGGCGGAAAGTGGGACTTACATGAATATTGTTTAAAAATGATTTAAAAATATGTTACTAATACAATTATATGAAAATCTCAAATTTGCACAACTTACTTTTCAAACATCGTATTGACAATTTTTTATTGAAGAAATAATCAAAAGTCAAATGATACGACGCCATCTCAAAAAATTTAATTTTTGAAAACTTCGTAGTTTTAGAGAATTACTATTTAAACAAATGTTTAAACAAATATATTACAATTTTGTAGGTGTTTTTTAAAGCATAAGATATAGTCTTTAAAAGTCACTAAATTATTTTACTTTAAAAATTAAATAAACAACTTTTATTGAGAAAAGTAAGAAAGATGAAAAATGTAATATAAAAACGGAAAAATGTCAGCTAAAAAAATGTTTATACAAAGTGATCAAAACTTTTTCTGTACAACTTACCTAAAATACATTTAACACTAAGCTCAAAAAACAATAAATGTTAAAATTTCTTTTTCTCTTATACAGTATGTCTGCATAAGTTGGAACCAATTGGAAACTTCTTTATTATCAATCTTACGAAAAAAGTTATTCTTCATCACATGCTCTGTATGATATAGAATCTAAGAAGACGCAACCATCAGATATCAAATTTTGTCAATTTTATACGAGGTGTGTCAAAAAATATAAGTTCGCTCAAGAGTAAATTACTTTCATATTTCACAATATCGAAAATTTTTATTATAAAAAGTTGTTTGAAATTAAAAACTATGTCTGAATATGCAATTACATCCTTCTAATTCAATTATTGTGAACTATCAAGGAAACTTTATTCTTGAGCGAAATTGATATTTTTTAACATACCACGTATAAAATTGATACAAGCTTTTATTTTATTATTACGTCTTAGATATTAGACCATGCAGAGTTTTTTATAAAGAATAACTTTTTTTCTTAAAATTAGTAATAAAACAATTTTTTATTATCATCTTTTTTTTATTATCATTTTCCGTCTTTTCAAAAATGTTTTTTTAATTAGAAGAATATAGTTGCATATTAAAATATGGTTTTGAATTCTTAACAACTTTTCATAATAAATTTTCGATATTTTGAAATATAAAGGTACTTTACTCTTAAGCAAAATTCATATTTTTGACATACCTCGTATAAAATGGACAAAATTTGATAACTGATCTTAGATTTTAGACAATGCAGAGCATTTTATTAAGAATACCTTTTTTTGTAAAATTGATAATAAACAAGTATTCCATATGGTTTCAAGCTACGCAGACACTGTGTGCTCAAATTTTTTTTTTAGTTTCCAATTGTAACGTCAGAGTTGGATTCAGCATAATCAAAAGCAAAATAGAAACATTTTGATCAAGGTAAAATGGTGAATTCACCGATATTTTTAAAATTGTTTATACAAAACAGCTTTTATTGTTTAAAGCATTAATAAACAATTAGCTGCCAAATCTGTGGGTAGGACTTTTACTCTTTAACATATTTATTAACCAACAAAAAAGGTTTTAGAAAAATATAAGCTTGTTTGATTTTTTCCGAAACAATGCAAGTTTTCGATCTACATTGACTACCCTATAAAGCGAATATACAAATATGGTCGAATATAAAATTCCTATTTGATAAATGGTTTTCAGTTTAATATAAAACTAAAATGTTTATGTTAACAATACTATAGTGTAGATTGTTTTAAATGTTTTAAGCCATTTTGTTAACCATTTTGTTTTTCACAGAAACATTATTGACATCAAGATATGTATAAAGTTAATTAAGTATTAAAAAATTAACAAAAAGCACACTTATAACACAAGCATGCGCACAACCATTATATTTTTCTATTTAACTCATCATAAGAATTTACTGTACATCTTTTTACACTTTTTTTAAAATTGTATTAAATTTTGCAAACATTGTTATTTTGTTTATGTTGCACAAAAGACTCAGTATGTTAAAATTAAATGGACAACGTTTTTAACAATTTTTGTATTATTATATTTTTGCTAATAGTAGGGGAGTAAAGTATGCTAAATTTGCAGTCACTCGAGCGTTATGAGGAACAATTGGGCTGTGATTATTAGGTCCTAAAATCAAAAAAAGTTAAGTAAAATTTTCCATTTTAGCGGGCGCTTGTCATTTTTTAATTTAATTTTCCATTTCCAAGAATCTTTTTTTCCGATTATGGCGCCATCTATCTATAATTCGAAAAAATGTCTCGAATAAAAGTTGCTTATTTTTACGTAATGTATCCAAATCTGCAATAAAAATTTGGGGGTCCCATTTAAGATTTTAAAGTCGATTCGATATATTTTTCAAAAACATTTTGAAAGTGTATTTTGCAGTTTTTCGATCTGATGTTCATTTTGCGAAATATCGCGAGGTTTGTAATTAAAATTTTAAATTTACCCCCACCCCTCTCTGTGGGGGTCATGTTTAGTACCATTCGATAAATTTTTGAAAAATATTGAAGACGTATTTTTTAGTTTTTCGATCTGACGTTCATTTCGCGAAATATTCGCTTTTCATTTGTGAAATTTTTGACTCACCCATTTCCTTACGCCCCGCTCAAATCGTTAGATTTCTGAAATGTACACTCTCTTGCATGTAGTTAACTTACCTTAGCTTAATCTGACAATTTCGAGTATTTTTAACCATAGATATTTTTTTTCGGGCGCCCCTTAACGAACCTCCCTGTGTTAAGAGCCAATATATGGTAGAGGTACATCTGCCGGGTACCAGGTTTCTCCCATATGATAAGCTGACGCGCTCGAGTAACTGCAAAAATCCCCGCTTGGGCTCTACTACCATAATAATTATAACTGTAACTGTAATGTGTAAATAAAATTTTTAAATTTGCAGAAATAAACAGAATTGTAGGCTTTTCTGTTTTAGCGTATATTTTTATTATCTTTCGTATTTCAAGTTCTACCACAAGATAAACAAATATTTTCAAAATTGAGATTAAGATTTAGAAACTAATTTTATATTGGCCTCTGCAACATTTTAAAAATATTAAACTATCCATTTATTTATTTTGCAATTTATGAATTGCTTAGCTATGAATCTTGCTTCATAATTGACTAGCATGCACTTTTAGACAAGGCGAAAACGGCGGGTTCTTTAGAGAGAAAAAATATTCCCATGAGATTTTTTTGAATAATCACATTCGTGAGACATTCCAGAATTAAAAGATTCAAGAAGTCGCCCATGCGAAAAGTGGTCCAAATTTTCTTTACTCAAATTGCAAAAATCAATATTTTTGACCCGGACAAATTTTTTTTAGATGTTTTGGACCATTTTGGATAAAAAATGTCTGTTATAATTTTTCTCTAAAGTTAATAGTTTTCGAGGCAAAAGCATTTTAAAATTGAAAAAAAAAACGAAAAATGGCGATTTTCAAGGCTTAATAATTCGGTTAAAAGTTACTACTATGAAAGTCAGAAAGTGACTAAATCAAAGTTTAAAGCCCCCCCTACAAGATCCTGAAGAAATTTTTGTTATTATTTGCTTACTAAGCTGTTATTAATTTTTAAGTAATAATAATGAGCTCCATGCACGTATTAGGCGGTCGTCCATGATGAGTGCGAAAGAGATGCCATTCAGGAACTCCAATGGCGCATCTCACTCGCACTTACATTTACAGCTGGGTCAATACGATCTTACCACTCATTATTAATAATTAAAAATAACAGCTTAGTAATAAATCAATGACACACATTTCTTCAATACCATATTTGATTCAGTCACTTTCTGACTTTCATAATAATAATTTTTAACCGAGTTATTAAGTCTTAAAAATGGCCATTTTCGCGTTTTTCAAATTTTAAATTGCTTAGAACTCGAACACAATCAACTTTAGAGAAAAATTACAAGAGACCTTTTTTGTTCAGAATGGTCCGAAAAATCTAAAAAAAATTTTCTGGGCCAAAAGTACTGATTTTTGCAATTTGATTAAAAAAAAATTGGACCACTTTTCGCGTGGGCGACTTCTTGAATCTTATTCTGGGGTGTCTCACGATTGTGATTATGCAAAAAAATTTCATGGGAATATTTTTTCCAACGAACCCGCCGTTGTCGCCTTGTCTATTTTGGTTAAAATGTTTGATACAATGGATACAACAATTAGTATAAATTTAGTAATTGAGCTGCATAAAGAAATAAAGATTCTTAATATTGTTAATCGAGATATTTTGAATATTTGTAAAATCCACCACATATTTGTAAGCTTAATTATTTTTAATTTATATTTTGTTATCAAAAATTTTGAAATAAATTTAATAGAGAAACCGCATCTTGATAAAAACTGGCTTTTCGAGAAAGTAGTAAGAGACAAAAAGTTTTAAAAACACTGTTTTTAATTCTAACTAATGGTGCCCCAATAATAATTGAATTTGAACGTACACAAACATTTCGGGGGTTTTAGATGACAAAACCACCAAAAACATTTGTATGGGGCACAACAATTTCACGGTTATTTTTTAAAGATATTCCTGCCATAAGGAAGCCACATAGCTCATCCGGAAGAAAAGTATCCTAACTCAAAAAACCACTTTTTTCAGGAGAGACACAAATAATTTTTTTAGATCTTAATTTAACTGTAAGTCTTAAATGGTAACTGCTAAAATTCATAAATTAAAAAGTAAGAATATGGATAAGTGGATGATTCTAATGTATAAGTTCAAAATGTTGAGTTATGTCACTTTTCATTTAAAATATTGGCCCTTTTTTTAATTACCGAAAAACACCTAGGACATGCTAGGGCTATACTAGGACACTAGGACTCGAAATACAACGGTTTTGTGATAACTCACGATAAGTTCACTTCGAATGTCAGAGCGCAACTGAAAAGTATCATTGTTTCGGAATAAAAGTATTCATTTTACACCCAAAGAAATAATGTCACTACCGCTGTCTTTCGAAGTTGGAAGTAAACATCTATGTGACATTTTCCCTAATAAAAGTAAGTATAGAATATTTGGAGTCAGTTTAACAAGATCACTCTATGCATTTTTTTGAGTTATGTCACTTTTATTCCGGATGAGCGACATGCCCATTTTTAATATATCGATTTTTATTTTGTAACTTCAAAATTTGGGGGGTAAATTTAATATTTTAAATACGAATCTCGCGATATTTCGCGAAATGAACATCAGATCGAGAAACTGTAAAATACACTTATTCAATATTTTTGACAAATCTATCGAATGGCACCAAACACGATCCCCCATAGATGTGGGGTGGGAGGTTACTTTAAAATCTTAAATAGGAGCCCTCAGTTTTTATTGCAGATTTGGATTCCTTACGTAAAAATAAGTAACTTTTATTCGAAACATTTTTTCGAATTATGGATAGATGGCGTTATAATTGGAAAAAACGATTGTTGGAAATGGAAAATTAAATTAAAAAATGGCAAGCGCCCACTAAAATGGAAAACTTTACTTACCTTTTTTTGGTTTTATGACCTACTCTTCACAACCCAATAGGTCCCCAAAGCGCTCGAGTGACTAAATTCATTTAGCATACTTTGCTCCCCTACCATTAAGTTCTTCAGGAGTAGGCGACTCTTCCATTTTTAATGGATGCAACGATCCATCTTTTGAAAACCACCCCAGTCAATTGGACCTAAAGGTAAGTTATTTTTAGTGCTCGTCTAAAGCATATACATCTACGTATTCGTATAGGTTCTATGGTTCCATGAGTCGAGTATGAAACAATTTTTAGAGTACAGAATGTACAGAATACAAAAAAAAAACGCTAACTTACATTATCATAATAAATATGTAATAATGCTTTTAACCATCAAACTTTTGGTGAATAAAAAACTCAATTGTGTTTCTCTCTGTAATAAAAGGAACTCTATTATTTTATGTACAACACTAACGATTTACAAAAGCATGAAATTTTACACCTTCTTGAAATTTGCATAAATCAAGATATTTTGAATTCAATAATCAAATTTACACAAACAACAGTGCAGGACTTATTATGGGTAATCCTCTAAGCCCATTACTATCAGATATATTTATGAACCAACTTGAAACAACAATTTCTAAACACCCCTTATTTAAACAGTTTTTATATTGGTGGAGATACGTGGATGACATACTAGTCTGTTTTACAGGAATTAACAGACAACTTGACCAATTTCTATCATACATTAATTCACTTCATAGTAATATTGAGTTCACAATAGAAACAGAACAGAATAATTCCATAAACTTTCTAGATGTAACGATTATCACACTACACAACAAACATGAGTTCTCCGTATATCATAAACCTACCCATACTGACACAACTATACACAATTCATCATCCCATCCTACACAACACAAATTAGCAGCCTACCATAGCATGATACATAGACTGAGAAATTCCTATGACAAAAAATAACTTCGAGACAGAACTAAATATCATTAGACAAATAGCAGTAAACAATGGCTATAACGAACAAACAGTTAACATTTTAAACCAAAAACTCCATAAGAAAGCCTTGAAATTAGTGTATCCACCACCACAGAAAGAACCCAGTACCTTCTGCTCTCTCACATATACTGGCAAAATAACAACAAAAATAGCCAGATACATAAAAAAGAAAGGAATAACACCAGCTTTCAGAACTAACAACAACTTAAGCAAACATATTAAAAACAATAAAAGCCGAAAGAGAAAGCAACTACAGAGTGGTGTGTACAAACTAACTTGTGGTGACTGTCCGAAAACTTACATCGGTCAAACTGGCAGAACTTTCGACAAACGGATAGCAGAACACAAAAGGGCTTTCAACAATAGAAAAACAGACACTTCTACATAAGCACTTCACCTTCTAGATCATAATCATTCTTTCAATGAAGAGTTTCAAATTCTACATATTCAAAATAAAGGCCTTAAGCTATCACTTTTAGAATCAATGGAAATTAATAAATTGAAAAATACAGATATAATTCTGAATGACCAACTCGAGACAAACAGCTCCCCACTCCTCAACCTCTTCAGTTAAAGACTTAAAAAGGCAAACACATTGTAAAATATATCACTTGAGAAAGGCACTTTGCCGAAACAGCTGTAGTAATAACATAGTTGTAATAAATTTTGTGTAAGTATAGAAAAACAAACGTTTTTCAGTGTTTTATTGTGAGATTTACAAAAGCATTACCTGTACACTCAACGAAAAAGGTACGTAATATCAATAAAAATGTTAATTCAGACAACAAACGCAATACTTAAAATTTGTCCAATTCTTGGTTTTATTGGGACAACAAAACGATGTTCATCAATTCATTATTTTCGTTCGTTGAGCCAATGTATTACGTTTATTGAATGGATGAACATTCATTATGTATACCATGATATCACTTTATTGGTATTACGAATTTTGTTCACTGCGTCAACGAACACCATTTATTGATATTACGAACTCTGTTCACTGAGTCAACGAACACTATTTGTTGAAACAACAACGTCGTTAATTGACCGACGAAGACTATTCGTTGTGTCAATAACAGTGTTATTTCTCCTAACGTATTTCGTTTATTTCTACAATTATTGCCGTTTATTGTTACAATTAATTCGGTTCATTCCCACAATAAATACGGTTTTTCTTACAATCAATTCTATTCATTCTTACAATCAGTTTCGTTCATTCCTACTATGAACGTATTTTATATTAATAATTACTGAATGCAATAGTCCAATGTATGATATTAATTGATTAATAATAATTCTTTAAATCCCCCTTTTTTGTCCTTAACCTAAAGGACTTTACACTGTGTGATTTTTCACATGATTTCACTTATACAGTGTACTGGAATAAGTGTTACACTCCCCCCGCCCCCTTATTAACTTATTTATTTTTAGCACATAAGCAAAACGCTCGGAAAGGTCGATTTTTAAAATAATTAAAGTATATTATAACATCAATGTTTCGAACTTTACACGATCCCTCTTCAGGTGACAGGCGCGGCGTAACTTTGATTTTTTTTAATATGAAAGTACGTCATGTGACAGCTTGTTTAAAAGCGTTTGAAATAGTGATTCCAAACAAAAATTTATAACATTTTAATCCTTTTTGAGAGCGCAGGTGCAAAATTTCGATCGAATTCTTTTTAAACTCAGTTATTTTTTTTTAGAATTCTGAGAAAACTAATAAGTATTTTTGAAAAATTTAAACGAAGAATAAAATATTACATTATTACCGAGGGCAGAAAGTCCCTTAGAATAAACAAAAAGTTTCTGTTAAATGGTATGCCTATTTGAAATTAAAAATCATACTAAATTTTCTCTTTTACACCTCTGTGACTTATTAAAATAATCATTATAGAGGTTCACAGGGACTTCAGACCCTCGATAATACTGTAATATTTTATTTTGCATTTAAATTTTCAAAAATAATAATTAGTTTTCTCAGGATTCGAAAAAATGAATACATTTAAAAAGAATTCGATCGAAATTTCACGATAATAGACACACAAAAACTTCCTTCTACTACGGACTACACTTGAAAACGAAATGCAATTATTATTCGGTACTTCGGTAACACAGAGAAGCTAGGGGTATCACGATAAGGAAAAGCCGTTAGCTTTCAAATGGTTAAGCAAAACATTTATTGTCTCAACAACTACGATTATTGTCACAATAAACGCATTGATTGTGGTTATTAAACGCAGTAGTAGATTGATTAATGCATTCGTTGTCACAACAATCAATTTACATCTATTCAATAACCATATATTACTCTATATTAACAACATTTGTACATTGTTTTAATGAAATCTGTACGTTGTCACGATAAACCAAGGTAATTGCTTGTCATCTACGAAATCAAGAACGTGAGTTGCTGCCAGAATTAACAGTATTTATTAAATATACGAAACTAAGTTATTGGCTGAATAAATTGAGTGTTATTGATTAATGTACCCTAGTTATTCTCACAATTATTATTCAATCATTGTGACAATAACCAAATACATTCGTCAATGTCTAAAAGTTCGTTGAAACAACAAATTAAATTGTTGTGACAACGAAATACTATTCAGTAATCACTGTTAATCAATATTACGAACTAAATTTTTTTGAGTGTAAGAAAAGAAATAACGTGTAACCTTTAACTACCCGCGCATCAAGTTATAAAATAACTACCCGCGTGGCGTACTTTATACGCCACAAGAAAATACACTTAAAAACAGCGGATTTGTTTATTTTTTTTGAAAAAATACACTTAGTTGTTTTTTATAAACAGTAAGCCAATTGGGATTTATAACTTGAATCATGGAATAACTGGATTCCATGATAAATAAAAATACTAATAAAAAAATTTTTAAATGTGATTTTTTACAGGATAAAAAGTATTGTTTATAAAGAAAAATAAATTTTGTGCCGTAATGACTAAAAAACCATTGACATAATATGTACTTATATTACTACTTATGGTTATGATATGATATTGCGAAGAACAAAAAAGAATAAAAGAATCAGAAACAGATCCGTACACCTCAGGGTAGAAGAGATAAAGATTATTATATATTACTACTTATATTATTATAATCGTGGCGTATATTGTCCACGACCGGAAACAATAAATAATAAACTGTAAATTGCGATCTTCCCAGAACGCCGTTTATAACGAAACTAAAACCAAATTGTAAAGCACATTCCAGTGATAGGTTAGAGAGATAAACTAGGTCAAAAATTAAATGTTTAAATATATTTGCAGTAGAATTCTTATATCTCGCGTACAAAAGACGCCAGCGCGTGTAGTTTTGCTATTTTATAATGAAAAATTATTATATTTCTATTAGCAATAATGTTGATTTGTAATCATGTTTTTAACCATCAAACTTTTGGTGAATAAAATACTCAATTGTGTCTCTCTGTAAGAAAAGGAACTTTATTATTTGATGTACAATATTAAAGATTTACAAAAACATTACCTGTAAGAAAAGAAACAACATTTAAAGCTTTTATTCTAGATTTTAGTTTTTGCTCAGCAGGTAACAAATATTTCAATCATCGAAATTAATTAATTGTCACTGTCAAAACACCTCACAAGTCATAAGTCAACATAAAAATAAGAAGAAGAACTTAATGTTTTGACAGTGGCGTAACAAAATGAGAATATAAATAAATATTAAAGAAAAACTATTAAAGAAAAACTATTAAATAAAAAATAAACAATAGTTTTTCTTTACATCTCCCCTTGGAGAAGAATTTTCAAAACAAAAATTGAACGTTCACCAAATATTTTCTTTCAATACTGGATTAACTTTAGTTATATGGAAGAGGTTTGATTCTGTTTTCCTATGCCCAGTATCAACTTCGTAAATTGAATTGGAAATCTTCTTTAATATTTTGTATGGTCCAATCCTTAATTCCTCTAACTTTTTTCTATTTAGACGGTTACCGTTCTCCACATATACTAAATCCCCAATTTTCAAATCCATTTTCTTCACATGTCGATCGAACTGCTTTTTATTATAATCATGTGATTTTTTTGTATTTTCCAAGGCAACTGTTCTATCTATTTCGAGATCTGCATCTGTGACTTTAGGTTTTAGTTCGTTTGGTAGGATGCTTACTTTTTCTCCTTCTACTAAATATTTTGGTGAAAATTTTGTGATGGTATGTTCAGTTTCATTATATTTTTCTATACATTTTTGAGCAATTATTGTCCATGCTGTTTTCCTGTCACCTTCATTTATTTTGCATCTGATTTTATTAACCAATGTTTGGTTTAATCTTTCAGTGATACCATTTGAAAATGGTGCATCAACGGCAGTAAATGTCATTTTGATATTATTTACCTTTAGGCAATCTTTAAATTCTTTTGAGTTGATGCCAGGATATTGATCAATCATCACAGTTTTAATTTTGTGATCTTCTGTTATCTGTTTAATTAACTTTATGAAGTCATCAGAGTTTTGTGTTTTTGATGGCATATCTTGAAAGATGGTCTACTAGGAGATATTTTTTTGTTGAAGGAGATCCTCCAAAACCACCAATGGTGTCAATCGAGACAATTTCAAATGAATATGTCGCTGGTCCTAATTGTGACATTAAACCATAGTCAGGTTTCCTTCTTGATTTATTTTTAATGCAGATATCACAGTTCTCACATATTTTCTTAATGTTAGTAGTCATATTTTTGGCTGTATAAAATGGTGATATTTTATTTAACATCTGGTTTGTTCCTAAATGACAGTAAGTATTGTGTACACTTTTTATCAATGTTTTACTTAAATCTTCAGATAAAATAATTTTGTCTTTTCTGTTTGACTTTTTATAATAAATATCATTCTTGAAACTGTATTTAGTCTTATTATTTTGTAGATCAATATTTGAGAGTTGGTCAATTTTTATATCTTCCAGATTAATCAAGTTTACTACTTTTAATTTTTTATATTTCATCTGTATTTTCTTGAGATTCTAAAACTGGATTTCTGCTTAAACTGTCTGCTTCCTGGTTATATTTGCCTGGATTATACTTTACTCTAAAATTATATTTAGACAAGTAAAATGTCAAGTTTCCCAATTCTTCATCTGTTCTAGCTTTTATGTTTAAATTTTCTATCTAAGGTTAGTGATCTATATAATCTATATAATAAATGATCTATATAATATACTATACTTTTTTCCAATGAGCAGATGTTGCCAATATTTTATAGCTTCCTTTATCGCTAGACATTCTATATATATTGCCTTTTTTTTCTTCTGACTTTCCATTAATTTTTTGGAAAAATATGCCACAGGCTTGCTACATCCGTTTTAATCAATTTGTTATAATACAACTTCTACTCCTTTTATGCTAGCATCTGTATATATATATTAATTGGCAAATCAGGGTTGAAAATACTTAATATTGGTTCCGAATAAAGTAATGACTTTATTTTATCGAAAGATTTTACCAAATAAAGTCAACATCTTTTCTCAATAAGTTGTGCGAGCGGGTCTAAAATGATTGCAATATCTTGGACAAACTTATGATAATAATTGATTTTTCCCAAAAATTTTTTATTCAATGACTTATTTATTTGTAGTAAAAGTCTTTCCTTTTTAAGCATATTCTAATAAAGAACCATTCATGTATTTGAACTCCACCCTTTGTCTGCATAGGTATCACAAAATGTGTTTTTCCATTTATCCCAATCAGAATTTATTGAATATTTTATAAGCATTGATATTTTCCAATCCACACATGATCCTTCTAAAAATAGTCTTAGAATTTCAATTTTTTCAGTATTTTGATCTATTTGCAATCTTGTGCACTCATTTTCAAATGTTTCCATCCATTGTAAAACATTCACATTTTTACCTCTAAATTTTTCTATCACAAATTGTTCTGATACTTTTTTTTATTAAAGGATTCAATACATTGTTTTTCATTTGACTTTGATACTCCCTCTAAGATCTGTTCTAACGTATCTAGTGAGATATCAGGTGTGGATGTTAACGATTCTGTCCGTTGAATAGTTTGTTGTTCTAAGAGAAAATCATTGAATTGTATATTCCCATATTCGTCCATATAAACTTTAAAAATATTTTCATCTGCGATCCAAACTTTTTTTTGTAGTGCCCCGTTTTGTTAGAGCCCGTTTTACTTTCTGAAAAGCTGCTGTCGTCTGGATTTTTTCATGATAGGAAATATTTTGCATATCAGTAGGTATTGAAACAAATTCATTTTCCCCAGTCTCAATTGAGGTGATGGTGATGATATTTATTTTTGTATCAGTCTGCAATGATTTAACGGTAAATTCAAATCTCAGTTTTGCTATTTTATAATGAAAAATTATTATATTTCTATTAGCAAAAATGTTGTTTTGTAATAATGTTTTTAACCATCAAACTTTTGGTGAATAAAAACTCAATTGTGTTTCTCTCTGTAAGAAAAGTAACTTTATTATTGTATTTGTATTGTAACTGTATTATTATGTACAATATTAACGATTTACAAAAACATTACCTGTAAGAAAAGAAACAACATTTAAAGCTTCTATTCTAGATTTTAGTTTATGCTCAGCAGGTAACAAATATTTCAATCATCGAAATTAATTAATTGTCACTGTCAAAACACCTCACAAGTCATAAGTCAACATAAAAATAAGAAGAAGAACTTAATGTTTTGACAGTAGCTTAACAAAATCAGAATATAAATAAATATTAAAGAAAAACTATTAGAGAAAAAATAAATAATAGTTTTTCTTTACATATATATACGAATTCTTGGAGATTAAAAAAATTATAATTTAATATTAAAACATTTTTTTCGTATCTCGATGCTAATCTTTCTATTTTACCAAACTACAAAAATTAGTTATTTGCGTTTAACTCCGTTTATTTTTAAAATTAATCACTCTAAGCCAGTCAAACTTCTACAGTAATAATACATAAATAAAGAAGATTGAACAAGACCAACGATTAATTTTAATTAGGGTGGTAATTAGGGGATTGTTCCGGTCACTTTCTCGCTAAAAAAATAGGAACTGACTTTCTTTTCATCATAAGTCACTCACTATAGACTTTTTTATCCTCGAAAAAATGCATAGTGTTCCCGTCTTTTGACCTTGAAACTTCAAAATTTAGCATTTGACGAAGAAGAGCTAACCTATAATAAAGCATAGCTCGGTTACTATTAGTCTTAAAGAAAAATAAATATAGTTGGTTCAGTAAACTCAGACACAATTGGCTAGTTATTTTTAACACATGTTGTTTATTTTTTTTAAAAGGTACATTTTTGTCAATTAGAGCTGTTTTGATAAAACGAATAATTTTTGAGTTATTAGCAAAAACCATTGCTCTATGCATATGATTAAAAACATTGATTTTTTCGATATAAAACTAACACTTTCAATAGCGAATAAATCGAAAACTATTGATTTAAAAAAAAATGTATAGGATATTTTTTGCTTAGAATTAATCTTTTTAGCAATTTTTGCTGTCAAAATATAATAAAAAATTTCCACCTCGAGATGGGGTGGCAACTACCCCCATGATAAAAACGTCTCTCGGCGGCATACAGATTTTGATTCTTGGACTATCCACTACTTCTTCTCAAGCGAATCAATCAAGTTTTCAAGCAAATCAATCTATTCTGTAAAAATTGCGAGGTGAAAACCTTCGATTTCTGGGCTAATATACTTTCAATTATTTTTATTAGTGTAATTGGTACTTTCATTGCTTGCAGAACAAGCATTGCCATATAATTTTGTTAATTAACCTTTTTTTCTCCTATGTATTTACTAGTTTGAAAATATTGTCAAATTTTAATAAACAGTTTCATTTTTTGTTCGTCAATGTAATTTACGCTACTGCTACATTTTCTCTGCATACACATTGAAATTGACACTGAATGATTGATTGTTTGAGAAATGAGTTCCATGTGTAGGACTCTAATTTTGAAAAATTGCAGTATCTATTGATCTTCAGGAAACCGCCATGTGCTTGAATGCTGATAGCTCTAATGACTATATCACACATGCATTTGCGAATTTTCAGTTGAAAGCTATAAATTTCAGGTATTTCGATTAATCTATATGCCGCAGTGTTATCTCTTCGTTCCTATATTGGCAATAGGGGGATTTGATAACGTAGATTTACCTTCATAGTCGGTTGTTAATAATATGCATAAATTATGAGTTATTCCAACATCAGTTTACTAAAGCAATATTTTAAATTTTTAAATATGTTTTATAGACTATCCATAGTGAGCTCGTAAGTAGAGATAATATTTAAAAGTTCGTGAGCGCCAGTAGTGACAAATCAGTAAATTTCGATTTTAAATTTGACATAAATGTCAAAATGATTAATTTAAAACATTGAAATTAAAAACATTAATAGGAAAAAATATTTTTCTACAAGCGTGCAAAAATGTCTACTTTCGCGCACGCATTTTAGTTTAGAAAGTTTTACTTTTCCGCACGCGTGTTACTTTTCCGCACGCCTTTTACTTTTCCACACGCGTTTTACTTTTCCGCACGCGTGTTAATTTAGATATGTTAATATGGTCTTAAAGTAATTATAATACATGCAATAAACTAATATTTAGTTATTATTTACTAACTTATTTCAAATATATCTTATTGTGTTCATGTTTAAATGAAATTAACACGAGAATTCGATGAAACAAAATAGTTTTGACATAATATTCGAAAGTCAAATCAGTAGACAATAACAGTAGTTTTGAATAGTCGTCATGGAAACCAAGATCGTCGTCATGCTAACCAATTATGCTGAAACTTTGGTTTTGACAACCTTGTCAAAGAATTAATTTGTGTATGTATTTTCATATTAATTAAATTAATTGATTAAGATTTGGTCGTTTTTTAAAGACTCGTAGAAAAAATATTGTTCCTAACGCTTGCAGAAAGTCTCTTTTCCGCACTCGACTGCTTGCCGAACTCCCGCTTCGCGTCATTCGGCAAACTGCAGTCGCGTGCGGAAAAGTTTGACCTTCTGCACTTGTTAGGAAAATAACTATAGTTGGACAACGTTGTGGCATCTATTTTTACCTTAAATATACTTACGTTTTAAATATTGAAATTTGGTTTTTGAACATTTTATAATATAATAATTAATCTATTAATCTGAACGCTAGAATGCAGGGAAAGAGACCGGTTGGAAAGCTAAGAAAGGGCTGGAAGGACACAGTAAACAGCGACGCACATGCCCTTTTAGGAGTTCGTGTATGGAAAAGATCAGCCACAGACGAACAAGAGTGGAGGCAAAAAATTAAGGGGGCCAAGGCTCAATTCGGCCTGTAGTGCCGTAGAAGAAGAAGAATCTAATAGTCTAAGCCCATCCACACGATAATTGTGAAAGTATCGGAAGTAGGAAAGAAGGAAATTAATATTCGCAGTCAATACGTCAAAATAATAAGCAAAATCTTAAAAAAAATCTAATTACTTCTTTACAGTATAAGTATTAGACGATAAGAAATAATAATACATTTGAAACAATTATTTGTTATTATTCGCAATACTTTTCATATTAAATTTCCAACTGAAGTTGCACTACTAATCCGCTAGTTAAGGATACCAGCGAAGCTCACAGCGAATAGTTTTTCTAAAATATGTGAAAAACGTACAGCTCGCGGAGCGAACCATGGCCGATATAGCCGATGAGAGACATCCTCTCTGTATAGAGTTTAGGTGGGTGTACGACCGACGACAGCGTTTATCATCGGCCACGGTACACTCCGTGAGCTGTAATCAACTATATCAATATACTCAATAAATATCCTTAAAACTATCACCATCATCGTTGGCTCTACAAACTGTGGTGTGTCTTGGCATATTCTATAATCATCTTCCTTTTCTTCCTATCCTTCGCCTTGGTTTTCCAATTTCGTATTAACACTCGTAAGTCATCTTCCACCTGGTCCTTAAATCGTACTCTGGGCCTGTCTCGTCCCCTCACTTAATCCTGTCTTTGGTTATAAATGTGTTTTGACGATTTCGTCTCGTTCATTATCGCTAAGTGGCCTGACCACCGCCTATTTATCAAGGGGGTAAAGCTCAAAATTATAGCGCCTACACCGTAATCTTTCCTGCACACTGTTACATAAATTTGTTACTGGAGGTGGTTATCATAAACTATATATAATCAATTTAATTAGTATTAGTTCATTTCACCTCAGCTTATTTCATCTCAGGGATTTAGTTGTGGGTTAGCAGAAGGTGGTCTTGGAAATTTCAAACATTAAAACAACCTATAGCAACAACCATTTATTTACAACATAAAATAAACGGTTGTAGCCAATACATTTTTCATATTATGAAAAATGTATTGACTATTGAATTATTAAATATAAAATATTGTTAAGACTTAAAAGACCCTAACTTATCACATACATACACCGTGAATACCTTGAAATATAGAAAATGTTAATATAAAATACACCCTGGTGAGTAAAATACCTACGTTGTGCAAGAATCAGTTAGGTGCAGTAAACATACTATATCAATATTATTAATAATTATTACCCTGAAATACATACGTGTGTCTACTTTTGGAATGAAATCTGTACAGTAAATATACCCTGTATTCTGGTGTACAATGAAGGTACAGAATGGAAGTCTAGTTCATTCCGTTCCTATCTTAGATATACAGTCGAACCGGCTTATTGGAATAGCCTTTGTGTCAAGCAAAAGTATTCCCATAACCGGGATATTCTAATAACCGATCATTGGTTGCTACTATAAATGTTTCGGGACCTCAAATTTCTATTCCTTAAACCGGGATATTCATTTAAGAGGTATATAAGTATATATAAAAACGAGATTATACAGGGTGTTTCATTAATAATTGTCCATATAGTAACTGGAGAAACCTTAGCACAAAATACGAAGATTTAACCTAAAACACTTAAATAAAATGTGGTTTCTTACTGAGTTACAGGGTGTTTTATCTAAAAATTTTAAAAATTTTTGCTCAGCATTTTAAAACTATTCGACGTATCCTTTTCATACTTGGTAGGAAGTATATGTACTATACAAACTACTGAATTATGTTAAACACACGTTTCTGTCTATTACCAGAGGCGTACGACGGGGGAAAGTGAATGGTTGACCCTTTCCAAATTCTACACCACTGGCGGAATTGCTATTTTAGTTCAGTTTTTGGATTCTCCAATACTTTCTATAAAAATAATATACTCTTCATTCGTAACGATAAAGTCATTAGTTTTCGAGATCTTTGAAGTTAAAAATGAAACGACACGGTTATCTTGATTAGTGTATTGTGTCGCTTCATTTTTAACTTCAAATATCTCGAAAACTAATCATTTTATCGTTACGAATGAAGAGTATATTATTTACATAAAAAGTATTGAAAATAAAAAAAAATACACTAAAATAGCAATTTCGTCAGTGGCGTAGAATTTAGGAAGGGTAACCTGCCATTATCCCCTGCCGTACGTCTCTGGTAGTAGCTAGAAACGTATATTTATCTTACATTAGTAGGGTGTACAGTACCTACATTTTCTGCCAAGTATGATAAGGATACGCCAAATAGTTTTAAAGTACTGGGTACAAATAATTTTTAAATTTTAATCATACGAATCATACCATAAATTAATCAAAATAACTGTGTCGTTTCCTATTTAACTTCAAATATCTCGAAAACTAATGACTTTATCGTTACAATTGAGGAGTATATTATTTATGTAGAAAGTATTGGAGAATCTAAAAATGGCACTAAAATAGTAATTCCTCCAGTGGCGTAGAATTTGAGAAGGGTCAACCATTTACTATCCCTGCCGTACGCCTCTGGTAGTAGCTAGAAACGTTTGTTTATCATAATTTAGTAGGATGTATAGTAGTCGCACTTTCTGCCAAGTATGAAAAAGATACGTCGAATAGTTTAAAAGTGCTGGGCAAAAATTTTTTTTTAATTTTTAGATAAAGCACCCTGTAACTCAGTAAGGAACCACATTTTATTTAAGTGTTTTAGGTTAAATCTTCATATTTTGTACTAAGGTTTCTCCAGTTACTATATGGACAATTATTAATGAAACACCCTGTATTAATTTTTTGGTACTGACTTCCTCTGTTCTTGCTTACGGGTCTCGTAGGGGTGTATTCTAGTTGAACGTGTGTTGCATTTGGTTACTAGGTGCTAGTTACACCTGTTGGTTACTAGATGTTAGTCACTAGATGTAGTAGACGCTAGGAAAGCTGCTAGTCCTCAAGGAAGTTATATAGTCCTCAAGAAATTGGCATACTAAGGATAGAAAATGAAACTGTCAGTAGGGAGTAGAGATTGCAATTGCTGGATCCAGCATCCAGTAATGCAGCTGGATGCTGCGCTTTTTTTACATGCTGCATCCAGCAAACCGTGCTAGATCCAGCAGCGCGGATTCTCAAACGTGTCAAATTCGAAATAAGTAACTTAATGTCTTCATTAGGCTCTTTATTCAAAGCCGTGAGTCGGCAACTTGCTATTCTATCGCGCTAACAGTAGTTCAGTATGCTGGAAAGTTTCTACAGCCTAAAAGTTTTCATCGATAAAGCGATGATGGACATTGATTCTGCGATAAAATTCTCTGCTGGCGAGTGGTCAATAATCAATGAGTTGATCGCCACTCTTTAACCGGTGAAACTGGCTCTAGAATCTCTTTGCAGAAGAGAGTGAGTTGCACGGAATCACAATCGATTTTCGCCAATCGCATCGATATGTTAGATACGATACGAAACGAGTTAGAACGACTTAGTGACCCGCACAATAAAAAGAAGAATACCTAACTTCTCTTTATTTACGAAAAATAACCTATATTTTGTAATAAACTTTTTAAATAATTTTGTTTATGAATTAAAAGATTGAAACAACTATCTTTATCGTCATATTCTGTAGAAAAAGCTGGTTTTATTCCTACCATAAACGAGTATCCTATAGTTAGAAGTACAACGGAAATTTAATGCGCAACGTTTATGATTACACTCTGGGCCAAAATTAACCGCCCACCTTAAAAATTGGTCATATTTTATGTCTCGTATTTCCTAAACCTATTATCCGATTTAAGTGATATTTTTAATATGTTATAACCTTGTTCTTTATCAATATCGCCGTAATAATATGTTGCTAAACAAAAAAAATGTCATTGTATACCGGGTCTTTGTTTTTTTTCAGAGTTCGTATCACCCTGTGGAATATTCTAGCATTTATAAAATACTGAAATTAAAACCCAACTATAGCCTCATGTTTTCTCAACATTCTGTTTTTTGATTCATTCGCTTATGTTGGACCATAAAAAAGTTATGTCTGCAAATGCTTCGTTTGCGAGATAGGGGATGTTGAAATTTTTCTTACAAACTGACGATTTATTTATTGCTTTAAAAACGGTTGAGATACGCAAATGAAATTTGGAGAGTTTTAAGACGTAATTATTGCATATTTTTTGGCATACAATTAAGAATTTAATATTCACCATTGGCGCGCATACGGGTAAAATGACGGCTCATATTACCCTATGCGCGCCAATGGTGAACATTAAATTTTTAATTGTACCAAAAAATGTACAATAACTGCGTCTTAAAACCCGCCAAATTTCATTTGCATATCTCAACCAGTTTTAAAGCAAAAAACAAATCGTCAGTTTGTAAGAAAAATTTCAACATCCCCCATCTCGGAAACGAAGCTTGTGCGGGTATACGTGTATCAAGCAAACTGTCATTATTTTTTTATGCAGAATTACCCCTTAAAGTTTGCCATACTTATTTAAAGACACCCTATATTGATAAGAAATATGGCTAGTTGTTAAAATACCTAACTTTTTTATGGTCCAACATAAGCGAATGAATCAAAAAACAGAATGTTGAAAAAACATGAGGCTATATTTGGGTTTCAATTTCAGTATTTTATAAATGATAGAATATTCCACAGGGTGATGAGAACTTTCAGAACAAATTACAGTTTGATTCGTACACTCGGTATACAATGAAAATTTAGCTGTTTTGCAACAATATTATAACAGAGTAATTGTTAAGTAATAAGGCTATAAAATATTAAAAAAATCACTTAAATCGGACAACAGGTTTAGGAAATAGAAGACATCAAAAGCGAACCATTTTTATGGTGGGCGGTTAATTTTGGCCCAGATTGTATTATAGTAGTTGTATAGAAACTGGAAGCAAATAAGGTATGCTTTAAGAAGTATTTAAATGTGTTTTGGTTTAATATAAATAAATCAAGTACTTGATCGGTCACTTATAAGAATTAACTTAGATTTAATAAGTAGTATGAAGTTATGATTAGAGTCGAAAATTATTAATATTTGACAAAATCAGTTGGTTATAATAATTACTAATTGTTACAAAGTTAGTGCGAAGTATCGATGATTTGTTAAGGTTGCATAAAATAACGTAACAACACCTTTATAAATACCTCTAATAGCTTCCCTTTAGGGCAGTGTGGTCCAACCTTTTAGACGTTGCGGGCCGTATTAAATTTGAAATTATTATGAAGGGCCAGAGAACTCGACTCGTTCAAAAAAAGTTTATTTTAAAAGATAATATACAAACGAAATATTATTTACAAATATTTTATTATGGTTTACAATTTACATGTTATGTTTAAAATTTAAAATAAAATAAAAAATCAATGGGATATTTGAGGCAAGGGTTTATCCTCTACTAACTTTTGCACATCTACAGGGTGTAACAAAAATACAGGTCATAAATTTAATCACATATTCTGGGCCCAAAATAGTTTGATTGAACCTAACTTACCTTAGTACAAATGTGCACATAAAAAAAGTTACAGCCCTTTGAAGTTACAAAATAAAAATCGATTTTTTCGATCTATTATCTATTTAATATATCGAAAACTATTTGAGATATTTTATTGAAAATGAACATGTGGCATTCTTATGGCAGTAGTATCTTAAGAAAAAATTATAGTGAATTTTAGACACCCCATAAAAGTTTTATGGGGATTTTGTTCTTTTAAACCCCCCCAAACTTTTGTGTACGTTCCAATTTAACTATTATTGTAGTACCATTAGTTAAACACAATATTTTAAAAACTTTTTTGCCTCTTAGTACTTTTTCGAAAAGTCGAGTTTTTATCGAGATATTTTGAATATTTGTCAAATCCACCACATATTTGTATATGGTTAAGTACGATTATGGAGACTTAGTAATAATATGAAAATTTATTTATGATTTACATTTTTAGGTATATTTTGAACCATATTAAAAAAGAAACCACATCTCGATAAAAGATGCCTTATCGTAAAAATACAAAGAGGCAAAAAATTTTAAAAACACGGTGTTTAACTAATGGTATCGCAGTAATGATTTAATTGTAACGTACACAAACATTTGGGGGGTTTAAAGGAACAAAACCCCCATAAAAATTTTATGTAAACATATTAAAAAAGAAGACGCAACTCGATAAAAACTGCCTGATCGAAAAAATACTAAGAGCCAAAAAGTTTTTAAAATATTGAATTTAACTAATGGTACCGCAATAATAATTTAATTGGAATGTACACAAAAGTTTGGGGGTGTAAGGGAACAAAACCCCCATAAAATTTTTATGGGGTGAACAAATTTCACTTTAATTTTTATTTAAGATGTTCCTGCCATAAGATTGCCACATGTCCATTTTCGTTAAAAAATCTCTAATAGTTTTCGATTTGAAAAAATCGATTTTCATTTTGTAATTTCAAAGGGCTGTAACTTTTTTTGTGTGCGTATTAGTACTAAGGTAAGTTAGGTTCATTCCAACTATTTTTGTTCCCAGAATATGTGATTTAATTTATGACCTGTATTTTTGTTACACTCCGTATATCTATGCTAGTCGTAGTGAGTATAATACACGCTTCCAGCGAATCGTTTTCCATGCGATTACGTGTTTTAGATTTAATATGCTTCAAAGCAGAAAATGTACTTTCACATATATACGTACTACCAAACATTGAATTTAGTTTCAACGCAAAGTTACGAAGTTTAGGAAAACGATCCTTGGAGACTAACTCCCAAAAGGTACTAATTTCTTCATTTTTCTTTACTTGAAAAAACGAATCGGACTGTAATTCGCACAGCATTAATTGGTATTCTGCTGATTGGTTCTGGATGTTGACTCCCATTGGATTGTTAAAAAGCTCAAGATCGGGTTTTAGTGCATCAAATTCCGAAAATATTTAAACGAATTCTCTTTTTATTTCTCTAAGAACTTTTGCAAACTCAAAAAATCGACCATGGTTTCTTCTTGATTTATTTCGAAACACCCAGGAAAATGTGTGAGGTCGTTTATTTTCATGCAGTTCTCGAGAAGATCAAGTTTTTTGCGAAATGTCTCAATTTGATCAACCAACTGTAATACTGTCTTATTTTTCCCCTGGAGTTGTAGGTTTAATGTGTTCAAGTGAGTGGTAATGTCTGTTAGAAAAGCCAGCTCAAATGTTTTGTTCTTAAGCTTTGTTATAAATACGTCCGTATTAATAACAATTTCCGTTTCAAAAAACAGTAAGATCTCTTTTCTTAAAGAAAAAAAAAACTCTAAGGCATTTACCTGCACTCAACCAGCGTATCTCTGAATGTAGGGGAACATCCTTATATTCAGTATTTAATTCCTCCAAGAAAGAGATGAATTTTGGTGTCGCTGAGCTCTGTTTATTCAATTTAGCTTTAAGTTCTTTTATAGGAGTATTGCGAGCTTCACCTTGATATTTGTCGTATTTTGTTTTGTGCTAGGTTTCATAACGCCTACTAATATTGTATTCTTTTGATACCGCGAGTACTTGACAACAAATAATGCACTGAGGTTTGCCTTTTAATTCGATGAAGAAATATTGATTTTCCCATTTTCCTTGGAACGTACGATTCTCTTCAAAAATTTTGCGTATTTTGGCACTACTTATTCTGAATTTAACATTCAATTTATTCGCCACTGTTAATTCAACACAACACGTGCAGCTGACTGAAGCTAACTGCCCGCTCATCGGGAGTGGATGTTCAAGGTTAACTACTTTCTTAAGATTACGGAAAGTTAGACAGGGTTGGAACAGGTAAAAGTTATCAATGGCAATATTTTTGAAATGTGTTTGTGGGGGCCGCAGTTTAACGAGCCGTGTCTGAGGTTGGACCACACTGCTCTAGGGCAATCTTGAATAAAAGGCACAATAGGCTATCTTCCTGTCGAAGTCCTATTCATGTCTTGAAAATTCTTGATACTCTGTTGTGCACTCTAATCTGACACTCGACTGGGTTGCTTTCACCAAGTATATTGGGATATTTAATTCTAACATAGCTTTATAATATAGTATATTTCTGTTTATCATTTTTCATATATTTTTTCCAAATCTTGTCTTAGAAGGAATATTTTATGGGTAGTTGACTTTTATTTGCGAAACCAACAGTGGTATTTGCCGATTTAGCCCAGTAAATGACCATTTTGGAGTGTAATTTTCCTAATTACCCTCCACTTCAAAGTTGGACTTATTTCGTTGATTGTTTTTACTTAGGCGGTGAAAGTCACCCCACCCCTTCTCGTTGGTGAAAAAACATACGTTTAAATTTAGTTAAAATTAGGAAATGTATAAATTGCCTGGTTCTAAGAAACTTTTATTCTGAGTTTTTTAATTATGTCAATACTTTTCGAGTTATTTTTGAATAAAAATATTGATTTTTTACCAAAAAAAAACACGCGTTTTTAGGCTGTTTATCGAAAGTAACTCAAAAAGTAAATATTTTATCGAAAAAATATTCGTAGCAAAAATATAGCTTACGATAAAACAAAAAATGGTGTAATCATGAAGCCTATAGACCCAGTAAAAGCAAAGTTGTAAGTAGCTCATAACTAATGACTAATGACTCGTACTAAAAATACATTTTAATTCGTCAAATTTCTAATCGAAGATTTCAACGTGAAATAACCAAAAAATTAAGAACTTTTTGGGGAAAACTCAATAAAACTTTTTTTAATGTGTAAAAAAGCTCTATTTTGGCTCCTTTTTTTGGCAAAAAAAACTCGTGAAAATCTCTCCGTATTTAGCACCCCAAATGAAATTAAATGTTACCGCTGTAGCATCTACTTTAATATATAATCCAATCAACAGCCATTTTCTCGTGGAATTTTGAGAATCAAGGTCGATTTCCTTGAAAATTTGGATTTAGGTAGTAATTATAACCTTTGTCAAAATCTACCCTACGCCGAAGAGAAAACAACCCTATCTAGGGGTTAAAATTTTTTTAATCAATATAGCTATGGAAGTCGAAGGATTCACCAATTCTGAGTAAATTTTTGTTCTATACATTTTTTTTGCAAAATGATACTTTCCAAGTTATTAGCGATTCAAACTATGCATTTTTCATTGAAAAACCCAAGTTTTATAACCGTTTTTCATGAATAATTTAACAAAAAAATATTTTAGAGAAAAAATCATTAAGAACAACATTGTAGGTTATAAAAAACAAAGAGACTCGCGACAAAAAGACCCAATGTCGACTGAGTTATTGCTCTTTAAAGGGTGGTTATTTTCGAAGGACCTCGAAATGGAGAACCTTAAATCTTAAATAACTCGAATGTGGGGCAATTTTTGGGGAAAACTTAAGATACATCTTTTAAAGCTCATTAAACCACATTTTAAACTAGCTCTGATAAAAGTTCTTGCATAAGAACTGACTGACTTATGACGAAAATAAAGTCGCTCCCTGCTTTTTTTTATTAAACAATAATTAAACCCTCGTCATTAAAATCCGAATAGAAATGAATAATAGTTGTCCACTTGAAATTAACTTTATTTAGGTATAATTGATATGATCCATGTGGTTTGACCGATTTGGAATGCTTAGCTTAGAAAAAATAGTTGATTAAATCGAAAATGACATTTTTTATTATAAAAAAAGTGAATTTGTCGTAAATAAACCTAAAAGTATTCATGATACTAAAACAAAATACAAGTCAAAATTTCCAGTAAAAAAATTCTACAATTAATATTTGAAACATTTTTTCATATTATGAATACTTTTAGATTTATTTAAGAAAAATACACTTTTTTAAATTATAAAAATGTCATTTTCGGCTTAATGAACTATTTTTTCTAAACTATGTACTCTAAACCGGTCGTATCACATGAATCGTATCAATTGTACCTAAATCAAGTTAAGGTCAAGTGGAAAGCTATTAATTTCTATTAGGATTGTAATAACGAAAGATTAATTATTGCTACAGTTAAAAAAAAAGCAGGAAACGATTTTATTTTCATCATAAATCAGCCAGTTCATAAGCAAATAACTTTTATCGAAGCTCATTTGAAAGGTTATTTAATGAACTTTAAAAGATGTTTCCTAAGTTTTCCCAAAAAGTTGCACCACATTCGAGTTATTTGAGAATGAATGTTCTCCATTTCGAGGTTCTTCGAAAATAACCACCTTTTAAAGAGCAATAACTTAGTTGTCATTGGGTTTACCTAGGTTTTTCCGACGCGAATCTCTTTGTTTTCTTATTAGCTACAATTTTGTTCTTAACCGTTAAGTACACGCGCTGGCGTATTTTGTACGCCAGATATAAGAATATTGTACTGCAAGTATATTTAAAAATTTAATTTTGACCTTGTTTATCTATCTAACCCATTACTGGAATGTGCTTTACAATTGGTTTTAGTTTATTTATAATCGGCCTTAATTACTTCTTAATATGCCACGATTACGTATATAAGTACATATTTCAATTGTTTTGTAGTCATTATGGCAGAAAATATTATTAGTATTTTTCATGTGTTCAGATTCCAGTTAGAAATCCCAATTTACTTACTGAGAAGGAACTCCAAGCTTTCGCTGATGCAGAATAAGGTTTATAACAAAAAACTAAAAGTATTAAAAAAAATAAACAAAAACCCCTGCTTTAAGTGGATTCTTTTGTGGCGTACAAAGTAGTAAGGTTAATAATCTTTTCTATAAAATTTAATTTTTTCAAGTTAGTCATGAAAAACGGTTATAAAACGTGCGTTTTTTTTCATTGAAAAATACATAGTTTCAATTGCTAATAACATGGAAAGTATCAACTTTGCAAACAAATTATAGAACAAAATTTACTCAGAATTGATCAATCTATCGACTTCCATAGTTATTTTAATTGAAAAAATTTGCATCCCCTAGATGGGGTTGTTTTCACCCCCGGGGCAAAAGCCCGGTTCGGCATAGGGTAGATTTTGAAGAAGAGGGTCGACCGAGCTTAAATCCAAATTTTCATTAAAATCGGTGTTGATTCTCAAAATTCCACGGTTTTACAGTTTTTCACTCTTGATGACTGCTCTAATAATATAATGTATTGTTTATAATGACTTCTTAGTTTGGCCGGTTTTAAGTATTTTTGAAAAAAAAAATGGTTTTATAGTATTTTTTTTAAATTTTGGGACAAATGTACTTTTTTCAATATAACTTACAAAGTATTAATAATAGGTACGAAAAATCTCAAAGAGTAAAAATTGTAGGTTTTGCTTTGGTTTTATTTTGTTTTTCTGACAAAAGTCAGACAAAAATTGGTTAAGATATGGCTGTTTAATGGTTGCACACACTCGTGATTAGTTCCTTGTTCAAGTCCTTTTAACTACATGCTTTTTAAAAATAAACAGTTTGAAACAGTCAAAGTTACAGATCATATAAAAAATAAATAAGTAAAGTAAATTCTAAAGCGGTAACTTCATTAGGAGTGCTAAATTGGGAAATATTTTTACGATTTTTTTACCATAAGAAAGTGGTCAACTTTATTTTGAGCGTAATCGATTAGTATTATTGCTAGAAACTTTTTTAAAAAACAAAAATAAATCTCTTTTTACATATTTTAAAAAAGTTTTTATGAGTTTTCCATCAAAAGTTCTTAATTTTTTATTTATTTCACGTTGAAGTATTCGATTTGGAATTTGGCGAATAGGGACGTATTTTTCATGAGCTACAACTTTGCTTTTACTGGGACTATACACTCCATCACCACACCATTTTTTTGTTTTTCTATGCTACATTTTTGATAAAAATATGTTTTTCGATAAAGTACCTAATTAGTGTTTGAGGTATTTGCGAAAATCCGCCTGAAAACATGCTTTTTGTCGAAAAATAAACGTTTTCACTCGCAAACAACCCGAAAAGTATTGAATAAAAAACTCTATAGAACAAAAGTTGTTTAGAATTAGTCATTTTATCCATTTCCGGACTTATTTTAAAAGCAACCAATGGCATAAATCCAACATTAAAGTGGAGGGTAAGGAGAACCTAAATCCAAATTTTCATGTAATTCGGTTCTGACCCTGAAAATTACACGATATCGCGGCATTTCACGTTCATTTACTGGGTTGTTATTCTATACTAGTGATTTTACCCGTCGCGTCGCTATACGATGAGGGATACAATCAATTGCACCCTACAGTGACTGCTCTAAATTTTTTTATTTCCTCCTATTTTATCGTATCTCCCTCCAATTTTTTCTGACTCCTCTATTTTATTCTGGCCCCTCCTTTTTTCTAGTTCCTTCCTATTTTTCTGGCACCCCCAATTGATTCTCACACCATCTAACTTTTTCTGACTCCCTCAAATTTTTTGTAACTTCCTCAAATTTTTTCTGACACCCTCTAATTTTTACTGATTTCCTTCGATTTACAGACTCCCTCTCATTTAGGGATATTAGACTGTCCAAGGTTATGGTAGGTACATACATGGTAACTATTTTAAATTAGCCGATTTTGTCACTTTGTTTGATCTAATATGTCAAATGCCTTACTGCAAAATTCAAAACAAATTCTGTCCAGGAACTCAAAAAGAAGAGAAGATCAGCCAAAATATCCGGCAACTAACGCCGAAAACAGGAGAAATGTAAGCGAGACGGAAACTAAAGCTGATGAACTACAAAAATTAAATAAAGAAATATCCAAAGCTGTTGGACAAGACATTCAAAAATACAACCAAGAACAAATCGAACGTACCGTTGAAAACAATAGAAGTTTGAGAGTATTGAGAAGAAGACTATGAACGGGGACAAGGCAGATAATAAATATTAAAGATAGAAATAATGGTCATCTTACAACGAACAGAGAGGAAACCCTTAAAACAGTTAAAGACTTCTACAAATTGCTGTACACAAGCCAACATAAAGTAAATAGCAAAGAAGATCGAGTACCAGAAATATTAAAAAGGAAAAAGGGCATTGTCAACCAAGGATCAGAAGTACTACCGGAAATCATAATAGACGAAATAAAACTAGGCCTAAGAAAAGCTAAGAATAACAAATCTCCAGGCGAAGATTGTGTAGTTACTGATCCAATCAACGGAGGCACTTGTTTTCTTAAGAAAATAAAAAACCTTTTTAACATGTGCCTTTTGGATAGTAATATGCCCGACAAATGGCACAATGCTGAAGTAATTCTATTGCACAAAAAAGGAGATCCCCATGAATTAGAAAAGTACAGACCTATAAGCCTTCTTAGTCACTTATACAAACTTCTTACAAGAATAGTAACGAATCATCTTGAGAAAAAACTTGATTTCTACCAGCCAATAAAGCAAGCGGGATTTCGTACCGGATTTGGAACAAATGATCACCTACAGAGCATTAAAACGGCAATAGAAAAGACTATCGAATACAATCGATCACTCGTTTTGGCTTTTGTAAATTTCCATAAAGCCTTTGACATGGTATAATTTGACAAAATTCTGGAAGCACCACAAGCATGCCGCATTGACTACCGACCGTAAAACTACATAAAAACACGGACCATATCCCAATTGGCAGAGGAGTCCGATAGTGCGATACCTTATCGCCTAAACTATTTACCGCAGTAATAGAATATGCTTGTAAAAAACTGAACTGGCAAGAGAGAGGCCTGTACATTGACGGTAGAAGTATAGCGGTACGCTTTAGTTACTATTTTTGCTAATTTTATTTTCTTAATTTTTAATAACTTTTCTCAAAACGAAGTAATATGGGTCATATAAATTCACATGTAATATACAAACCAGATGCTAAGAAGGACACGGTTTTACGAAACGAAATGTATCCTTAACCATATGTTTTCGGTGTGATCAGTTTAACAAACTGAATTCCCCATAAATTAATTACCTTATCACTTATCAGACCTTATGTCAATAACTCACTTTGAACATGCATTCGAAGACGTTTCCTAAAACTGCAGAAATGTTTCAACTTTTAAACGCCAGATCTAAATAATTTATTGCCCTTCTGCTCAGATGGTAGAAACACAAACAGATTAGGTTTTTTCAGCCACTCAGTCGGTTACCACACCCCAGCAGGCATCGGTTGCTCGCTGGGCCGAAACCATAACAAACCCTCTTACGAGATGTATAAGCAAAACACCTTTTTTTACCAAAAATAAATAAGTATATTATTGACAATTGTTTGCGTTTTAATTAATATTATTTTATATAATTGTTTCTGTCAACACACACACCTACTACGAGAACATTTAAAATGCCGCGAAAATTTACAAATTAGTGCTAATAATATACTTTTGTCGGTTTTAAATATAGTGAACATCGAAAATGACAGACGGTACCAGTGCCAATAACAGTGCTTCGGTGATTCAGGATAACAGTGCTTCAGTTGATCGGATTTCAGTTAAAATCCCACCGTTCTGGCCCAACGGTCCTGAAATATGGTTCCTGCAAGTAGAAAACCAATTTACACTGGCAAACATAACAAGTGACGCAACAAAATTTAACTACATAGTTGCTAATCTCGACACAGTGTACATATCAGAAGTTAGGAATATCATTGTGTCACCACCAGCTACAGAGAGGTATGTAAAATTAAAGTCAGAGTTAATTAACCCTCCGTTACTCGCACACGGTGTATGAGATCGGCCCTCTATATAACTTCCTATAACTCTGATTGTAGTGGAGATTTTTAATTGTTGCTGCATATACCTCTTCAGTCATCAGTCAACTGTGTGTGAAGTCCACGTGCAGTGTAAAAAAGAGTATTGTACTTTTATTATTAGGCAACACCTATTAATTAGTAAGGTAACTAAAAGTAGTAAGTTTTAATTAGTAAGGTAATTTAAGATCTTTTTCTTATTTTTAATGTTTATATATTTGTTTATTTATATTTAGATAGGGATTACGAGAAGGAGAAGCAAAGCTTATTAAAACTATTGGAGGATGTATCGACTGGCGAGGAAACGTATGAAGATGATGATTGATGATGAACAAAGTTACTTTTTATTAAAGTAATATAATGTTGACACAAACGCATATCTACAAAATTATATGATCATATATTCATTAAATAATATAATTGTACACAATGTTGCAAAAAAATTTTTCTAATATTGCTGACCCATATTTTTGGAACCGGTCTTCTGCACAGTGCGCGAGTATTCGATCACAAAAAATTGGCGTGAGTAACGGAAGGTTATGAGACTGTGTGCATCTCAACAACAAAAAATTAAAAGACTACTTGAGCATGAAGAACTGGGCGATCGAAGACCTTCTCAACTCTAACGACATTTACAGTCTTTAGCAGGCACAACAGTACCGGATAATATTGTAAGGTCTCTGTGGTTAGGTAGACTGCCATCGTCTACACAGGCTATTCTAGCTACTCAAGCTAAAGCTAGTTTGGGCGCAGTTGCCGAGCTAGCTGACACAATCTCTGAAGCTATAGCTCATAGCGCCCAAGTTTCAGAACTTCCAACGCGCGTGAAAGTACCATCGATAAATTGACAGCCGAATTAGCTGAAATGAAAATTCAGCTAGCTATCTTGTCGGAGGCTCAAGCACAAACTAACACATACCGTCGTGACCGCAGCAACACAAGAGGCAGAAAATATCCTAGAGACAAGCTACAGTAGGGAACAAAATAGTGACATATTATGTTGGTATCACTACCGTTTTGGTGACCAGGATCAAAAGTGCTCTCCTCCGTGCAAGCATCAGGAAAACGTCGTGGGCAGTCGGTAAGTGGAGCATCCGATCCAAGTCCAAAATCTCGCCGCCTTTTCGTAACAGACTATGCAACTAAAACACAATTTTTAATCGACACCGGTGCCGATCTGTGCGTTTTTCTGCAAAATATGTACGGAGTGCACGCGAAAAGACTACATGCGAACTATACGCGGCCAATGACACTAAAATCGCCACATACGGGTATGTGAATTTGACTTTAAACATCGGACTACGGCGTGATTTTACGTGGTGATTCGTAGTGGCGGACATTTCAAAGCCTATTATTGGAGTTGATTTTCTTTCCCATTTCGCTCTCCTAGTGGACATTGCTAACCAGTGCTTAATAGACAGTACGACAACCCTTCGAAATAAGAGACTTGTTAGAGAGTGTTTCGATAGTAGCGTAAAAACTATCGCGGAAGTATCGCGTTACCATGAACTGTTGCTACGGTTTCCGGAAATCATGCGACCCGCCGGTATCGCGAAAGACATTCAGCATCAAACCAAGCACCACATCGATACAACACCAGGTCCACCCGTTTTTTCTAAGCCGCGACGATTAGCACCTGACAAACTGCAATGGGCTAAAAAAGAGTTTGAAAATCTTCTGCGTCTAGGCATCATAAAACCATCAAAAAGTAACTGGTCTACTCCACTGCATATGGTCCCGAAGAAAGGTGAGGAATGGAGACCCTGCGGAGATTATCGACGTCTAAACCAAATAACAGTTTCAGATCGATATCCAATTCCGCACATCGAAGATTTCGGTCAGTCGCTAGCTGGTAAGACAATTTTCTTTACAATAGATTTAGTGAGAGCATACAACCAGATACCAGTACCTACCGAAGACATACCAAAGACCGCCGTTACCACACCATTTGAGCTGTACGAGTACTTATATATGCCTTTTGGTTTACAAAACGCAGGACAGACATTCCAGCGTTTCATAGATGAGATTTGACGTGGTCTAGACTTCGTCTATGCCTACATCGATGACATTCTCATTGCGTCAGAATCCGAAGAGCAGCATATGTCGCATTTGGAAGAAATTTTCAAAAGGCTTAAGCAGTTTGACGTTGTGATAAACCGAGCAATGTGTCAATTCGGCAAAAACGAGATTACCTTTTTGGGATACACAGTATCAGATGGAGGACTCACACCTCCACAAGAGAAAGTAGCAGCTGTACACAATTTCACTCAGCCAAAAACAGTGAAAGACCTACGCAGATTTCTAGGTATGTTAAACTTCTACCGAAGGTTCATACCCAATGCAGCTGAGCTACAAGCACCACTACATGATACCCTAAAAGGTAATGTCAAAGGAAAAGCACAAATCGAATGGACACCACAACGAGTGCAAGCCTTTGACGACTGCAAAAACAGTTTAGCTAACGCTGCTTTACTGAGCCACCCTGTAAACGATGTTGATATCTCCATCACTTGTGACGCTTCTGATTTTTGTGCTGGAGCTGTACTACAACAAAAAACGGATACTGGTATGAAACCTTTAGCTTTCTTTTCTAAGAAATTCTCACCTAGCGAAAAGAAATATAGTGCATACGACAGAGAACTTTTAGCTATATATCTAGCCATAAAACACTTCAGACATATGATCGAAGGCAAGGACATAACGATATACACAGACCACAAACCAATCACCTTCGCCTTTACTCAGAAGCTAGACAAATGTAGCCCTAGACAGTTCAGATATTTAGACTATATAGGACAGGTTTGCACTAACATTCAGCACATTTCTGGATTAACAGATATTGTGGCAGACGCACTATCTCAAGTCGATAGCATCAAGAAAGATATAGACATCATGGACTTAGCTCTCGCACAAGAAACTGATCCAGAACTGCAAACTTTCTTAAGTGAGAAAATATCACTTCAAATGAAGAAATACGCTTTTCCGAACAAAACGTGAGTTTGTACTGTGACATATCAACATCTACAGCCAGACCGTTTGTACCTAAACCACTTCGAATTGAAATTTTTCGCACCATGCATAACCTAGCACATCCCGGAATCAACAGCTTTGTGAAGATAATCACACAGCGATATGTCTGGCCATCTATTAAATCAGATGTGAGAAAATGGACTCGAGCGTGTTTACAGTACCAAAAATCGAAAATAACACGCCACATTGTCTCAGCTACTGGAAGTTTTCTACTACCTTCCAGCCGATTCGAACATGTCCACATAGACATTATAGTGATGCCGATTTCAGAAGGAAACATATACTGTCTAACATGCGTCGACCGTTTCACACGTTGGCCAGAAGCTTTCCGGATGCCTAATCAAGAAGCAAACACAGTAGCCAGAACATTTTTTTCTGGTTGGATAGCTCGTTTTGGCACTCCCAAGCGCTTCACAACAGATCAAGGCCGACAATTCGAATCGCATTTCTTCAAATCAATCTGCAAATTAACTGGAACTACCCATTTAATGACAACCGCCTATCATCCTCAAGCCAATGGTATGGTAGAAAGGTTTCATCGACAGTTAAAAGCAGCAATTCGATTACATGAAAATATCCGATGGACCGAAAGCCTACCTTCAGTGTTACTGGGTATTTGAGCAGCGTAGAGAGAAGCCGCCGTACTTCAGCCGCAGAATTCGTGTACGGAGAACCATTGTGTTTGCCAGGTGAACTATTGTTTTCGTCGCAAAGAAACACCGACGACAGTGCCCACATTTACTTAAAAACACTTCGAAACCATTTCGAAAATATCCGTCCGAAGCAACCGTCGCATCATGGATCCAAAAGCACCTTCATTTTCAAATACATGAAAACCACCTTTCACGTTTTCGTCCGCCATGATACAATCAAAAGAAAACCCATATCACGGTACTTTTCCAGTTATTAAGCGAGGTGACAAGACTTTTGTCGTCCGTGTGAATGGAAAAGACCCAACAATTTCCATAGACAGATTGAAGCCGGCGTACGAGCTTCAAGAAAGTGCCCATCACGAACCAGAAAAAATGAGAGTATTCAGCAAAAAAAACAGCAGACCGAAGCGAAAAGCAAGATTTACCGGAAGGTATCAAGAAAGTATCGATTAACAGTGATTTCAGTGATTTTTCTTTCTCCTCGTATAAACATTGCGTGGTTTTATTTCATGTTGATTTTCAATTTTCATCATATGTATATTATGTATTATCTATCGTGTTATTCTCTCGAACGGGGGTGAATAGCGGTACGCTTTAATTACTATTTTTGCTAATTTTATTTTCCTAATTTTTAATAACTTTTCTCAAAACGAAATAATGTGGGTCATATAAATTCACATGTAATGTACAAACCAGATGCTAAGATGGGCACGGTTTTACGAAACGAAATGTATCCTTAACCATATGTTTTCGGTGTGATCAGTTTAACAAACTGAATTCCCCATAAATTAATTACCTTATCACTTATCAGACCTTATGTCAATAACTCACTTTGAACATGCATTCGAAGACGTTTCCTAAAACTGCAGAAATGTTTCAACTTTTCAACGCCAGATCTAAATAATTTATTGCCCTTCTGGTCAGATGGTAGAAACACAAACAGATTAGCGTCTGTGGTTTCTTTCAGCCACTCAGTCGGTTACCACACCCCAGCAGGCATCGGACGCTCGCTGGGCCAAAACAATAACAAACCCTCTTACGAGATGTATAAGCAAAACACCTTTTTTTACCAAAAATAAATAAGAATATTATTGACAATTGCTTGCGTTTTAATTAATATTATTTTATATAATTGTTTCCGTCAACACACACCTACCGGAATAGAAGATTAACAAATTTGAAATTCGCAGACGACATAGTTTTGTTCTCTGACAACCTCAAGGAGATATGTACGCTACGTGAACTTCAGTTAGTGTGTGCCAGTGTAGGTTTTAAAATAAACATCTCGGAAACAAAATTATTGACAAACCTAGTACCTAGCGGAATTATCAATATTGGAGATAACGAAGTAGAGCTAGTGGAAAAATTCATATATCTTGGACACGAAATAAAGATCACAAGAAACAACCAAACATGCTAACTACGAAAAAGAATAAACCTAGCATAGGTAGCCTACGGAAAACTCAAAGACATCTTTAAAGGCAATATACCTACCAATTTCTTTAAAACGTAAAACATTTGACCAATGTGTGTTGCCTGTGATGACTTATGGTGCTGCACCGAGAGAAAAAAATTCTTGAGATAAAGAAACTTTATTAATATTTAAGAAAGATCGACTTGGCATATTGCCTAAGAAATATATCTTTGTACGTAAGATATAATTTTCTAAAATATTTCAAATAAATTATACTATAGCCAAAGAAATCTATCTTAAATATGATTGAACTATCACTTTCTGGCAAACTTCAAACCCATTTATCAGAAAGAAATTACACTTGATGTTAATTAATTTTATCGGTCATAAAAATATATTTTCTACACATTAGAAAACTATTCTTTCTGAGCAATAATATTTCTTAGTAAAGAATATTATTATTTTACTATTAATAATTAATTTATTAGGTTTTATCTACTAGATACTACTACGTAAGTCATCTATACGTAATTATTACTTTATTATTGTGAAAAGAAAACGTCAAATAATAAATATACACCACCGTTCAATCATTTTGTGAGGTTAGCTAGCATGCGGTTGGTTTGTCACTTACCAGAGCCGGACTGAAGCTTTCGCCACCGCAGCTTAAAATGACCTCACACAATGTAAACACACCTTCCGATCTAACCAGTCCAGTAAATCAACGTTCGAATATCACAAACAGTTATGCATCAGCCGCTTCAAATTCTTTTCCGAATAAGACCCAAGCAATTGTATTTAGTTGTATCGATAATGCTAAACTGCAGGATTATTTAATTCCGTTGGGCACAATAATCGACCCAAAAAATATTATTTTTTCATCTAGATTATCTCATAATAGAATCTGCATGTATTTGGCAAACAAAACCGTAGTAGATAATTTCATGCAACAACATGGCTCTATAGAAGTACTCGGCGAAGTTGTAACAGCACGGAGACTTGTCTCTCCAGCAGAAAGACTAGTCTTGTCTGGTGTCTGCCCGTCAATTCCTCATCAAGTATTAGTTGAAGAATTACAGAATATTGGTTTAAAGCTTATTTCCCCAATAACATTTCTGAAAATTAGCTCAACTCTTCCCGAATATAGTCACATATTGAGCTTTCGGAGGCAAGTTTATGTAAGCCCTATAACATCACCAATTCCAGATTCTATTCTAATAAATTTCGACCAAACACCTTACCGCATATTTTTGTCACAAGGTAAACTCGCCTGCTTTATTTGCAAAAATACAGGACACATATCATCCCAATGCAATAACAGTTCACTAACGGAATCAACTCATATTGATTCAAACAATGAAGTACCAAATCAAACAGATCCAACAAGTATATTACACAAGTTACCAAACACTCAGCAGTCATCAAGGTATGCATTATCAAATCCGAGCATATCACCTACACCTACAAATCTCCATGACCAAGAAATTACTAATACTCCTACTCATAGCAACACTTTCAGTCATCCACATTCAGCGGCAATACCGTTTTCACAAACTCCTAAAGCAATATCCTCCAATCTATCAGCACCTCTTCCATTAGATACAACTGCAGAAAACTCCAATAAAACTGATACATCACCACAACTTTCCGAAACAACCATTTCAACCAATCTTACAATCAAAACTTCAAGCTCGACTTCTGTCATTACCAATGAGTCTGCTCCAGTACTTCCAAAGGTAATAAAGCCACAACATCTAAGTGAAAACTCTAATAGCACTTGCGAAAACGCAAGTTCTTCCATAAAACGCAGTATTGGTGAGATCGATACTCCTCCTTCAGACTCAGCAATTTCATCACAAAATCTGTTTGCAAAACCCAAATCTTCTAAACCAAAAAAACCGCGCTCATCTAAAGTCTCATCGACACGGGAAACTCTTGAAAATTTTATTGATAATCATACCCCACCATTCGTTTTAAATTACCACCAATTGTCCTTACTGATTGATAATGTCCAAGGCTCCCCCGACACTATTAGTGTCGTTAAAGAATTTACAACTGATATGCCTGGTTTACTCTATCTTTTACAAAGCAGCTATCAATATGCAAATGATAGATCTACAAAAACTAAGTTTACAAAACTTCAAAAAAAACTTCTTAACCATTTAGGGAAAGAGATTTCTGACTTAGACAGTGACTCTTCTGTAGATAATTGCTCAGTATCATCTAACTCTGAATCTGTTAACAACATTCAACTCGATACTTCAATGGAACATTGATGGATTTTTCCATGGTCTTTCCCAAGCTCATGAACATGGAAGAAGCGTTCAATTTGTATGGGTTCCCTCACACGTCGGAATAACAGGAAATGAAGAAGCTGACAGGACTGCACGAGAGGCAATTTTAAGTGATTTTTCGGAGCCGATAGACAAGTGTGTTTCCAGTGACTTAAAAGCTTATTTTAAAAATAAAGTGTTGTGTTTGTGGCGAAATGAGTGGTCTCAATCTAATTCTAAGTTAAATAAAATAAAAAATAATGTGTCTCAGTGGTTTCCATCGTCGCGCAATAGACGAGAACAAATTGCGGTTGCGCGTTTACGTCTAGGACATACCAGGTTAACGCACTCTTACCTTTTCACAAAGAGTAATCCACCTATATGCAATCAGTGTAACGTCCGATTAACAGTCGAACACTTTTTAATAGTTTGTAGTAAATATGACCAAGAAAGACAGCGCTACAAGATCCCAAACGCTCTACCACAGGCTCTAGGTCAAAACTATTCCTGCGACAATAAATATAGTTAATTATCTAAAATCCATAAACATTATGTACAACCTGTAGTTGTTTACTTTTGTTATTTATATTTTGTTCCGTCGCTAATAACCTTTTGGTGGATGCGACTTCTTTTTTCTAATAAAAAAAAAATTAATTTATTTAATATTAAGAAATATATTTCGCAGAGATAAACGTATATTTAAAGTTAAGTTAATATTTCTCGAAAATAAAGTGATATTACATACGGCGAAATAAATCATTGTGTTAAGGTAAAATCATTATTTATTAATAAAACAAGATATAAAACGTTATTATTACATACAAATATTTTCTCCACTCTTAAACCACTGGCTTCTACACAACAATAAAAGGATGGAGAAGCAAATCCAACTTCCTCAAATTTTCCTTATTTTGTTAATAGCACTTTGTATATCAGCAATTCACTAAAACAAAATCGTTATGTAGAAAGAGTAAACTTACTTTAATAAAAATTTTTTTATAAAGATATAGATATTTATTTTCACAAATTTAGGAAATACAAAAAAAAAACAAATACACGGCCCCACATAAGAACTCTTAATACTAATAATAATCACTCATATTTAGTTCAAACATGGCATTATTTAACCTATACATCTTTGTTTAAATTTTTCTTTTTGTTAATGAAATATTAATTATTTGTCTGTATAATATTAAGTCACACAATAAACATTGTTTAGCTAAAACAAGAGGGAAAATACAACCAATGTAAAACATTGAAGCAGACATAATAATATGTAATTTTCTTAATTTTTATAATCTAAAAGAAACAGCATACCTAATCATTAAGAAATTTTATTACGGGAAAGTATTATTAGTTTACATTTAAGTCATTTAATACATATTAACTATTTCACGGTTTTCGGCAATAACATTTCTTAACCATAAACAAATATTTCTTTAAGACTAACTGATTACTTTATCTCAAATAAATTAACAGAAGAAATCCTCAGCGTTGAACCCGCCATGTTTGATATAGCGTTGTATTGTATATTTTTTATAGAAGACGATACATTCAAGAAACCTATTATAGTTGATAAATAAGTATACACATTTTTAAAAAGGTACTTACATGTATGAAGTTCTACCATTTCTGGAAGGCCCCGCAGTTGGTTAATAACTCCTTTCTTAATATTGTTCTGAAGCTATATATTATATCATTCTGTCCCAGCTTTAAATTGTGGCATATTTCCCAGTTAGAATAATAAGCTCCTTTATTTCAGAGTCGTCCATCATTATACCTAAAAAGCATATAAAGATACTATTATGTTTCTTTTTTAACCATTCGGATACGCAACAATATTATTATTACATCTTAAATTACTCAATTTACTTTTATTTAATACCTATATATGTACGTACCTTCAAAATATCCGTTAATTTTTAAAGTACACCAATAAATCCAACATCCATCTATATGAACATGAATATATCACGCCATCTTGACAAACACTGACGACTAAATCATAAATAGTTAATCTGCGCAATTCTTTTGTGGAAGAAATTCTCTTTGCAAGTAACATTTCGGCATTAATGACAAAGTTTTTATTTTATAACCACAACCACAGTTACTACAGAGGGTATTTCTGAAGAATTATTTCTTGTGGTTTAAAATATTTATTTGATTGCAAGAAAATTTCTTGTTCACAAATATAAATATGGATTAACTTAACATTATATTTCTTATACTGCAAATTCAATTTAAGAAATAAAAACTTTAGGATAAGAAAATTAAATGTAACCATTAATGCATTTCTTAGTATTGAAGAAATTATCTGTAAGAAATTATTGAGTTGTGTTTAAAAAACTCGTTTCTTTATATGTGAACCGGCATGTTTAAGTTAATAGGATATGTTAACTTTTAAGAAATATTGCTCAAAGAAATCGGTGTTTTAGGAGAAAAGAAATTGTTCTCTCGGTGTGAAACTTTGACATTAAAAGCAACAACTTCTAAAATGCTGCATACAGCTCAGAGGAAAATGGAAAGGTCAATGCTGAGTATATCGCTTCGTGACCGAGTTAGAAATGAAGACTTAAGACGAAGAACAGGAGTTACCATGTAATTTCCCGAATTGCCACCCTGAAATGAAACTGGGCCGGACACGTCGCCCGAATCAGTGATGGGAGGTGAACGAAGAGATTACTTGAGTGGAGGCTGAGATTAGACAAAAGAAGTAGAGGAAGACCCCTACTCGTTGGACTGACAATCTCAAGAAAATGTCAATAAATTAGATGCAAATTGCTCAAAATAGAGCAGAATGGACAAAAATGAGGGACGCCTATGTCCATTAGTGGACGCAAAGGGCTGGATGATGAATATGTTAAATATAATAATGAAATTTACAGTCGGAAAAATGAAAGAACACCTATGCGTCATTGATGATATGCATACGAATCAAATCAAAACTTTTTAATCAAAACAAAGTCGAAACTAATACGAGACACGTAGACTACGAGACTCGTAGACTAAGAGCCGTTATAGGTGAAATTTCTTAATCATTTTAGGCACGATGGGACCCTATAACTTAAATAGTAGAACCTAAAAGAAAACGTTTAAACACTGTGCCGTCACTTTTTAGTGGCACATGCGTCGACAGTGGCGCATCAAACTTTGCACTTATGGACGGGATAAATAAATTAAAAGTTACCCTCCCTTACTAACAGAATTAAAGTTTTTCTATTTTTTTAAGTGCTATGTGATTAACACATAAGATTCAGCGTAATTTTAACCCACCACCTCCTTCCCCCTGACCCCACGATCAAAAACTTCATTTTTCGTTTTTATTTTTTTTTTGTGGGATGGAATCAATTTTAAAATTTCAAAAAGTTCACACGCATAGCTGAGGCTTTTATAAAACATGTCTATTTTTTATAGACCCGTAGGTAGAGTGTACATAACCTCAAAAAAATAAAAGAAAAATTTTTTTTTTCAAAAAAGCGTATAACATTTTTTGGGGAATAGCTGCAGGTCTAATTTTTTCTTAATCTTGTGTGTTTCATCAAACACTATATTTCTGATTTTTTCAGATTTTTCCGTAAGGCTCGCGCCCTTCAAAAATCCGAAAAACTGTTTTTTGGGGGTTTTTGGGGATTTTCCCTATTTTATAGACTTTATAATATATCAAATAAAATTCGTTTTTATAGGTTATATGTAACTTGAAGTAACTGAATCCTTTAGAATATTTAAAAATGAGAGAAACACGTTTAAGCCCCCTTAAAAACAGTTTTTTTGATTTTTGAAGGTGACCAGCGTTACAGAAAAATCTGAAAGAAATTAGAAATATAGTGTTTGATAAAATACATAATACTAAGAAAAATTAGATCTGCAGCTATCCCCAAAAAAAATTTATATACTTTTTCCAAAAAAAAAAAAATTTTAAATTTTTTTAAGGTTATGTACACTCCACTTACAGGTCTATAAAAAATATACGTGTTTTATAAAAGCCTTAACTATGCGCGTGAATTTTTTGAAATTTTAAAATTGAGTGCATCCCACCAAAAAAAAAATAAAATCGAAAAATAAAGTTTTTGATGATGGGGACAGGGAGAAGGGGGTGATGGGTTAAAATTACGATGAATCTTATGTCTTAATCAGATGGAACTTAAAAAAAATGAAAATAATTGAATTCTGATAATGAGGGAGGGTATTTTTTAATTTATGTATCCCGTCCATAAGCGGAAAGTTTGATGCGCCACTGTCGGCGCATGTGCCACTGAAAAGTGACGGCACAGTGTTCAAACGTTTTCTTTTAGGTTCTACTGTTTAAGTCATAGGGTCCCATCGTGCCTAAAATGATTAAGAAATTTCACCTATAGCGGCTCTTAGTCTATATAATATAGTCCAGGGCGGATCTGTTTTGAGATGGACGTTGAGAGGTGACTCAAATTTTTTTGCAGAAACTGCGTGAAAATAAATCAAATAATAATATTTGAGTTATCCTCCCTCTCAAAAAGGTCTCCTAAAGGTCTCAAAAGGCTCAATAATCAAAATGTCAAGAATTGAAGGAAAAATTCGATTTTTTTCTTCGTTTTTTGATTATAACTTTAAAAGTATTTATTTCCGAGAAAAGTTGTACTGACATAAAAGTTGCGTAATTCAATTTACTACAATATAGAATTGGTTAAAAATTTAAAAAATAGTCACCCTAGTTGCAAAATAGCAATAATTGCGAAAAAACCATACAAAAACAAGTATTCGCATTTTACGTTTTTCAACCACTTATGCTACATTTAGGACCTTCATATTTCACCCAGAAAAACTTTATGATACAGTAAAACAATACTGTTAATTTGATTAAGATCGGTTCAATCAATTTTGCAAAATAAATTTTGAAATACAGCTTTCGCAAAAAAAATTCATTTATTCAAAATGTTACAGGACTGAAAATAAAGCAGATAGCAAGTTGAATTTTTTTTTCATTATAGAAGTGTACTGTACCTTTCATTTGCAATTTTCAAAATTAAAATCGATTAATTACCACGGCGTCAGAAAATTTTTGAAATAAACAATAATTTTTGGTGCTATGCGCAGGACAGCGGTGTTCGATTCACACAGGTTGATTTCCACCAAAGTTTCTTCCAATCTTTATCTAATATATTATTTTCTTACTCTATATTTTGTTGTATTTTAATTTTTTAATTCCACAAAAATCAAACTAATTTTATTATTGTTTGTGAAATATTATTTAAACAATTGCATATGTTTAAAAATAATAAACTTTTATTATTTAAGTTAAAATATATGAACAAAGAAAGTTTTTGCTGATAAAAGTGTTATTTCAAAGGATAGAGTATGTGTTTTTATTTTGCAATAAACAAATTTATTTATTTATATCGAAATGTCATAAAAATTAAAATATATCAATCATTATCAAAGGTCATTGGAATGCCCAATCAGAGCAACCTATCCGCTGTCCTGCGCGTAGCACCAATAATTAATGTTTATCAAAAATGAATAACCATTTTCAATTTCGTTGCAAAACGAAAATACAGCCGAACCATATTCCAGTCCAATCAGAGAGTGCTGCAAGCACCTCTACCGGTTTCGAAACTTATTAGTCTCTCATCAGGAGGCACATATGCTGCTCTCCCTGATCCAACCAAAACAAACCCCAGCGTGCAGTCCCGAATTGCAACGAACAAAATGGCATAGATGCCCTAGCGGCAACTGCTAGCAAAAGACTAAGTTTTCACTCTAATGGCATATAACATATCCCACCAGAATGAAAACAATGGGAACCTTCTCTGGTTACACCTCCGAGGCTTCTACAATTTGCAAGCCATACGGATGCTGAGACTAAGGAAGATGAGGGAATTCTACAATTTACAATTCACGTCACATCTGCTCAGCGCGGTAAAGTTCCAACGAGACTGGTTCCCTTCATACTCCACACAGAGTAAATGTAAATCAAAAATGAATAACCATTTTCAATTTCGTTGCAAAACGAAAATACAGCCGAACCATATTCCAGTCCAATCAGAGAGTGCTGCAAGCACCTCTACCGGTTTCGAAACTTATTAGTCTCTCATCAGGAGGCACATATGCTGCTCTCCCTGATCCAACCAAAACAAACCCCAGCGTGCAGTCCCGAATTGCAACGAACGAAATGGCATAGATGCCCTAGCGGCAACTGCTAGCAAAAGACTAAGTTTTCACTCTAATGGCATATAACATATCCCACCAGAATGAAAACAATGGGAACCTTCTGGTGGGATATGTTATATGCCATTAGAGTGAAAACTTAGTCTTTTGCTAGCAGTTGCCGCTAGGGCATCTATGCCATTTCGTTCGTTGCAATTCGGGACTGCACGCTGGGGTTTGTTTTGGTTGGATCAGGGAGAGCAGCATATGTGCCTCCTGATGAGAGACTAATAAGTTTCGAAACCGGTAGAGTTGCTTGCAGCACTCTCTGATTGGACTGGAATATGGTTCGGCTGTATTTTCGTTTTGCAACGAAATTGAAAATGGTTATTCATTTTTGATTTAAATTTACTCTGTGTGGAGTATGAAGGGAACCAGTCTCGTTGGAACTTTACCGCGCTGAGCAGATGTGACGTGAATTGTAAATTGTAGAATTCCCTCATCTTCCTTAGTCTCAGCATCCGTATGGCTTGCAAATTGTAGAAGCCTCGGAGGTGTAACCAGAGAAGGCTCCCATTGTTTTCATTCTGGTGGGATATGTTATATGCCATTAGAGTGAAAACTTAGTCTTTTGCTAGCAGTTGCCGCTAGGGCATCTATGCCATTTCGTTCGTTGCAATTCGGGACTGCACGCTGGGGTTTGTTTTGGTTGGATCAGGGAGAGCAGCATATGTGCCTCCTGATGAGAGACTAATAAGTTTCGAAACCGGTAGAGGTGCTTGCAGCACTCTCTGATTGGACTGGAATATGGTTCGGCTGTATTTTCGTTTTGCAACGAAATTGAAAATGGTTATTCATTTTTGATTTACATTTACTCTGTGTGGAGTATGAAGGGAACCAGTCTCGTTGGAACTTTACCGCGCTGAGCAGATGTGACGTGAATTGTAAATTGTAGAATTCCCTCATCTTCCTTAGTCTCAGCATCCGTATGGCTTGCAAATTGTAGAAGCCTCGGAGGTGTAATCAGAGAAGGTTCCCATTGTTTTCATTCTGGTGGGATATGTTATATGCCATTAGAGTGAAAACTTAGTCTTTCAATTAATGTTTATTTTAAAAAATTCCTGACGCCGTAGTGTTAAGCGATTTTAATTTTGCAAAATTGCAAATAAAAGGTACAGTACACTTCTATATGTAAAAAAAAATTTAACTTGCTATCTGCTTTATTTTCAGTCCTGTAACATTTTGAAAAAATGAATTTTTTTTACGAAAGCTGGATTGCAAAATTTATTTTGCAAAATCTATTGAACCGATCTTAATAAAATTTACAGTATTGTTTTATTGTATCATAAAATTTTTCAGGGTGAAATATGAAGTTCCTAAGTGTAGCATAAATGGTTGAAAAACGTAAAATGCGAATACTTGTTTTTGTATGTTTTTTTCACAATTATTGCTATTTTGCAACAAGGGTGACTATTTCCTAAATTTTTAACCAATTCTATATTGTAGGAAATTTAATTACGCAACTTTTATGTCAGTACAAATTTTCTCGAAAATGAATACTTTTAAAGTTATTTATTTCAAAAAACCAAGAAAAAAATCGAATTTTTCCTTAATTTTTTGACATTTTGATTATTTAAAGTAATGTTCCGGACCTTTTTGAGAGAGAGGATAACTCAAATATTATTATTTGTTTTATTTTCAAGCAATTTCTGCAAAAAAATTTGAGTCACCTCTCAACGTCCAAATGTACTAATATTTTTACAGATGCGCCCTGGTCTAATAAGTTAATATTGAAAATAAACAGATGTGACTACTACCCCAGTGTACGATTTTTCGCTAAGTAAGAATTTGCCAAACAATTTTTGTGATGTCACTCCGTGCATGATTGACGCGACAAGTAGCGTAGTCGCCTGAAATTTTTATATATATTTTATATTTACGTTAATATAATATTTTTATTTACCATTTTAGATAAAATTTATTATACAAGCAATAAGTTCCAGTGTCAAATAAGCGTCAAATTAAAAACGGATATTTGGAAGTTCTCTGAAAAAAATATCAATTTTAAGAGGTTTTCTTCACTTTTTCGTTATAGTTTAGTTGTCGGTGTTAACATTAATTAAGTGTACATTGAAAGCAATTAGGCAGGTGAATTATTATTACCAGATTTTAACATTAGCTGGGTCTATTGATCTATTACTTTTATGGTGTGTGTGTGTAACACAAAATGAAAATAGATGACGATAGGAACATACCACAAGATCGGGAAAGGAAAGAAAGTCAGTATGAAAATATAAAAATAAATAATGAAAATCAAACCGGCAATAATAAGGTAAGCGAAATATCTGTTGAAAATAGTATATTATTCAACGAGCAGGTAATGATGGCTATTACTCACGATGATGAAGTTTGCGACACGAGCCGTAGGCGAGTTTCAGTAATAGCCATTACATGCAAGTAGAATAGGTACTATACTTTTTCTACGACCTTTTTTTTTTATTTTAATTAGTAAAAAATTTAATTATCAACTAGGTACTCGAGATTTAAATTATAATAATTTACAAAAATACCTAAATACTATTTATCCCTAGTTCGTGGCTGAATAATTGGTTGCCTACTATTACTAAATTCTTACTTATTGTAAAAATACAACTAGAAATAGTCAATATAAGTTCTATTCGTTTCCGAAAAATTATAAGCTTAAATTTGTACCTACTGTCAGTGAATCTAATAAATAGGAAATGGCTGTTGTCGGTGGACGTATTTCATATATTATATACATATATAGTTATAATGTATATTTACTTTTAACTATATTAGGGGGGTGCAATTAGAAAGAAAACATGCATTTAAACAAGCTTACATTTTTCTAAAACTTTTTTTGTTAGTTTATATACATGTTAAAGCAAAAAGTTCTACTCGCAGATTTGGCCGCTAATTGTTTATTAATTGTTTAAACAATAACAATTGTTTTGTATAAATAATTTTAAAAATATCATTGAATTCATCATTTTACTTTGATCAAATATGTTTCTATTTTGTTTTTGGTTATGCTGAATCCGAATATGGCATTACAATTTGAAAATTCTTATACAGAAGCTCTTATACAGTACGTTTGCGTAGCTAGGAACCACATGGAAAATTTTTTATTGTCAATTTTACGAAAAAAAGTTATTCTTCATAAAATACTCTGGATAGTCAAAAATCTAAAACTCAACCAGCAGATATCAAATTTTATCAATTTTATACGAGTTATGTCAAAAATATGAATTTCTTTAAAGACTAAAGTACCTTTTTATTCCAGAATATCAAAAAAATGCTATTATGAAAAGTTGTTTAAAATTAAAAACTATGTTTTAATATACAATTACATTATTCTAATCGAAATAAAATTTTCAATTTTTTCTCAATTTACGGATACAGATCTTCATTTTTTTACAATTATTGTAACTATTTTATTATCAATTTACGAAAAAAAGTTATTCTTCATAAAATGTTCTACCTGGTCTAAAATCTATGATACAATCATCAGATATTAAACTTTTTCAGTTTTATACGAGGTATGAAAAAAATATAAATTTTTCTTAAGAGTCAAGTGCCTTTATTATTCACAATAGTTGAATTAGAAGGATGTAGTTGAATACTGAAACATATTTTTTAATTCCAAACAACTTTTCCTTATAACAATTTTCGATATTGTGAAATATAAAGGTACTTTACTCTTGAGTGAAATTCATATTTTTTGACATACCTGGTATAAAATTAATAAAATTTTATATTTGATGGTTGAATCTTACATTAAGTATGATGCAAAGTATTTTATAAACAATAACTTTTTTTCGTAAGACTGATAATAAAAAAGTTATCAATAGGTTCCAAGTTACGCAGACATACTTGTATAAGAGCTAAAAAAAATTTTTGTTGAACATTTATTATTGTTGAAGCTTATTATTAAATGTATTTTAGATAAGTTTTACAGAAAAAGTTTTGATCACGTTGTATAAACATTTTTTTAGCTGGTAATTTTCGGTTTTGTATTACATTTTTGTTATCTTTCTTAATTTTCTCAAAAAGAAGTAGCTTATTTCATTTCTAAAGTAAATTAATTTAGTGCATTTTAAAGAATACATCGTGAGCTTTAAAAAAGCACCTATAAAACTGTAACAGATTTGTTGAAAATTGAGTAATACCGTCTTAAAGTGGCGTTAATTCTGTAAAACTATGAAGTTTTCAAAAATTAAATTTTTTTGAGACGTCGTATCATTTGAATTAAATTTTTGAGATTTTTGTTGAATAAAACATCGTTTAGTTAGATGATTTAAAGGTAAGTTGTGCAAAATTGAGAGTTTAGTTTTTTAAGAAAAATTGTATTAGTTACACATTTTTCAATCATTTTTAAACAGAATTCATGTAAGTCTCAATTTCAGCCCACACCGTACTTATGCTCAAACATTTTGTTTCTTTTTATTATATCTATAAGGTAGCTTAATTATTCTTCTTTCATGTTCAGTTTGTAAAATTTCATTTGATCGATTAGTTAAAGAATTACATTAAAATAACTAAATCGTGCACTTCGCCGTACGCTAGTTTACAGTGCGCCAATGTTTGTGAGAAGGGTGACTTTTAGTCCAGGAACTGAAGCTTTTCACCTCGCAATTTTTACAGAATGGACCGATTTGCTTGAAAATTTGAGAACAAGTAGTAGATAGTCCAAGGATTAAAATCTATATGATGCCGAAAGGCGCTTTTACCATGGGGGTGGTTGCCACCCCATCCCGGGGGTGGAAATTTTTTATTATATTTTGACCGCAAAAGTTGATAAAAATATTCATTCTAAGCAAAAAAGATTCTATACATTTTTTTGATAAAATGAATAGTTTTCGATTTATTCGCTATCGAAAGTGTTAGTTTTATATCGAAAAAATAAGTGTTTTTCAATAATATATTAATTTACGATTCACCCAATTTTTGCCGTACAAAAAATTTTCTCAAACCAATTTCTTGGGAATTAGATAACCTACAATTTCATATTTAAACATTTTTTCGTATCTCTGATGCTAATGTTTCTATTCTGAAGAAATCGACATTTTTACCAAACTACAAAAATTCGTTATTCGCTTTTAACTCCAGTTTTTTAAAAACTAATCTTTCTAAGCCAGTCAAACTTCTAGAATCTATTAATATTACATAAATAAAGAAGAATGAATAAGGCCAATGACTAAAAACACCGCTAACTTACATTATTATGCTTCTAATTGGATTTCTCCTTTTTTTTTTCTAAAAAATATATTGATTTTTTAACCGTAACTTTTCTATTTTTGATTTTAGAAAGTTTGGCAAAAAAGAATTTTGTAGGTTTTTATAAGGTCTATAAGCCTATTAATATTTATTCTTTTTAAAATCCTCAGTCGCAAAAAGAGGTGACTTTGAAAGGGTTGGTAAAGGTGGTTTTTGCATGTTATTACAAGTCTTAATTATCCATAGCTCACTAAATTTTTGCTTTAGTAAAAATTTTTGCAAACCAGTTTCTTGAGAATTAAATAAGCTACAATTTCATATTTACACATTTTTTCGTATCTCTGATGCTAATCTTTCTATTCTGAAGAAAAGTCCATTTTTTTCCAAACTACAAAAATTCGTTATTCGCTTTTAACTCCATTTTTTTAAACACTAATCATTCTAAGCCTGTCAAACTTCTAGAGCCTATTAATAATATAAAAATAAAGAAGACCAAATAAGGTTAATGACTAATTTTAATTAGGGTGGTGATTAGGAGGTTGCTTCGGATCACTTTTTCGTTGAAAAAAGTAGGGACTAACATTCTTTTCAATATACGTCACTTAATTTTTGAGCTAAAGACTTTCTTTTTATTTCTGGAGATAGATATTTTCAAATGCTTTAAATTAGTTTGAACAAGTTATCCTCGAAAAACGCATAGTTTTGCCGTCTTTTGACTTTGAAACTACAGTATTTAGCATTTGACCAAGAAGAGCTATCATTTATTAATGTATAGCTCGATTACTATTGGTCTTAAAAAAATTAAAAGAAACGGTTTTGTTTATTGTTTCAAAAGGTACATTTTTGTTAAGTAAAGTTGTTTTGATAAAATGAAAACTTTTGGAGTTATTAGCCGAAAACTTGTTAACAACATTGATTTTTTCGATATAAAACTAACACTTTCGATAGCGAATAAATCGAAAACTATTAATTTTATGAAAAAAATGTATAGAACGTTTTTTGCTTAGAATGAATGTTTTTACTAACTTTTGCGGTCAAAATATAATAAAAAATTTCCACCCCCGAGATGGGGTGACAACCACCCCCATGGTAAAAGCGCCTTTGGGCGTCATATAGATTTTGATCCTTGGACTATTCACTACTTATTCTCAAATTTTTAAGCAAACCGATCAATTCTGTAAAAATTGCGAGGTTTTGTCCTATTTTAAGCTTCATTACTTGGACTATTTAGCGTTATAAATAAAACATTATAGAAGCTACAGATTTAATTTTAAAAAAATCTTTATATAAGGATTTTTTTGTAAAATTTTCTGAATTTTTCAATGGCCAAGTCAGTTTTTTTCGAAAATTTATATTTTCGGAGTTATTTATAAAAATATCTATTTTCGCAGTTCATTTGTTTAATAAAAAATGAAGCACCCACTTCTCGAGCAGAACTTTTTGATATGTTTTTTATTAAATATTTCTTAATGAAATTACAAAAAGTTCTATCTTGTTTGATTTTTTCCGAAGTGAAAATCTATATGCACTCCCCTATATATAATATATTAATATAACTATACATAATATGTTATATCATATTTAACACAATATAACTTGAAAAACAAACACAATATTAGTTATAAATTCCAATTAACATAAACAAAATGCGCCAATTTCACTGTCACTTAAATTAAATGATAAACGTCAAAATTTTTAAAATCATACTGAAGTAAAAACTTCGTTTGTACAATGGTATAAAAAAAAAGAGAAAAAAAAAGTTATTAAAAAACCATTTTATACCATTGTATAAACGAAGTTTTTACTTCTGTATGATTTTTTAATTATGGTATACAGCCAGCTACTGGGATTTTCCCATTGATTTTGTCAAAATTTTTAGTAAACAAGATATAAACGTAAAAAATATACTGACATTGTTACAGTTAAAATTCCTTTAAAAATTTTTAGAAGTTAATTATTGGTATAAATTACAATACTAATTGTATTAAATAAACAAGTTTAAGTTACTAGTACACTTTCGAAGACCAAAAATAAGCATTTTTTCAAGATTTTTTTTCTCAGAACCTTTATCAAAAATGAACATAAAACTTTTTACATATTAATATCTATTTCTTAAAGAATACAAAACATATATCTTTTTTTATTTGTTTACTTACACTAATATTGTAAAGGGCGCCAAAGTCGAGGCCTCGAAAAAAAGTAGCTCCGATGGCGGACAGTTAATCTCAGGATTGGGATCTCTGAAACAAAAAAAATCGTACGGCGTTTGAAAAAGGAAGGCTTCTTACGTGACAATTTACCACCGTTAGTGAAAAATTCCGCAAAAGAAAGAATTTACGGAAATTTGAAAAATTTTTGTGAAAATATCGCCCGTTTTTCTTCAGTTTTTCATGGTTAAAAAATATTTATCTTTTATTTTTTGGTTAAATTGTGGTAAATTGTCACAGAAGAAACCTTCCTTTTTTAAATGCCGTACGATTTATTGTTTCAGATATCCCAATCCTGAGATTAACTGTCCGCCATCATTTTTCGAGGTCTCGACTTTTGCGCCCTCTACAATATTAGTGTAAGTGCATAAATAAAAAAAGATATATTTTTTGTACTCTCTAAGGCACATCAAAGAAACATGAAACGTAAATCACGTTTCATGGAAATAAAACACTGCTAAACAAATAGACGTCCGGCCATTTATGCGACTCTCCGAAAATAAAAATGTTTTATAAGGATGAATCACACTCGTTTCATTGGTAGGCGGACTTTAAGATTGGTTTAGCCGTGTTTTATTTTCATGAAACGTGTTTTACGTTTCATGTTTAATGTTTCGTTGGTGTGCGGCTCGCCTAAGAGTTAGAGATTAATATGTAAATGTTTTTATGTTCATTTGTAATAAAGTTTCCGAGAAAAAAATTCTTGAAAAAAATGATTATTTTTGGTCCTGTAAAGTGTACTAGTACCTTAAGTAATTTTATTTGCAGTTTATATACGATTAATATTAAAAGTGGCATGCGCCACTTAAATCTAACTTCAACCCGTGAGTAATGACCCGTGAGTAACTTTAGCCCGTTAGTAATGAATTATTACTCACGGGTACAGTAATGGGTGCTATTATCTATGAAAAATAGCGAATAATGAGCATGTTATTAAACGGTCGTAGAAAAAAATTATTATTCAATCATTATTCGCCAAAGTTGTCATATTTCGCCATATTTTATGTATCCCCACCATGGTCACGCACGGAGCCCTGCATTTCGCATATTTATTGTTATTGTATTGGTGATAAATGTTACTATTACTACCGTAATTAATTAATTTGATACATATTATTAATACAAAAATAATGAGTAAGCAAATATACTATTATGAATTTCTCCATATTAAACTTGCCAGTGGACGTAACTGGTAACAGGAATTTAAAAAATGTCGTTGATGGCAGCTGCCCTATCACTTAATACCTATTTAAATTGAAAGTAAACTTTGAAAATTGAATTCACGTATTTGTTTGATACTTTACTATGCTGCTAATTTTTTAAATGTACATTCGTAAAAATATACTATCATAATATGTAATTTCATATAGTTCGTCCGCTATAACTTTTCCCATGCGTCACGATTCATTTTCAAACAATTTAATTCAAAACATAAAGTGAAACGTACGCCGATATGTGTAGTATATAGTACACACAGTAAACAGTATACAATATACAAAATGTATATACATATCGACGTTCGTTTCAATTTTTGTTTTGACTTAATTTGTTTGAAAATGAATCGTGACGCATGGAAAAAGTTATAGCGGACGAACAATAATTATGATTGAAAAAGTCAGAGTAATATGTACACCTTTGGCGAACTCATAGACAGAAGTTAACCATATTGACAGGTGATTACTTACAAATTTTATTTGCGTATTTTAATTAAATGAATACTTACCAAACCAAACTCTTAAAAGAACCGAGTTTATTTAATATTAGAGGAGGAAAGTATGCTAAATGTGCAGTCACTCGAGCACTTTGGGGACCTATTGGGTTGTGAAGAGTGGTTCTAAAACCAAAAAAAGTTAAGTAAAGTTTTCCATTTTAGTGGGATTTTCCATTTTAAATTTTATTTTCCATTTACAACAATCGTTTTTTCCGAGTATAGCGCCATTTATCCATAGTTCGAAAAAATGTTTCAAATAAAGGTTACTTATTTTTACGTAAGGAATCCGAATCTCCAATAAAGAATGGGGGCTCCTATTTAAAATTTTAAAGTAACCCCCCACCCACTTCCGTGGGGGGTCGTGTTTGGTGCCATTCGATAGATTTTTTAAACATATTGAATAAGTGTATTTTTAAGTTTTTCGATCTGATGTTCATTTCGTTGAATATCGTGGGATTCGTATTTAAAATTTGCAAACATTGCGGAAAACTGGGTGATCTTGATCATACCTTTTTTGAATGTACTAAGTTTCATCAGCATTCAAACTCCCTCTATCAAAATTTAATCAAAATTAATATGTATCCACCATTCAATATCCAATCTCTGCTGGCTACAGGCTCGCAACAAGTGTACAACATCAATATAAATTTCTTGTCAGACACATGCACGGTTCTATAAGATTTGTACGCGGGTATGGAATATTTCATACTCGTGTAGAAATTTAGATTTGCATCCTTTGTTTATCCTAAATATATAACACCTTATCCGTGGTCCAGTATTGTTTGGCTTACTGTATGGCTTATAAAAGATGGCGGCGCGTGATACAGCCACGTTAACGACTGAGTTAAATAAATTAAAGAAAAATGAACTAATCGACATAATTGTGACGTTAAAAGTACCAGTGAATGTTGCAAATCCACAATCTACAAGTGATTACCTATATAAATAAAATTGGTGAATTTATAAACAGCAAGAGCGACAATAAATCTTATGATTTGGTAGATAACATAACCTGTTCTCACTGTGACACATTATCAGACAGGACCATTACCATTAATAGCCCAATAAATGACCGTTTTTGAGTGTAATTTTCAGGAGCAACTCCGAATTGCATGAAAATTTGGATTTAGGTTCTACTTACCCTCCACTTCAAAGTTGAATTTGTCCCATTGGTTGCTTTCACTTGGGGGGTGTCCGTCACCCCTTCTTAGGGGGTGAAAAACGCGTGTTTAAAATAAGCCCGGAAATGGATAAATTGACCGATTATAAGCAACTTTAGTTCTATAAAGTTTTTTACCTAAGTCAATACTTTTCGCGTTATTCACAATTGAAAATGTTGATTCTTCGACAAAAAAACTACGCTTTCAGACCGTTTTTCGCAAGTAACTCAAAAAGTAAATATTTTATCGAAAAAAATATTCTTAGCAAAAGTGTAGCTTATAAAAAAACAAAAAAAAAATGGTGTATCAATAAAGTATATAAATTGAGAAAAAGCAAAGTTGTAGCTCATGAAAAATACGTTTTTATTCTAATTCCAAATCGAATAAGTCAACGCGAACTCACCCAAAAATTAAGCACTTTTCGGGAAAAGCTTATTAACACTTTTAAAGTAAAGTAAAATTTTTTAAAAATTTTTGAAAAATTTCCTTTTTTTAAAATAACTTAAAAAGTATTAGTGATAAGGAAAATCTTAAACAATAAAAAATATAGGTTTTGTTGTTTCATTTTGTTTTTCCGCAAGACAAAAATTGGTTAAGATACGGCTGTTCAAAATTTGCATACACTCATGATTAGTGACCCGTTCAAGCTTTTTTAACTATAACCCTTTCAAAAATAAGCACTTTAAACCGGTGAGACTGACAGATCATATAAAAAATAGATAAGTAAGTAGATTGTTTGTAAAGCGGTAGCGATTAATTTCATTTGAGGAGCTAAACACGGGGAGACTTGCATGATCTTTTTACAAAAAAAAAGAGGGCCAACTTTATTTTGAGCATAACTCGCTTATTTTTAATGCTAGAAACTTTTATGAACAATTCTAATAAAGCTTTTTATAAACACTTTAAAAAAGTTTTATAGGTTTTTCCCGAAAAGTGCTTAATTTTTCGGTGATTTCACCTTGAGATATTCGATTTGGAAATAGACGCACAAGAACGTATTTTCCATGAGCTACAACTTTGTTTTTACTCGCTTGATAGACTTTACTGATACACATTTTTTTTCAGTATTTTATAAGCTACACTTTTGCTAAGAATATTTTTTTCGATCAAGTATTTACTTTTTGAGTTATTTGCGAAAAACCGTCCGAAAACGTAGTTTTTTTGTCGAAAAATAAACATTTTCAATCGAAAATAACTCGAAAAGTATTGACTTACGTAAAAAACTCTATAGAACAAAAGTTGCATAGAATCAGTCAATTTATCCATTTCCGGTCTTATCTTGAATATATGTTTTTTCACCCCCGAGAAGGGGTGACTGTCACCCCCCAAGTAAAAGCAACCAACGGCACAATTTCAACTTTGAAGTGGAGGGTAAGTAGAACCTATATCCAAATTTTCATGCAATTCGGAGTTGCCCCTGAAAATTACACGGTATCGCCGTATTTCCCGTTCATTTACTGGGCTATAAAAAGGAACTTGACGCTGTAAGTAAACTTACATATCATCTAGAAAAAAGGTGCCAAGAACAAGAAGATTTAATTTTTCTCCTAAAACAATTACAAGAGTTCAGATTCACCAAAGATACATACAACGCCATCTACTAGTACTATTGCGAACTCCAAAACGCATTATAAGACCAATTTAAATATTGCCGAAAAAAGAAAGAAGAACACAAACAAAACTTTATGGGCAGAGCAGCAAAAAGTGAACTGGTAATTACTCAGAAAAAAACTGACGTAAATAAACAAGGGAATTCCCAAACAATAACAAAAACAGATGTTTCGAAAGGACTGCTTTTTGAACAAAGCAGATTAAAAATGGATGAGTTCATTAATTTAGTAGAGGACGAAAAACCGACTAACGATGAAATACCTATAAATGAAGCAGAAAATGATCAAGAACGAAAAACTATTAGGCCTAGGCGACATCAGTTTAACGGACGAAGAAAAATTATAGTAGGTAGCAATAGAAATAGCAATGAGGTTAAGGGTATTCCAAAAATTTCAACTCTACATGTTACAAGAATTAATAAAGAAAGTACAACTGACTCTCTAACCCAGTTAATTAAAGTGACTTTTCCTGAAGCAACATGTGAAATGATTCAATTGAAACATGCAACAATTTACTTATCGTTCGAAGTAAATATATGTTCAGGGAACTTCAACAAGGCCATGAATCCCGAAGTTTGGCCTCACGGAGCTGTTGTAAGCCTTTTTTTACCATAAGAAAAAACAGACAGAAGAAGCTTAGTTTTTGATCCAGATATTACATTATTAAATATCCCAAGTGTTAGTCAGAAGACTGGTTTTAAATTGGATAAGTTAGAAGTATTCAATTCTCCTTATTTTGACACAGTTGGTAAAAATGCTTCAACTATCAATCAAAAAAGTTTTGGTTTACTTCATCAAAATATACAATGTGTATCAACAAGCATGGAAAAACTAGAGTTCTTCCTGCAGTGCAAAGGTCTACATAATAATGTATGTGCCTGTTTAACTGAGCACTGGAAATCTAAAGAACAACTAGGACTACACCATATAAATTGATTTTCTTTGGCTTCATCTTTCTGTCGTGACCAAGGGGAACATGGAGGGTCTTCAATCTATGTGAAAGAGGGTGTGGTTTAGAAGGAACGTTCTAATATATGTTCTCAATCTGAGAAATATATAATTTTGAAGTGAGTGCTGTTGAAATATCCTATTGCCTTTTTAATTGTGTTGTGTTAATTGTGTATTTATCTGCCTGGACGTGGCTCTATTGATGTTTTTATGTCAAAACTGGATCTATTACTTGATGTGTTAGTCTCCGAAGGTAAGGTTATAATATTAACAGGTGATTTTAATATAGATTTCAAATCAAATTCACTAAGTGAGCAGAACTTGGTAAATGTTTTAGATTCTTATGGCTTAACCGTAACTGTGAATGATTATACAAGAGTAACTGCAACTAGTAACACTCAAATTGATTATATTGCTACAAACATAAATCACCAACAAAAAACAATGGTTGTGAAAGGTTTTATCTCTGATCATCGTGCGCAATTGTTCCAATGTAGCATTAACACAGACAATGATGCCTATATATTTATCCGTTCATATAGTGAAAGGGACATAAATAGTTTTGTTCAAACCCTTGAGTCAACAAATTGGTCAGAGGTATTTAATACAATTTCTGCTGAGGATAAATCATTAGCTTTTTTAAATACTATTCAAAATTACTTTTGGTCCCATTTTCCACTACTTAAATGTAAACCTAAAAAATGTACACGTTCGAATTGGTTTACGTAGGAACTATACAATTTAAGGGATCAGCTAAAACTTTTAGAAACGATCTGTCAGCAAAATAGTAATCTTAGGCAAGTCCTTCATTTGCCCAAGACAGAATATTCAATTAAATTAAAAGCAGCTAAAAGTAGTCACTTCATGAGACAGTTAAACGAGTCATCAAATAAAATGAAATATATTTGGCATTTAGTAAACTTAACAGTCGGGAAACAAAACAACTCAAAAGTACCTAGTGATAATAATAATAATTTAGCAGACAAATTTAACCACCATTTTGTTGAAATGGCTCCAAAGTTACTTACCGCTTTGGATCCTACTAAAATAGGTGGGTTTACATCAGCATCAAAAAACCGTAATAGTTGTTCTATGTTTTTATATCCAACTAACCCACAGGAAATAACTAGTATAGTCGGAAGTTTTAAATTCAAACACAGTTGTGGTTTTGATCAGATTTCCCCTAAGTTATTAAAACAATGCATTCACGCTCTCGCAAATCCACTGATGGATATTTGTAATGCCTCTTTTTAACAAGAAATATTTCCTAGTATGTTTAAACTATCTGTTGTAATCCCTTTATTCAAAAGTGGTAATGAAGATGACCTTAACAACTACCGTCCCATAAGTCTCTTATCTGCGTTTTCAAAGATAATTGAAACTCTGGTTTATACTAGAATGAACGCATTTCTATAAAAGCATAGTGTCTTGCATACTTTTCAACATGGTTTTACATTTTCTAAGTCTACAACTACAGCTCTTGCAAACTTCGTCAGCTTAGTGTTGGATGCTTTGGACAGACGAGAGAAGGCATGTGGTTTATTTCTCGATTTGTCCAAGGCTTTTGACACTTTGGATCATAATTTATTGCTAATAAAACTTGAGGGGATTGGTATTCGTGGTGTAGTTCTAAAATGGTTTACTTCCTACCTAGAAAATACAAGACAAAAAGTAAAGATAACATCTAATGGACTTGTAAACAAATCAAACACATTGGATATGCATTATGGTGTCCCTCAGGGTAGTTTATTGGGTCCTCTACTTTTTATAGTATATGTTAATGATATAGCTTTGGTAACTAATTTACTGAGTGGAGTTAACATCATCAGTTATGCGGATGATACCAACATTCTAGTCACAGCAACATCCGATCAAAATTTGCAAAATAAAACTACACAGATACTATCCACCATCAACAGTTATTTCTTATCCAACAAACTAGTTTTGAATGAAGAGAAATCAAAGTATATGATTTTCACGTCAAATAATTTATTAAACCATCAAGCCACTATACAAGCAACAATAAATAAAACAGACTTCACGAAGTTGCTGGGGGTCCTGTTAGACAGTAATTGTAAATGGTCAAACCACATTCCTAATTTGAAATCCAGATTAAGTAGCGCATGTTATGCATTGAGAATTCTTTCACGTCTCTTAAATACATCAATATTAAAAACAGTATACTTTGCCCATTTTTACTCAATAGCCAAATATGGCAGTGAACTCTGGGGTTGTACCTCTGAATTAGAGCAGATATTCGTACTTCAGAAAAGAGCTATTAGGATAATGTATAAAATGAAATTTAGAGATTCTTGTAGAGGCATCTTTAGACAAAACAATATTCCTACAATTCCTGGTCTGTATATATTTTCGTGTATAATGTATTTACATTGCAAAATTTATGAATTCAATAAATTTCAATTTAACCATGTTTATTCAACAAGATTCAGAGACAATCATTTTATGCTTCCACAACATCGTTCTGTTTTGTTGGAAGGTTGCACACATTATGCTGCCATAAGCTTCTTTAACAAATTGCCAATAATACGAATGAATTTACATCAGCCAAACTTTCGGAGGTGTGTATATCAATACATTTGTGAGCTAGAGCCATATTCTAAAAATAACTTTTAAGTATGTTTTGTCGTATTTATTAATTTATATACTTTTTTGCACGATTGATCATTTTTGACTGTTTACCGTGACAGATTTTACGTCAGTAGGTGACATTTACTAGCAACTCGACGGTAAGTAATCCAACTCGACGGTAAGTACTCCAACTCGACGGTAAGTAATTCACTTATCGTCGAGTTAAAAAATCTCCTTATTTTAATTTATTTTTTGAAAGAATAAAGAAAACTAACGAATCATTTATTAATATTGAAACTTCTTAGGCCTATAGCCAACATTTTTTCTCTTCAAATACGCGATCAAAATTGAAAACTTGGAAATATCAATGCCATCATAAAGAAAAACGGTGGAGTTAATCATTGAATATTCTGCCCAGAGGATTCCAGGAGCTTTCAACTGCATATGTATTTGAACGAAATATGCCAATAGAGTCTTTTCTTCGATTCTTAAATTCTTGCCTTCACGTCATTTTTTTAAACTTTGGTAGGTATTTTGATAACGGATTTTGGATTTTTCGGGAATAATTGCGGAACACCCTTCTTCCCAAGCCCGTTCAATTTCTTCAAATTCACTTTCGCTCATATTTTAATTTATAATAATCAAAATTGTACTTAAAATTATTGACAACTAAATAAAAACTCAATTCTCCATTGTTGTTATGCACCCTAGTTACTACCTAACAACCAAAGTATCTATCTTGATAAAATGAATGAAACTAGTCAATACGACGAAAATGTTTAATTTTATAATTTATAATGGTATCAATCATGCAAAAAACGTTATAAGAATGTCGAACGTTAAGGGTAACCGATCTCAGACAATAATTTGAGTCGTCGCTCCGCTCCTCCTCCAAACAATTGTCTTCGATCGGTATAAAACCCTTACCGTTCTCCATACTTAATATACTATTAAGATGCATGTCTGTAACTTTGACTTGTCTCATACAGACATGTACTTTGTATAATGTCGCATGTGATGAATAAATTTGACTTGACTTGTTTGTTTACTAAAAATGTCTTTATGGACCCCTAGACGAGAACAAGTGACCCTGTATTTTCCTAGTCGTATTTTCTTCTATTAATTATTATCCATTGATTTCGTATTAGGGATAGGATTGTGTATTTGTCTAACTGAAAAATCTATTGCAACTGGCTGAATGACTAATGTAGATGTCATAAAAAAAAAATGAATATGATTTTCTTTACTATTTATAATATCCAATAGCCATTCCTGTAATATGTTAAACATGATTTTTAATCCCAAAATTGAATTATAAAATTCTAACTCTATTTAAGATTACTAGGTTGATCAGCATTTGAAAGTCGTTATCCAGCTCCTACTTATATTTTAATTTATTTAAATTCTCTTTTTTAAAAGTGAAATTTATTTTGGAGACTCTTCGTTAACTTTTTCTTAATCCTCCCAATTTTATGGATGAAATTTTAATCTTTTTCAGGTCCAATTTACCTAAACGGAGTTTGCAGTTTATTTTCGGTCGTTGGAAAAAGCTTCGCAAAGTTTTTATAATCCAGTTATGATCTATTGGCCCATCTCAACGAGTTAAGATAAAAATAAGTTAATGGATGTCGACACGTTTTTATGTTTAAACACCAAAGAGCTTGACAGAAAAAAAAATCTAAAAGATAGGCGCTGTCAGCTGCAGTTTAAGAAACGAATTTAACGTGGTTCAAGTTTGTCTTCCACATTTTAAAATATTAATTTTTTTAATAAAAAGTTTGTGTGATCTGAAATACAATTTAACAGCTACGGTATCAAAAGAATTGAGCTCTGGTGAGATTATTTCCGTGTTATCGAGCCCTATGTGACTTGGAATATTGGAGTATCTCCTAACAAATTTGGTACACATCAGTCCGTCGCGAGCCGTACAGATTTTTTCATGGTCTTATCAAGATGTTCATTTAGACCCAGCTTTTTTGTTTTCGAGGAGGTTCTTCGGAATGACTCCAGTAGTAGACATAATCGGTATTGTCTGGGTATTTTGCATTCTCCACTGTCTTCGTATTTAAATTTCCAGATCTCTGTACTTAGCGATCTTTTAAGTAAATTTAGTACGTAGATTATTGTTATTAGGTATCGCCACATCAATTAGTGTTATTTGTCTTGTTAATTTATTAACTAGTACGAGATTTGGTCTATTATGTACCACTGTTTGATCTGTGAGTACAATGCGGTCCCAGTATAGCTTGCAGTTGTCATTATCAAGCATACTCTCAAGAACGTATTGATAGTATGGGAGATGGTCCGTTTGGAGAAGTCCCAGCTTGATAACTATATCTTGATGAAGGATCTTTCCTATTGAGTCATGCCGTTCCTTTTGTTCAGTTGTAGCAAATGATTGACAGCCCGCTGTAAAATGTTGAATGGTTTTTTGGGCTTGACATTCACATCGGCATTTGTCTTTTTGGACCTGAGGGTCTTTGACAATATATTTCAGGTAACTTTTGTTTGTTACCTGATCCTGAATAGCCAGTAATGAACTTTCTATTTCGGGGAACATGTTTCCTGATATCAACCAATAGTTCGACGATATATTGTCAATATAGTCTTGGCAGACCTCATTGGGATGTCGCCCGTGCGCATATTTACAGTTGCTCCTATACTACGGCACCAGAGTACTGAAATCTCTTAGCCTTTGATATACACTATTACGCTACAAACCCTCATTGATTTAGGCACCTATTAAATTATACGACATCTATTAACTTATGGTGACTAATTTTTATTACAATTAATATTATTGTAAGTATTGTATACTTCAATTTATTGCTTGAAGAACAGGAATAGAAATGTCGAAACTGTCATCTATACGTAATTATTATTTTATTATTGTGGAAAGAAAACGTGAAGTAAGAAATATACACCACCTTACAATCATTATTTGAGGTTATCTTCACACAATATAAACACACCTTCCGATCTAACCAGTCCAGTAAATCAACGTTCGAATATCACAAACAGTTATGCATCAGCCGCTTCACATTCTTTTCCGAGTAAGACCCAAGCAATTGTATTTAGTTGTATCGATAATGCTAAACTGCAGGATTATTTAATTCCATTGGGCACAATGATCAACCCAAAAATATTATTTTTTCATCTAGTATCTCATAATAGAATGTGCATGTATTTGACAAACAAAACCGTAGTAGATAATTTCATGACACAACATGGCTCTATAGAAGTACTCGGCGAAGTTATAACAGCCCGAAGACTTGTCTCTCCAGCAGAAAAACTAGTCTTGTTGGTAACTGCTCGTCAACTCCTCATCAATATACTTAACATAGTCACATATTGAGCTTTCGGAGGCAAGTTTATGTAAGCCCTATAACATCATTAATTCCAGTTTCTAATCTAATAACTTTCAACCAAACACCTGACCGCATATTTTTGACACAAGGTACACTCACCTGCTTTATTTCCAGAAATACAGGACATGTATCATCCCAATGCAATAACAGTTCAGTAACGGAATCAACTCATATTTATTCAAACAATGAAGTACCAAATCAAACAGCTCCAACAAGTATATTACACAAGGTACCAAACACTCAGCAGTCATCAAGTTATCCATTATCAAATCCGAGCATTTTACCTACACCTACAAATCTCCATGACCAAGAAATTACTAATACTTCTACTCATAGCAACACCTTCAATCAACCTCATTCAGCGGCAATACCGTTTTCACAAACTTCGGAAGCAATATCCTCCAATCTATCAGCACCTCTTCCATTAGATACAACTGCAGAAAATTTTAATAAAACTAATACATCACCACAATTTTCGGAAAGAACCATTTCAATCATTATTCCTTCACTTTGAGATAGTAATGCTTCTTCAAAAATGGCTCGATCATGAGCGTCACAAAAAAAAATAATAAAAACGGCGACTTTGACCCTTATAACTACCCTCGTCCCCCACTCTGGCTTCCTGCTCTGGGGATTTTACTTAGTAATGTCATGGTCTACTTATTCCTGAATTTTGGTCCACTATCTCAATCACGAACGTCGCAAAAAACCCTTTATATTTTTTATATTCACTCCTACCCCAGCCCTTTGTCGGCCACGCAGCGTTACGTTCCTAGATATTTTACTTAGTTACGCCATGACCTACTTATTCCCAAATTTTGGTGCACTATCTCGATCATAAGCGCCACAAAAAAATAATAAAAACCGAGACTTTGACCCCTTATAACTACCCTCGGCCCCCACTCTGGTTTCCGGCCGTTGGTGAAAGTCATGTACACAGCTAATTCAACATATCCCCGTATAGTTTTTCCATATTACTTATCACGCACAAACTCCGCTTCTATCTCTCCGACTATAGGCTTTTGTTACTAGGCTTTTTTGAAAGAAAAAATACCTTTTATTTTTTTTAATAAGGTTTAATTTACATTACCAACATAATTTTTGTTTAATTAACCATCATTTCTTGTTAACTCGGGAACAGTCGCGCTCAATTCTGTCTCGTAAGTAGTTGTGCGTAGAGAAAAAATATCACAATACAAATTTAAATACGAATTTAACCCTAGAACAGCACAGTATATATATAATATCGGTTAACAACGTTCTTCGACGTCTTCCGGTTTCCAATCTCCATCTTGTTCTGTCATGCCATAGATCGTCCTCGAGTTCTCTGTCCCTGATTTCTCTATCAACTCCTTCTCTCCAACTTCTTCTAGGCCTTGCTGGTCTGCGCCTTTCTCTTGGTTGCCATTCGAGGATTTGTCTTGGTATTCTATTCTCCGGCATTCTCCTTACGTGTCCGTACCAGCTGAGTTGTTTCGTCCTGATGTCGTCAACAATAGTATATGTAACCCCCATGATTTCTCGGACTCTCTCGTTTGTTATTTTGTCGCGTCTAGATATTCCCGCCGAACGGCGTCAGAAGTCCATCTCTGTTGCTCTAAGCATTTTCTCTGTTCTGTCTTTTAGGGGCCAAATTTCGCATCCATATGTTGTGATGCTTTTTATTATAGTGTGATATTTTTTTTTTATTTTCCTTAGAAACATTTTTATCCCACAGTACGCTGTTCAGTAAGGATATGCCTTTCCTTCCCTGTATATTTCGTTCCTTAATAGCTGCATCTAATTTTCCGTCTTGAGTGATCTTTACTCCCAGGTATTTGTAGTCTTCACATAATTTTATTTCTTGATTTTCCTCTACTCGGGGACTATGTTGGTCTCCTCCGATACTCATATATTCAGTTTTTTCCATATTCACTTCTAGACCCACTCTGTAAACTCTTCTAATAGTTTTCGCATCATGTAACTAAGATCTTCAGAGTCCTGTGCGATGATCACCTGGTCATTCGCAAAGCACAGCGTGTACAAAGTTGAGTCCGTTAGTGGTATGCCCATATTCGTACATTTTTTCTTCCATTTGTTGAGTGCTGCTTCGAGGTATATTTTGAATAGTGTTGGTGAGATACAGCATTCTTGCCTTAGTCCTTTAGTTACTGTGAATCCAAGTGTTATGAGATTTCCCGTTTTAATTCTTGTTGTTTGTTGGTAGTACAACGTTTTTACGGCTTCAACCAATTCTATATTTACATTTGTTTTCTCCAGTGCCTCCCATAATTTAACCAGTATGACACTATCATACGCTTTTCTAAGGTCTACAAACATCAGATGGACTTCTTAGCCACGAGCAACTTTCTTTTCAATTATCTGAGTAATAGAGAAAACATGATCTATTGTAGATCGACCTGCGCGAAAACCAGCCTGTTCTTCGGCTTCCATATTTTGGTATTCTTCTTCTATTCGATGTTTAATAAGTTTTCCATATATTCTGCTGATACTACTAGTGACTGTAATTCCTCTATAGTTTTCAGGTTTTGATTTATCTCCCTTTTTGTGGATAGGGTATTTCATGGTTATCCAAGCATTGCTGGAAAAGTTGTCTTAGCCGCTTAACTAGAACTTTAGGTCCATATTTTATGAGTTCCGGAGCTATATTTCCTGGGCCAGGTGATTTGCCATTCTTCAACTGTTTGCATGTGGTTTCGACTTCTCTCTCATTTACTCTGATTGGTGATCCTATCAACCTGACGCCTTGTGTACCGTTGGATTGTATCTGTTTGAAGGGCTCTCTTGTCTCTGTCAGTAAATCTTCAAAGTATCCTTCCCAAGTTTGTGGTGATATGGACTGAATAATGTCTTTCTTTCTGTCGTTTCTTAAATTTTTTAATAGTTTCCAACTTTGGCTTCCACTTATGTATGTATTTAGCATGGTACACTTTTTTGTCCAGGATTCGTTTTTCTTTTGACATATTTTCCTTCTGACACTCGCTTGCATTCTTTTATAATGTATTCTGTCTTCCACGTGTTTTGTGTTCAGATATTTCACAAATATATTTTTCTACGTGCGTGCAAAAATGTCTACTTTCGCGCACCCATTTTAGTTTAGAAAGTTTCACTTTTCCGCACGCGTGTTACTTTTCCGCACGCGGTTTTTACTTTTCCGCACGCGTGTTAATTTAGATATGTTAATATGGCCTTAAAGTAATTATAATACATGCAATAAATTAATATTTAGATATTATTTACTAATTTATTTCAAATATATCTTATTGTGTTCCTGTTTTAATGAAATTAACGCGACAATTCGATGAAATAAAATTATTTTGACATAATATTCGAAAGTCAAATCGGCAGACAATAACAGTCGTTTTGAATCACCGTCATGGAAACCAACATCGTCGTCATGCTAACTAATTATATTGAAAGTTTGGTTTTGACAACCTTGTCAAAGAATTAATTTGTGTATGTATTTTCATAATAATTAAATTAATTGATTAAGATTTGGTAATTTTTTAAAGACTCTTAGAAAAAATATTGTTCCTACCTCCCGCTTCGCGTCGTTCGGCAAACTGCAGTCGCGTGCGGAAAAGAATGACTTTTTGTACTTGTTAGGAAAATAACTATTATGTTCGAACAGCACAGTTCGTTTATCTAACGTAGACTGCACAGTGAGGTCTTGAAAACCCTAATTGTCTTTTTTAGTAATAAATGTTATTTATTTATTTTTTCTGCGGTATGTTTTACAAAACAATAAACAACAATATCTTATTTTCAAAATATGTTTATTTCAAAATAAAATTTCTCATTAGATCTGATAAACGTGAAAAAACATAATCTAGTGCTTTTATTACACTTTTTTTAAAATATGGAGATATGATCAAAAAATTTAAATAAAATTCCAGTGAAATAGAACTTGTCTCTTAAAACCCTTTAAACTAAAATAAAATATAAATGTTGTTACACGATAACTATTTCTTAAGCTTAGCCAGGCACTTCAACTTTGGTTCTGACTGTCAGACTGATGTCCAGGAACATAATCATCGTCTTCATCTGATGAGTTTCCAAAATCATCTTCGATGGTCTCAGGTTCATCTTCATTCGCCCACAAGTTTTCAGCATCCCACTTTAATTCTTTTGTTGTCAGTGGACGCTAATATTTTCCCTTAAAATCTGCCATAGTAGCAAATTATAACAAAAAATCTCCTCAAAATTTTAACACCCTTTAACTGCACACTGGGGTCCGAAGTACCCACAGCTCCACTAAAAGCATCACAGCAAACTATACAACAAACTCACGCGGTGCAGCGATTGGCTCTCAACGTAGTCGGCTGTTAACTGAATTTACGTGCAAGGGATCACCAAGAGACGCAGACATGTGCAAGTTACATTGAACGATTCATGGGGTTTTTCAGACCCCAGTGTGCTGTTCCAGGGTTAAAACAAATTTTATTTTATAATATGTATAATATTTACTTATGTTAAAAATATCTATTTCTAACAATTTTAAAACTAATTGGTCCTCATTAAAGTCATAAATTCCAAAAAAATAAATAAAAAAAAAAGATTAAATAAAATTTCCACGCATTACTACGATCCTCTTCGAGGCACTTACGAGTGGAAAGCAATGTTGCAAAATTTTTCATCAAGTTATCACGGAAAAAGATAAAATGTGAGATTTTTTCCAACAGCGCGACTGCTCCCGGGTTCATAAAGTTTAATTTATCACCATTAGCTAATTTTATTTCGATTAAGGAGCTTAACCATAGTTGAGTCATATTGACCCGAACAGTACATTTATGTAGTTGACTCGAACGGGACAGCAGGCTTAAGTCAGTACGTAGCCTTGATTTTAAATTAGTCTTAATTCTTTAATTCTCCTTCCACAATTTTCCAACAATTATCTCCTCAAATCAAATTCCACAATTATCTCTTTACTTCACGTCAGATTTTGACAATCATCGGTTGTCACTTCTCTGACATTATTGTTATTAGTTACACTAGGTAACTAACTGTAAAAATTTACTGTACCTACCATGTCAAAGGCCATTATTTGTCGAGGCATTAGCTAAATAAAAAAAAGTATAACTTTTTCCTATATTTATTTTTATTAATATTTATAACATGAGAGCTGTTAGACATTTTTGAGTAGGTATTTTAGGCAATCTGAAAATTATTTAGGTAACTCTTCCATGATAGCTGTATACAAAAATGCCGGTCTGGCTGGAGGGTAGCGGTTATTTTCCCCAAAAATCCCCCCAAAGTTAAAAAACGGGTAAAAATTGCTATTACAAAAAATATAATTGACGTGACTTTAGAGTAAATTTAAATATTCAAATATAAAGGAAATAAGCAGGCCAGGCGATTTGCGAGAGATTTTAACTCTGCAAGATGCTTGCATGGGCGCCCCAGGAATATTTTCAGGGGTGCATGTGAACTTTAGAAGATTGCATCTAGGTAAGCAGCAGTGTGAAAAAGAGCCTTAACCGATAGCTGTTTGCGTTCTCTATCGCAGCGAGTCCGTTCGCTCGAGCAAAATCACGTGACCTGGCGATACCCATGTTGTTGTGCCTGACAATTTTGGAATAATTATTATATATTTTAGATTTTTAAGCAACTTTTTATTAACTAAAGGAAAATAATACGTACTATACAATAGATTTTGCAAATATAATAGAAAAAGATAAATTTATTAGTATAAATATATAGGTAGAAAAGTATAAAAATATGAACTAAATTAATTCTTTGTCCGAATCTTATACTTCTTCAAACTCTTCATCTGAGTTAAAATATTCATTTTCTTATTCCTAGTCAGACTCCCCTCGAGACTAAGATACCTCTTCTATATGATCTGTAAATAGTTGTAATATGTGTTTAGAATTAATTAAAAATAAATTAGTAATTAATTAGTTGAGTTACTACGTATTCTCTGTCCTTTTATACGGAGTTGAAGCCTGGACATTCACGGACGCAACTGAAAAAAGACTTAGTATTTTTGAGATGTGGTGGTGAAAGTTTCATAGACACAACACGTAAGAATCACGGAAACATAAAAAAAATGAAATAGAAATACTCAGCACTATGAAGGAAAGAAAAATAAGCTACTTTGATCACATATTAAGAAATGAAAAACATGGCGATTAGTTATATAAGGAAAAGTGGAAGAAAAAGAGAACCGAGAAGACGACGAATATCCTGGTTGAAAAATTTATAAAAATAGAACTCTTCAGAACCGTTGCAGACAGAATAAAACTGGCCGTGGAGATCGCCATCGTCCTGAAAGGATGAGGCGCACGAAGAAGAAGACGATTGAACATATTTTACTGAATTGAATATATTTAAACACATATAACTATTTATAGGTCATATAAAGAAATCCGAGTCTCGAAGTGAGTGCGACGAGAAAGAAGAAGAAAATGAGTATTTCAGCTCAGATAAAGCGTTTGAAGAACAAGTACAATATTAGGATACAGAATTAATTTATATTTTTATACTTTTATACCTATATTATTTATAATAATAATAATTTTATCTTTTTCTATCATATTTGCAAAATTTATTTTGTAGTTCGTATTATCTTCTTTTAAGTAATAAAAAGATATCTAAAATAAATATTAATTACTCCAACATTTTAAGGCACAACATCATGGGTATCGCCAAGTCACGTAATTTTTCTCCTGCGAAAGAACTGCGAAAGAGGACGGACACCGCTATCGGTATACGCTCTTTCTCACACTGCTGCTAGCTTCCCTATAGCGCTTTACATTCACATGCACGCGTAAGTTGTTTGATCACCTGACAGTTAGAAAATTTCACCAAAAAAAAACCTGTCTTTTTAGAATACTTATTTTTAATATTAAAAAATACCCTGTGAAAATAACAATTGCACCCCCTCTCCGGAGGGAAAGTACATAGCTATGCATGTATATATGTATATTTTATACTGGTTAATAGATTCGTATATTTTATACTGGTTAATATAATACCGATTCAGATGCGTCTTCTGAAGTTCAGATGCACCCCTGAAAATAATCCTGGGGCGCCCATGCAAGCATCTTGCAGAGTTAAAATATCTCGAAAATCGCCTGACTTGTTTATGTTCTTTATATTTGAATATTTAAATTTACTTTAAAGTCACGTCAATGATATTTTTTTTTATTAACAACTTTTACCCATTTTTTAACTTTGGGGGGGGATTTTTCGGGAAAATAACCACTAACCTCCAGCCAGACCGGCATTTTTGTATTAGGCTATCATGCAAGAGTCACCTAAAAAATTTTCAGATTGCCTAAAATACCTACTCAAAAATGTCTACAGCTCTCGGACCATTATATTCATGTATGATAAAAATATAAAAGCACTATTTAATTTACAATACTGTGCACAGGGGCGTCATTTGATAGGGTCAGGGGCATTTGCCCCCCCCCTGATCCGAAAAATGACTGAAATTGACAAAAAATAGATCAATTTTGTATTATGTTTGCATATATAATGTATTGTATATAAAATGCTTGCCCCCCTTACAAAATTTCAAATGACGCTCCTGAATGTGCATAACAAAATTTTATTTTGAAAATGGCTCGCATTACGAAAAAAAAAATTGCCGACTCTGTTATAGAGCATCAACTAAAATAATTTATTTCTATACATATTTTTTTTAGTTTTCGACTTCCTACAAAGTTTTGCTTTTAGAGGAATTGCGAAAGATTATATTACTCATGACCACAGTTTAATAACGAAGGTGACGAAAGTAAATTATTACGACAAGTCACGGACAAAAGAGCTCCTACAGTTTAGAAGAATTTTGACACTTATATGTAAACTAAATCTTTTTAAATGTAAATTATTTCATTCAAACTCTACGAATAGTGCTACTTTTATGTAAAAATATACATATAGATGTGTACTACATTACTGGGTGAGACTCCTTTTCACTGCAAACAATGCAGATACACTGGAAGTAAAGTAGTATGTAATTTTATACCACTTCTTATAAAGTTGTTTCTAACTATGAAATGAATATTTCTTTGTAGAGTAAAATATATTATTAATATCTGCGTCTTACCGTTCTCTTTTTCTCTCTTTCTCTATCTCTCTCGAGAATATGTTGTATTTATTTGATTTATTTGTATTCAAAAATAGATAAAGGAAAAGAAGCAAGCCTGGAAAAAATATCAACAATGTAGAGATGAAAATAACAAAGCAGAATACATGGAGAAACGTAATAGAGCAAAGATAGCAGTAAGGGAAGCGAAAAAGCTGAGCTGGGAAGAATTCGGAAAATAATTGGAAGCAAATTACAAAACAGATAACAGGAAATTCTGGAATCGTGTAAAGGGTTTATGAGGGAAAAAGGTAGGGAACAGTATGGAATCAAAGATAAAAATAACCAATTGAAAATAGAGACTACAGAAATAGTAGAAAATGGATGGGTGAAAAATATACGTTCAAAATAAGTCTGGAAATAGATAAACTGATTAATTATAATCAATTTTTGTTCTATAGAATTTTTTCACTAAGTTAATATATTTCGAGTTATTTGCGAGTAAGTATGTTCATTTTTCAATAAAAAAGAAACACGTTTTTAGACGGTTTTATTCAAACAACTCAAAAAGTAAGTACTTTATCGAAAAAAAACTTTTTGGCAAAGATATAGCCCACGAAAAAGTGAAAAAAATGGTGTACGCATGTGATCCCTAGACCCAGTAAAAGAAGAGTTGTAACTAATGAAAATTAGGTTCATACTCTCTAAATTACAAATCGAATATTTCACCGTAAAATAACCAAAAAATGAAGCACTTTTTGGAGAAAACTCATAACAACTTTTTTAAAGTGTTTTAAAAAATATTTATTTTTGTTTTCTGAAAAAGGTTCTAGCATTAAAAGAAAGGAAGTTACGCTCAAAATAAAGTTTATTTATAAAATATAAAATAACATGGATGGCTGTGCAATTGTGCAAGTATCTAAACTAGCAACACCACAACAAAAAAAGATTTTCATGCAACACTACGGTAGCAATGACACTAAATCAATTTCGATGGTGTTTGATATATACAGAGAATTCAATTTAATTGAACATTTCGACAGATATAATGACGGAATTTTACGACGACATGTACACAGTACACACAAATCCAGAACTTGCCTCATCAATTACCAAAACAGTTTTTCCATAACATATTAGATTATGCCCTAGTCAATAAGTTGTTTGCTTAATAGCCTAATAAAATAAAAAAAAGTCAAAATGTTAATTCGTACAGGTTAAAACAAATTTTATATCAAAGTTTAGGTGGGTACAAAAGATATTTTCAAGAAAGTATCCAAATCATACAAGGGGATCATTGTTTAAATAATTAAAAAGAGGTCATTTTGTCAAAAAAAAATACTTTTTTAACTGCTGAGGTAATCCACTTATCGATGAAGGTCTGTGGGATTTTTTTCTGCAAAGTTGAAGAGAAAATCTTTCACATAAGACTTATTAAATTAAATTTTACCCCCTATTTATTTAAATAATTGTATATAAAACTTTAAAAACAAATTTGCAAAAAAAATATTTTTAGCGTTTTAAATAAACACTATAAAATATCTTTTTTTATAGACTAAGTTGCGCTATATCACCAGTATTTATCAAAAAAAATTTGTCAAAAAATATTTAATATTTTTTGAGATATTGAATTTGTTTATTAAATGTTACTATATTTTCAATTGCAAAAACGCGGTTGTTGCCAAAGAAATATTCACCTGCTTAAGATCTCAATATTTTTATTTTTATGTATGTTTTTGATAAAAATGTATTGATAAATTCAAATTTCAATTAAACTCCCCCCTAAAATGGCATTTGAAAATTATTCAAATTTGTTTATAATTTGTTTTTTTAATAACGTCGCGGGGATTAAGTATTGTGAAATGCCGTTTCGATAATTGGGTTCCTGGGAATTTTTTACTAATTAACGAAATTTTTTTGTCGTTTTTTCTTCTTCTTTTTTTTTCTTGGAGTTATATTACTACGGGCCCCTTTAGGGTTAAATTTTATTAAGAATGTCGAATCTCTGAGTTGTAGATTCTAGACCTAAAAATATTAAGATTTAACTAAAATCTCTTAAATAAAACGTGGCTACTTACTGAGTTACAGGGTGTTTTATCTAAAAATTTAAAAATTATTTTTACCAGGTACTTTAAAACTATTTGACGTATCCTTATCATACTTGGCAGAAAGTGTAGTTATTATATACCCTAATAAATTGTGATTAATAAACGTTTCTAGCTAGTGCCAGAGGCGTACGACAGGGGATAGTGAATGATTGACCTTTCCCAAATTCTACGCCACTGAGTGAATTACTATTTTATCGAAATTTTTGGATTCTCCAATACTTTGTATGTAAATAACTTTATTGGTATCGATAAAGTCATCAGTTTGAGAGATATTGGAAGTTTAAAATGAATTAATGAATGAATCAAAATAACTATGCCGTTTGATTTTTAACGTCCAATATCTCGAAAACTAATGACTTAATCGTTACCAGTAAAGAGTATATTATTTACATAGAAAGTATTAGAGAATCGAAAAATTTCACTAAAATAGTAATTCCCTCAGTGGCGTAGAATTTGGGAAGAGTCAACCATTAACTATCCCTGTCGTACGCCTCTGGTAGTAGCTAGAAACTTTTGTTTATCACAATTTAGTAGACTTTATAGTACCCACACTTTCTGCCAAGTATGATAAGGATACGTCAAATAGTTTGAAAGTACTTGGTAATAATAATTTTTAAATTTTTAAATAAAACACCCTGTAACTCAGTAAGTAGCCGCATTTTATTTAAGTGATTTTAGACCAATCTTAATATTTTTAGGTCTAAAATCTACAACTTAGAGATTCGACATTCTTAATGAAACTTAACCGTAATAGGGCCCGTAATAATATAACTCCAAGAAAAAAAAAGAAGAGGAAAAAAAGACAAAAAAAAAAAATTTGTTAATTAGTGAAAAATTCCCAGGAATCCAATTATCGAAACGGTATTTCAAAATGCTTAATCCCCGCGACGTTAAAAAAAACAAATTATAAACAAATTTGAATAATTTTCAAATGCCATTTTAGGGGAAAGTTTAATTGAAATTTCAATTTATCGATACATTTATCGAAAATATACAAAAAAATAAAAATAATAACATTTAATACAGGTGAATACTTCTTTGACAACAACCGCGTTTTTGCAATTGAAAATAGAGTAACATTTAATAAACAAATTCAATATCTCAAAAAATATTAAATATTTTTGGACCAATTTTTTTTTTATTAATACTGATAACATAGCGCAACTTCTCCTGTAAAATAAGGTATTTTATAGTGCTTATTTAAAACGCTAAAAATAATTTTTTGCAAATTTGTTTTTAAAGATTTATGTATAATTATTTAAATAAATAGGGGTTCAAATTTAATTTTGTAAGTCTTATGTGAAAAATTTACCTTCAACTTTGCAGAAATTAATCCTATACACCTTCATTAGTTATTGAATGACCTCAGCAGTTAAAAAAGTAAGTTTTTTGCAAAAATGACCCCTTTTTAATTATGTAAACAATGATCCCCTTGTATGATTTGGATACTTTCCTGAATATATCTTTTGTACCCACCTAAACTTTGATATAAAATTTGTTTCAACCTGTACGAATTTACATTTTGATTTACATGTAGTGTAAATTTATTTTACTAGACTATAATTAATTTAAAATAAAAGAGCTCTGGAAGGGAGTTGTAAGGGTCATCATTTTTGTTAAATTTTTCAAGTAAATATTTCTTATCGCTCTTGGCTGTCGCTATTTGGCGCCATTCGTAAAATCGAGATGCTTGTAGCAACTTTGCGGTATACAGTAATATACGTCCATATACACTTAATTGAACTTTTTTAGTAAACCAAGTAGTGCAGATCCCAATATTCTATTTATTGATTGATTTCGGGGTTATTTTAAGAATATGTAGAACCCAAATTTTATATCACTGGCTCGGCTTGTGGTGGTTTCGACCCTATGGAGTTTATTTGTTCAGTTTTTTCCAAAAAATATAGTCCGACACATGTTTTTATACTACATAAAACTAAATATAGACAGCCATAGTAGGGGACGAAAGTATGCTTTTGCAGTTACTCGAGCATTATGGGGACCTATTGGGTTGTGAAGAGTAGGTCCTAAAACCAAAAAAAGTTAAGTTAAGTTTTCCATAAAGGGGAGACATTCACTTTTTAAATTTAATTTTCCATTTTCAACAATCGTTTTTTCCAATTCTAGCGCCATCTATTCATAATTCGAAAAAATGTCTCGAATAAAAGTTACTTATTTTTACGTAAGAAATCCAAATCTCTGATAAAAAGGGGGCTGCTATTTAAGGTTTTAAAGTTACCACCCACCCCACCGCCAAAGGGGTGTCGTGTTTTGTGTCATTCGATAGATTTTTCAAAAATATTGAATACGTGTACTTTTCAGTTTTTCGATCTGATTTTCATTTCGCGAAATATCGGGGGGTTAGTATTTCAAATTTTAAATTTACCATCTCTCTCCGTAGGGGGTCGTGTTTGGTATAATTCCATAGATTTTTGACGTTAATTTCGCGACAAATTTGCTTTTTTTTGTGAAATTTTGTGACTCATCCATTTCCTTACGCCCCGCCCAAATCGTCATATTTAAGCAATCTAAAAGCAATTAGGTCTGGATCCCTCGTATGAAAAAAAAGTTGATTAATAGATTTGTTAATATCTTAAGAGTGCCTAGTCGGATAAACTTTGATATATGGGAACACTGGAAACGGGGCAGTTTTAAATGTGGAACAGGTTAAAAATTTGGAACGGTCACACCACGAAAACGGCACATTTATTTTGTCCGACAGAACAGACTTAAACTCTCCGAACAGAGATTAAGCTCTCATGCAAAAATCAGACTGCTATTTATCACCTGTCATAATTCCTGTCATTTGACATATTCTACATGTTCCACTCATTAAAACGCCCATTTGGTGATAAATAGCACTCTGATTTTTGCATGAGAGTTTAATCTCTGTTCGAAGAGTTTAAGTCTGTTCTGTCGGACAAAATACATGTGCCGTTTTCGTGGTCCGACCGTTCCAAATTTTTAACCTGTTCCACAATTAAAACTGCCCCTGTTCCAGTGTTCCCATAAATCAAAGTTTGTCCGACTAGACATCCTTAAGCTATTAACAAATTTTCAGCTTGCTGTTGATCAATTTTTTTTCATACGCGGGATCCAGACCTAAATATTCCTACATCGCATAACATACATTGCAGATAGATACGCCCTGAGCGTCACATCTGGTTTTCGGTTAACGAAATTCCACAGAAAGTCACCGAAGATTCACCGAAAACCAGATGTGACACTCAGGGCGTATCTTTTTGAAATGCATGCCACATGCGATGTAGGATATTGTTTCGGTATGCGAGCTCGTTAACTCATCTAGCCATCACAACGACCAAAACATATTATTTACAAATCACGACACGCCGTAATTTACATCCCCGTCTGGCCATTCTTTTTACAGTGCTTACTGCCACCTTATTTTACAGCGCTTACTGTTCTTACGGCGCCGTAAATTATTACCTGTCTGGCCTTAGCCATATTTTTTCATAAACAGATTAACGGATTCCGATAATTTTTTTTATTATTTTAGATTTTTCTTTAGTATTTACAGACTTGGGTAAAGGTTTACTCAAACTTCTTTTTTGTACTTATACCGGGTGGAAGAAAATAAATGTTTTCTTATGTAAAGTTTCAGACATCCTGTAGGGAGGAAAATGTACAAGTGTAATGTATACATAAGTATACATCGAAATCGTATTGTAGTATTAGGTTTTGTGAACATTTTGTGTTTTGAATGCTCCCGGTATATTTAGGATCAAAGGAAATAGACGGTTTTATTCTTTAATTATGTGTTTTAACTGAAACAAAAGTTTGCGACATCCTGTAGGGAGGAACTCGTACAAATACAGGTATACATCAAAATTATGTTGTAGTCTCATATCTTGTGTGTATTGTATTTTTTTTGTTTCTTTGATATCTTCAATAATAAAGAAACTAGACGGTTTTACTCTTTAATATGTGTCTTAACTGACGAAGTGCGATACGTGATGCCTTATCATACACTGAGATGAAATTATTTCCTGTATATAGTGGGAAAGGAACAAAGTATTCAAAGAAAGAAAATCTGTACAATGTACCCCTCGCTATTTAAAGAGCCTACACGTAGATACCATATCCGTATTTACCCTCAAGGAAATTTCACCCCAGACCATCACAGAGCCTCCATTAAACAATCTCGTCTATCTTATGTTGCGCAGTGCATACCGTTTAATTGGTCGAAACTAAAGAGTCAACCAGATTTGATAACGTTATGTGCCTTTCTGTTTTGAAAGTTTTGTTAACTGTTTTTTATTGTTGATTAATTTTGCTTCAGTTAAAACACGTCATGCTAAAGAATAAAACCGTCTATGTTCTTTGTTTCTAAAGATTACAGGTACAGGGCCATTCACAAAGCAAAATGTTCACAAAACCTTAGACTACAATACGATTCCGATGTATATGCATACTTATACCTTGTCCTCCCTACAGCTTGTCTCAAACTTAACATAAGGAAAACATTTTTTTTCCACCCGGTATAAGTTTAAAAAAGAAGTTTCACTAAAACTTTTCATAACTGTGTAAATAACAAAGAAAAATCTAAAATAAAAAAAAATAGCTGAATCCGTTAATCTGTTCACGAAAAAATCAACTATGAATATAAGTATATAATTTTAGGTGATCTATAACTTTTGAAACTATTGGCCGGTTGTTCGAACGCTAATCAAAAACGATCATTATCAAATATTTAATTACTGTCACCAACTGTCAATGTCAACTTTGTTTGGGTTGCTGAAAACATAATTATAGATTACAAGTATGAAATTAGTTAATCAATTATGTTAATAATTGTTATGTTAATTGATTAACTAATCTCATAATTATAATCAATTATTTTTTTAGCAACCCAATCAAAGTTGACATTGACAGTTGGTGACAGTAATTAAATATTTGATAGTGATCATTGTTGATTAGCGTTCGAACAACCGGCCCTATGTGTATAGTAGATTGATAAAATAAATATGTAATTGATGGATTCGACCGTTACTTGATGGAAGCTCATTTTATCTCACAATAAAACACTGAAAACTTTTGTTTTCTATACTTCCACAAAATTTATTATTTACAACTATGTGACTACAGCTATTTCGGCAGATTGCCTTTCTCAAGTGATATAATTTACAATGTGTTTGCCTTTTTAAGTCTCTAACTGAAGAGGTTGAGGAGTGGGGAGCTGTTTGTCTCGAGTTGGTCATTCACAATTATATCTGTATTTTTCAGTTTATTAATTTCCATAGATTCTAAAAAAGATAGCCTAAGGCCTTTATTTTGGATATGCAGAATTTGAAACTCTTCATTGAAAGAATGATTATGATCTAGAAGGTGAAGTGCGTATGTAGAAGTGTCTGTTTTTCTATTGTTGAAAGCCCTTTTGTGTTCTGCTATTTGTTTGTCAAAAGTTTTGCCAGTTTGACCGATGTACGTTTTCGGACAGTCACCACAAGTTAGTTTGTACACACCACTCTGTAGTTGCTTTCTCTTTCGGCTTTTATTGTTAATATATTTGCTTAAGTTGTTGTTAGTTCTGAAAGCTGGTATTATTCCTTTCTTTTTTATGTATCTGGCTATTTTGGTTGTTATCTTGCCAGTATATGTGAGAGAGCAGAAGGTACTGGGTTTTTTCTGTGGTGGTGGATACACTAATTTCAGGGCTTTCTTATGGAGTTTTTTATTTAAAATTGTGTTAACTGTTTGTTCGTTATAGCCGTTGTTGACTGCTATTTGTTTAATGATGTTTAGTTCTATCTCGAACTTATTTTTTGTCAGGGGAATTTCTGTCAGTCTATGTATCATGCTATGGTAGGCTGCTAATTTGTGTTGTGTAGGATGGGATGATGAATTGTGTATAGTTGTGTCAGTATGGGTAGGTTTATGATATACGAAAAACTCATGTTTGTTGTGTAGTCTGGTAATCGTTACATCTAGAAAGTTTATTGAATTATTCTGTTCTATTTCTATTGTAAACTCAATATTACTATGAAGTGAATTAATGTACGATAGAAATTGGTCAAGTTGTCTGTTAGTTCCTGTAAACCATACTAGTATATCATCCACGTATCTCCACCAATATAAGAACTGTTTAAATACGGGATGTTTAGAAATTGTTGTTTCAAGTTGTTTCATAAATATATCTGATAGTAATGGACTTAGAGGATTACCCATAATAAGTCCTGCACTGTTGTTTGTGTATATTTGATTATTGAATTCAAAATAGTCTTGATTTATGCAAATTTCAAGGAGGTGTAAAATTTCAGATGCAATGATCGGATTTGTACTATTATGGTCTAAAAGATTTTTAACTAAAACAAAAATTACAGATGCAGTTATCGGATTTGTACTATTATGGCCTAAAAGATTTTTAACTAAAACAAAAGTTTCTGTAGGAGGAACACTAGGAAAAAGTTTTTTTACGTCAAATGAAATTAGTCTGGAGTTGTTGGGCAATTGAAAATGTTGTATTTTATTAACTAGTTCTAGTGTATTTTGTTATTATAGTCATATGACTACAATAAGGACTGTAGTTTCTGACCAAAATTCACCGTAAAAAATACACTAGTACTAGTTAATAAAATACAACATTTTCAATTGCCCAACAACTCCAGACTAATTTCATTTGACGTAAAAAATCTTTTTCCTAGTGTTCCTCCTACAGAAACTTTTGTTTTAGTTAAAAATTTTTTAGACCATAATAGTATACATCCGATCATTGCATCTGAAATTTTACACCTCCTTGAAATTTGCATAAATCAAGACTATTTTGAATTCAATAATCAAATATACACAAACAACAGTGCAGGACTTATTATGGGTAATCCTCTAAGCCCATTACTATCAGATATATTTATGAACCAACTTGAAACAACAATTTCTAAACATCATGTATTTAAACAGTTCTCATATTGGTGGAGATACGTGGATGATATACTAGTATGCTTTACAGGAACTAACAGACAACTTGACCAATTTCTATCGTACATTAATTCACTTCATAGTAATATTGAGTTTACAATAGAAACAGAACAGAATAATTCAATAAACTTTCTAGATGTAACGATTACCACACTACACAACAAACATGAGTTCTCCGTCTATCATAAACCTACCCATACTGACACAACTATGCACAATTCATCATACCATCCTACACAACACACATTAGCAGCCCATCATAGCATGATACATAGACTGACAGAAATTCCCATGACAAAAAATAACTTCGAGATAGAACTAAACATCATTAAACAAATAGCAGTATACAACGGCTATAACGAACAAACAGTTAACAAAAGTTTAAATCAAAAACTCCATAAGAAAGCCCTGAAATTAGTGTATCCACCACCATATAAAGAACCCAGTACCTTCTGCTCTCTCACATATACTGGCAAGATAACAACCAAAATAGCCAGATACATAAAAAAGAAAGGAATAATACCAGCTTTCAGAACTAACAACAACTTAAGCAAATATATTAAGAACAATAAAAGCCGAAAGAGAAAGCAACTACAGAGTGGTGTGTACAAACTAACTTGTGGTGACTGTCCGAAAACGTACATCGGTCAAACTGGCAGAACTTTTGACAAACAAATAGCAGAACACAAAAGGGCTTTCAACAATAGAAAAACAGACACTTCTTCATACGCACTTCACCTTCTAGATCATAATCATTCTTTCAATGAAGAGTTTCAAATTCTGCATATCCAAAATAAAGGTCTTAAGCTATCTTTTTTAGAATCTATGGAAATTAATAAACTGAAAAATACAGATATAATTCTGAATGACCAACTCGAGACAAACAGCTCCCCACTCCTCAACCTCTTCAGTTAGAGACTTAAAAAGGCAAACACATTGTAAATTATATCACTTTAGAAAGGCACTCTGCCGAAACAGCTGTAGTCACATAGTTGTAAATAATAAATTTTGTGGAAGTATAGAAAACAAAAGTTTTCAGTGTTTTATTGTGAAATAAATATGTGTTTACTGAATAGTCCCAATAGGTGTTTACAAATTAGTGAACATGGATTTTGCTTATTTTTGTACATTCTATACTTCAAGTGGAACGTAAATCACTTTATAGATTTTTGCTCGTGTAGATAAAGGAGTACAAATAAGAAGTAACCAAGATAATAAAGAAGCGGAAGTGTGTAATAAACTTGAGCGACAAGATATTCAAAGTTGGAGGAAAATTCCGCCTTATATCCAAGCTGGATCTATTTAAATGGAAATTACTTTTCTCTAGATCGGATTCACTGCTCTTGACAGGTTTTTTTAGATTTATTTGAAGGCTGTGTACGTCCGACATAAGTGTGCGACTCAACTATTTAGAAAGCTTCTATGAGAATGATGGATCTGCTCGCTGGAGGAAATTAAGAGAAAAAATTCAGATAATATTCTCGGAATGGACTAACGTGAAAATATACCCCTTATCTGATTATAAAATGCCACCATAAAATTTTCGCAAAATACACACATCAAAATAATCTAGAGGATACCTATATTAATAAATTTAAATTAATGGTAGCTGCAAACACAAAAATAAATTTAGGTTTTTAATTATTTTTATTATTTTGTCGACTATTTGATGGTATCTAATAATGCTAGTAAGAATGGCTATAAAAAATTTAACAAAACTTGAATGTGCTTCTTCTTCCTCTTCTTCCTTCTTGTATGTAGGCTTTAAAGCATGTTTCTTCTCAGTATTAGCCTCCTAAATTGTTTAAATTATCGCACCATCTTTTTCTTGGTCTGCCAATACTTCTTCGTTCATTTGGTGAGATCTCGTGCTATTCATACTATCCTATCCTCTGCCATTCTACTAATGTGTTCGTTCCACTCTTGTTTCTGTTTTGTCGCCCATTCGTTTATATCTTCTACATTGCATGATCTTCTTATGTTTTCGCTTCTCTCCCTATCCAACAGACTTTTCCCTGATATTCTTCAAAGTAATTTCATCTCTGTTGTTTCTAGTAGTCGTCTCGTTTTAGATGTGTCAAGTCTTGTCTCCGCCGTGTATGTCAATATAGGTCTAATTGCTGCTTAATAGATTCTTGCTTTTGTGTCTTGTCTTGGGTGTTTGTTCTTCCAGATTGTATCATTAGTAGATCCCGCCGCTTTACTTGCTTTTAAACTTTTTTGTCGTACTTCGTCTTCAACATATCCGTAACTGGTTATATATTTATATGAGAAAATATTAACCTTGAACTAGCTTAAATTTCCGACTTCATATTTCATCATACCATTCCCACAGAAACCGCTGAGCAAGCAGCAGATGAATTTCGTACGAACCGTTGGCCAATATTCATGGGAACAGCGATTCAGCACTTTATACCAAACCTATAAATTACCATTTTCAGATGCCGGGACCACTCTTAGCTGCAACTTCGACCAGTCCAGTTATTGTAGTCATTTTAAATTATTTTATTTTGTACTATTGTTTGAATATTTAATGTGTAACAAATTAAGTTCTTTTTTAAAAAGTCAAATACGTGATTAGTGATCTAACAATTGGCGCAGTCAGTAGGATTCGTCTAACGTTGCTAGAACACGTGTATACTCACTGGCAGCGGCGGATTCTCATCCCTTAACGGAACAAAGAATCTACGGAAGTCCTCACTCCTGTGAACTACGAAAGGAACACCTAGTGAAGCCTGGTAGCCGAGCAGAGAGAACAAGACGACCCTTAAAGAAGAAAGAATCTCCGAACAACCTCACTCCTGTGATCTACGGAAGGAACACCTAGTGAAGCCCCTGGTAGCTGAACAGAGAGAACAAGGCGTCCTGATGTTCTTCTTTATGTAAGTTGATTTTGAATCATCCCGTTAAAAATTTTGTTATAATAATTTACAAAATTGACTATACTGCAAGTCAATTAATCAAGATACAAAAAAATAAAAGTTGATTATCTAATATTTGAAAGTATTAATATTGACATTTTTCTTTATACGATTTTATACTGATATTTTATTGACATATTTTTTTATTACTTGGTATATTTCTGACATATTTTATTGACATATTTTTTATTACTTGCTATATTTTTGCTATATTTCCTATTTCTATTTTTTTATTGATATATTTGATACATTTTTATTTTGTTGATACATTTTGGTTCTTTATATACCACCACATTTTTTTATCACCCTTACATACAGACATTTTATATTTCTCCATACTTCTATTTTTCATTTTCGTTTAAAAATATCCCGCAAAATGCCCGAGACACGTTCCCAAACTCAACAAGAAATCGAACCATATAAGCTTTCGGAAATTTTTTCCATTATCCCATAATTTGAAGGTGATCCGATTTCTCTTTCTACATTTTTAGATGCGTGCGACTGTGCTATTAAGATGGCTACAGGTGATCAGCGCGTTCTTTTAACGATTCACATAAAAAATAAACTCAAAGGTAAAACTGCACAGCTTATTAATTCTAGAAAACCACTTTCTTATAAAAAAATAAAACAATTACTCAATCTACATTTCAGAGACAGTAGAGACCTAACCTCCTTAATACAAGACTTACAAAGACTAAGACAACAATCTAATGAATCCCCTCTAACTTTCTTTAACCGCTTACAAGTTCTGAATGCAAAAATGCACGCTTCGATCCAAATAGCAGATTTATCCGCAGAACAAAACAACGTCAAATGTGACTTAATCGATACCATGGCCCTAAACACACTTTTAACCGGTTTAGAACCTCGTCTAGGACAAATTATTAGGGCCAGTAACCCTAAAGATCTCATTGAAGCAAGCAATCGTATCCGACGCGAACTTCAATTGTCATATTTTGAAGAACAAAAATCCAACTCTAAATCAACTATTCCTAAACCCTCTCAACCAATGAGAAGACCCTCGTCTCAATTTACAAAATGTACATTTTGTGCCCGCATTGGTCACCTAAATACTGAATGCCGCTCTTCACGTTTCGTACAGCCAAACCAAAATTTTTCTAGGCCAAACGGTTATCAAAACCAATATAATAATGGACCTAACAACTATCCAAACAATCAAAACCCTAATAGGAATCAATATTCCTCCAACAATCCAAATTTCAACCAGCAGAGACCTTCCTTTTCATCTCAAAATCAAAATCAAAACCGTCCATCGGTTATTCAAAGGAACCCGAACTTCCAAATGGCACATGTTCCAAATGAATACCCTGATGACATGACGACTAACTATTATACAGACGATTATTATACAGATAATTATTATAATACCGACAACTATGAGAGCTATGAAAGAGATTATTATACAGAAAATAATCCACAAACCAATAACTTTTACGAAACCACAACCAGCACACTCGACACAGAAAATTATCAGGATTTTCTTTCACTTCAGAATCAAAATCATCCTCCCAATCATACGAACCATTCAACAGATATTACGAATATCCAAGAACAAATCCAAGCACTCAACTTGGACAGCTTTCATCCGGATCTCAATTTCCCCGAACAGAAGTTCTTGTAACACCATTTCATACCATGAGTTCCAAGAATTTATATTACATTAACGACGCTATCAACACTTTTAAACTTTTAATCGACACCGGTGCTGGAATCACTGTTTTCAAAGAAAACACAGCACGCAATTATCATAATAGATTTCCTGAAAACGTTACTATTCAAAGTATAACCGATCAAAAATTGTTAATAACAGAATCGGTCCTTATTCCATTCACTAACGATAATCCTCACAAAGTCTTTATTTTCAATTTAGACATTGATTTCGATGGCATAATAGGCCTAGACTTTCTAGATAATTATGAATGCGTAATAGATCTCAAAGCCCGACAGTTGCATACAAATTTTAAAACTCTCACCATTCACAAAGTAGGACACGAGACAAACATACCTTCTAAAGACAAACCACCGACACACCTAACAGAAACAAGACAAAACGAACCTAAAATAAAAATTAAATCAGATTCTAAACAGGAATCAAATTTAAAATACCAAAACCCTATGAATGAAAAATACACTATCGTAAAAAACCGAGATCAAGACAAAAATCTTGAAAGACCGGAGAGAAAACGAATAAAAGAAAAAAACAGAATAATCATTGACAGCCGAACCGAACAAATATACAGACTAAAATGCAATTTATCAAATACAGATGCCATATTATCAGCTCAAGAAATAGAAAAAGTTAGATTACCTCATGCATTAGTCCATGTAGACGAAAATGGAGAATTCCTAACTTCCGTCCTAAATACTAATGCTATGCCGAAGACAATCGAATTTTCAGACATTTCAATCGAACCTTTCAAAAATTCGGAGGCAATCCTATTCTACAACGGAAATGATTTTGAAGAACCCGTAGTAGATAGAACACGAATAATTAAAGAACAACTAAGAATTGATCATCTAAATTGCGAAGAACAAGAACTAATTCTAGACATATGTACTGAATATGCAGATATATTTTATGTCGAAGGCGACAAACTGACCTTTACAAACGAAATCAAGCACAAAATCGAAACAAACAACGCCAAACCTGTCTTCACTAAATCCTATAGATATCCTCAAATACATAAGGAAGAGGTAAAGACGCAAATTAATAAAATGTTAGAAGAAGGAATAATCCAGAAAAGCGTTTCGCCCTGGTCGAGTCCAGTCTGGGTCATACCGAAGAAACCGAAGAAATTAGATGCGTCAGGAAAACAAAAATGGCGAATTGTTATTGATTATCGCAAGCTTAACGAACTCACAGTACAAGACCGTTATCCTCTACCACAAATATCAGAACTATTAGACCAACTAGGAAGATGCCAATAATTCACAACACTAGATTTAGCGTCTGGATTTCACCAGATTGAAATCGAGCCACAAGACATCCAGAAAACGGCCTTTTCCGTCGAAAAAGGACATTACGAATTTGTCCGTATGCCATTCGGACTAATGAATGCTCCATCTACTTTCCAAAGAGTAATGGGACAACATCCTCTTAGGAATACAAAACGAAAGATGCCTAGTATACATGGATGACATAATTATCTGCTCACCTACTACTTACTCATGATCATATGTCACGATTAACAGAAGTTTTTAAAAGGTTACGAAAAGCAAATTTAAAAATACAGCCAGACAAATGCTAATTTTTAAGAAAAGAAGTGGCATATTTGGGCCACCTTGTAACAGAAAATGGTGTAAAAACAAATCCAGCTAAAATTTCTTGCATCAAAACTTCCCGGAACCAAAGAACACCAAAGAAATAAAATCATTTTTAGGCTTAGCCGGTTACTACAGAAGATTTATTCCAAATTTTGCCAAAATTTCTAAACCACTTACGAAACTACTTCAGAAAGACGTACCTTATATTTTTAATTCTGAATGCAAAGAAGCATTTAACGAACTCAAAAATATTTTAACATCAGATCCAATACTTATATATCCGAATTTTGAGGAACCATTTTTACTAAAAACTGATGCCAGTGCATTCGCGATTGGAGCCGTTCTATCACAAGACCCTATAGGAAAAGATTTACCCATAGCTTATGCCTCCAGGACATTATACGGTGCAGAAACAAAATATTCAACCATAGAGAGAGAATTACTAGCTATCTTATGGGCAGTCAAACATTTTAGACCATATTATCTTCTTGGCCGTAAATTCACTCTTATTACCGATCATCGTCCCCTTACATGGCTTTTCTCGATAAAAGATCCCGGGAGCCGATTAGCGCTTTGGCGCCTAAAACTCGAAGAATACAATTATAAAATAGAACATCGTGCAGGAAAAATAAACAGAAACGCTGATGCCCTCTCAAGGATTAAGATTAACCATTTTAAGGATGGTGCAAACTTTCAATCGAAAATCACATTACATGCATCGAATGAAGACGACACGGACACACAAGAAAACGAGAAACACAACGATGAAGAAGATATAGAAAAAATGTCCGAAGAACTTGACAAGTTTATCGAACTTTATAGAACTAAGTCGATAATCGATTATTCTAAAGTTGAAATATCGAATAAGGACTTATTAGACAAATCTAACCAAAATATTTTTACCTTCTTCTGGCAAAATAAACTTGAAGAACTTCACGAGAAAATAATGAATGACATATTCGAAGAAAACATGGAATATAGTAACAGAAGAATTAATATTGTACACAACAAAACTGTAAAAGATCGAAAATATTTTATTATACCATTACCTCCTGATCCCGAACGAGTAATATCACACCCGTTTCTTGTACTTTTTGCAAATAAAGATCAATTCGATGAATCAAAAATATATTGTGTCGAAAATAATCTCGAACTACCTATTCTAGAGATATTTTCTTATATTTTTGCTGACAAAGAATTAAAATTAAGAATCTGTCAAAATATAATTAAAACAGCCAGCGAAGACGAAATCCCTCAAATTTTAGATCATTACCATTGTGGCAAAAATACACCGTGGAATAAACGAAACTGTCAGAAGAATAAAACAAAAATATAATTGGAAAAATTTAACAAAAGATGTAGAGAAATTTGTAAAATCATACGAAATTTTCCAAAAAGTTAAAATTTGTAGGAAAAACTTAAGTGGACCACTAGTCATAACAGAATAGAATAGAATAGAATAGAATAGAAATATGCTTTATTGTCACTGAAAATATAAATTTTATGGACAAAGCTTAATTAAAGTCAGAAAAAATAAATAAATAATATCTAACAATAACAATAACAAATACAATTTTCTGAAATTTGATAAATCGTCAATATAAAAAAAAATATACATAAATACAAAATATAAGTTAATAAAGTAAAGAAAAAAAAAACAAAATCGATATATTTGCAACAATTTATAGAAATTGCAAAGTGAATATACAACAAAGTAAACTATTTATAGACATAGGAACTAATAAGTTTAAGCTGCTGCATGTGACACCCAAATATAGATAAGTTTGGTTACTTGTACATTACTGTAATTTCTTAGTTAGTCATTAAGAAACTCTTCTACTGAATAATATGGTCTTTTAGATAGATGAGCTTTTGTCATTTTACGGAACTTGGGGAAAGATGTTGCAGATTTGAGTTATAAAGGAAGATGGTTGTATAGTTTTTTTGCGGAATATAATATAGATTTCTTTACTAACTCAGAGGACGGGATCGGTAAATAGACATCAAAATTTGAATTTCTGGTGGAGTAGTCATGACGAGGCCTTGCTGGAAAGACATGCATGTGTTTACGAATTAAGCAAACAGTTTCTAAAATATATAAAGATGTAAGGGTTAAAATGCCGTGATCTTTGAAGTAACTTCTGCAATGTGTTGTTCTTCTGAGGCCAAACAGATACCTTATTGCTCTTTTTTGTAATTTAAAAATAACATCTAACTGGGCAGCTGTACTAGAACCACAAAAAGGAAGACCATATCGAAGATGAGACTCGAACAAAGAAAAATATGTTAGTTTAGAAGATGCTAAATTGAGTTCTTTCGAAACAGATCTTATAGCATAGCAGGCTGAGGCGAGTTTCTTACTTAACACATCGATATGAAGGGACCATTTGAGGTTGCTGTCTAAAAAAATACCAAGAAATTTTACAGAATCAACGATAGAGATCTGGCTGTTATTAACAAGCAGGGGTTGAAGAGCACTTTTATAGGATAATGCTACTGTCTTATCCACGTTAAAAGAGAGTAAATTAGAGTCAGACCAGGTTTTTATCGTAAGCAAATCAGAAGTTATAGTTGCATGAAGAGATGCAATAGTTGAGTTGCTCCAAGTGATACTGGTATCATCAGCAAAAAGAAAAATTTTTCCATCGATTTTTAAGTTAGTGATGTCATTTATAAAAATAAGGAACAGTAGAGGACCCAATACTGAACCTTGTGGTACTCCACATACAATGTTTTTGAGACTAGAGTCAGTATCATTTGCTCTAACTATTTGTTTCCTATTATTCAAGTAAGATTGGAACCAATTCAAAGAAATACCTCGAATCCCATAGAAATTTAGTTTTTTAATCAAAATGTCGTGATTTACACAATCAAAAGCTTTGGCATAGTCACAGAAAACAGTGGCAGTATAAAGATTATTGTTTAGTGCTTGGTAAACCTCATGAAACACAGAAAACAAGGCATCAGTGGTACATTTATTAGTTAAAAAGCCGAACTGATTTTGGGATAAGATGTTGTTATCAATGAGAAAGGACATGAGACGGGTTTTTATGAGTCTCTCAATAATTTTTGAAAGTACCGGTAGTAAGGCAATAGGTCTATAGTTGCAAGCATTAGATTTTTCACCACCCTTATGAAGGGGAATAATAATGGCTATCTTTAGGCACTCTGGGAATTTGCCTCCTTCAAAGGAATCATTAATTAGTGAGACGAGGTTTTCCAACACATTTTCTGTGAGATTTGAGAAGATTTTTATGGATAGTCCATCAGTACTACAGGATGATTTGCTTTTGATACTGTTGATAGTTTGGATCAGTTCAGTTATATCGATTGGTCTTAAAAAGAATGAATTCGAGAACACTCCTGAATTGGGGAGATAGGAAATGGGATCTTTTTGTGGCAAAATAGTAGAAGTTATATTTTTACTCACATTAACGAAATATTCGTTTAGATTTTCCGGGTCTGGAAGGGCAAATGTTTGAACTGCGTGAGTTCTATTTCGAAGATCGTTTATTATGGACCAAGTTTCTTTTGCAACACTTTTAGAGCTTTCCATACGATTTTGATAGTAGGCTTTTTTAGCTGATTTGATAAGTTTTAGATAAGTTACCCTGTACTTGGTGATATATTGAGTGACAGAGACGTTGGTAGCAAATTTCTTGATATACAATAGTGAGCGCATATTTTTGGCTGATATGCGAATACCTTTTGTAGCCCAGGGTTTGTGATGTTTTGGCTTAATTGAAATTAAAGGAAATGCCTTATTGAAGATAGAGACAAGCTTTTATATAAAATCGTTGAAATTATAGTCCACGTCCGCAGAAGGAAAATGCCACTCAGAAGTTAAGCATAAATTTTGAAATTTATGAAAATTCCCAGCGGAAAAAATCCTACTTAAACGTCGGGTTTTCGAGGAGGGTTTGCTGAAGATGTTAAACTTCGTAAATACTGCTTCATGATCTGATAATCCCGCATTAATAATTGTAGAGCAGACATCAAGGGGTGAGAAATCTGAGACAATATAGTCAATTATGGTAGATGAAGTTTTTGTAATCCTTGTAGGAGAATTAACGTGCATTGAGAGACCATATGATTCAAATATGTTGACCAACGACATTTGGGTAGCACAAGAAGCATCATAATTAATGTTGAAGTCCCCGCATAAAATTTTTCTGCTTCTACGAGGCAAGTCATCTAACAAATTTAGCAGGTTCTGAAAAAATAGTTCCACAGGGGAGTCAGGTGATCTATAGATGCAAATAATGTAAAGATTAAGATTTTTATTATAAACTAGGGAAAACTCAAAGAAGGCTTCATTTAACAGAAAGTCATATTTTGTAATCAGAGAAAAATCATTATTTCTAGAAAGAATTAGGGTGCCTCCATGAGCTGAACTTGGACGATCATACCTAGCAATTGTGGTATATTTTTCTACAAAAAAAGGCTCGTTGACTTCAAGCCAGTGCTCTGTAACCGCAACTATCGGGGGAAATCCTAATTCTTCCAGAAACAAAAATAATTCGTCAGTTTTATTTCTTATAGAACGAATATTAATCAGAACCATACTAAAGTTGTCATCACTAAAATTATTCGAGGTTTCTAGTTCCTCAGAACACGTCGTGTTATTTAAAAATTTCGTCTTGGAGAGCTAGTAGAATAATAATTTCGGTGACATTCCCTTGATTTTTGTAGATGTATGATTCTTTCTGAACTTAGAAAGGACCTATAAGCAACAAGATCAGCTTCCACCTCAGCTGGACCAATTCCATAGGCATCGTTAAATTCTAAAAGAATTTTTCTTAGTTCCTCAGTCTTGGTAGGTAGTCCTTCGGAAGCCAAAAATAGTTTCACACTGGTGTTGGTATATCCATCACAAAATACTGAGGCAGGCTGGTCGTGTAGGAAAGCAAGATGTAGCTTAATTGCTTTTAATATATCCGGTTCCCTTAATCTTGCTAGAAGATATCGACTGTTTGAGTTATTGGTTAATCTAACTCTTGGTGGTGTTAAAGGATCCAAATTTATCGATGGTTCCAAAGTATCTTTCTTAATGAAATTAATTTGGGAACGGAACGGATCTTTAGATTTGCAAATTTCGATGGCCTGCTTGTCAGTAAGTATATTTGTGTTTTGAACTTCATTTTTGTTTTTACTTGGAATGGTAATTGGATTTTCCAAGCTAACTGGGCTTCTGATGTGCTTCGGTTTCATATTTGCCTCAGATGAAGTTGTTGGTTCGGAGCATGAGGATTCTGTAGACCATTTAATGTTTACACCAGGTGGCCAAATTTCCTTATTAAATAATAAGTCAATAGATGTTTTAGACTTAATACCTATTTTGAATGAGGACCCTGTTGTTGTGTTGGCATCTTTAAGAAGGGCATAACATCTTATATATTCCTTGATACCTAGCTTCTCTTTAATGTAGTGAACTACTTGAATAGGAGTGTAAATTGGGGTTAAGTTGCTAATAACGACAAAATGGCATTTATCTTCTGCACTTTTTGATTTTGTGACTGGACTAGCTTCGAAATGTTGAGTGTCTTCGGTTTGAGTGCTTGAAGTGGCATACACAATGTCTCTCTTCGATACATCTTTCTTCGTTGGTATAGAAGGTAGTTTATTTGAAAGATTACTCATTTGATTAGATATTTCACTTACGTTTGAAGAGAGCCTATCTAGTCCCAATTTTATCTCAGATGAATTTGAATCTTGGACTTGCACCTTAATCGTGTCATTGGAACAGCCGAAAAAAACTGACGATATATTGAAGATATCTTGTTCCATCTGCCTTATCGATTTTAAAAGATATTCAGGATTTAGCAGGTTATTTAATTTATGTATCTCGTTAATTTTTTTCGTAATATAGTCTAATTTGTCGTCATTTTTGGTTAATAAATCATATGTCTCGATGAAAATTGGCAAATTATCAGTGAGTTTTTTTGTAACTTGAATTAAGGCGTCAAAATTCTCTTGTGGTATTTGATTTTTTGAAAGATTGTTAATTTTTTCATTTAGATATCTGAGACTAAGGCGAATCACATAAAGTACAGAAAAATCTTAAATGAGAATTTTTTGGGTCCAGTAGAGTTTTTGCCGTTGTTTTATTGAGACCAGAACATTTGATGCAAAAATACCGTTTACAATCTCCATGGCAACGTATCTGATATTTTTCGTTTTCAGAAAATTCAGCTAAGCAAATTTCACAATTTTTGGACGTCATGGTGTCAAGGTTAAATATTATACAAATATTTAACTAGGTCGTTTAAACTTGGTGATGTGATGATATTAATAAAAAAATAAAACACTTACAGCTAGTATTCACAACACATCAAATCAAAACAAATAACAAAATGTGTAAACACAAGAACAAAACAAAACATACAACCGTACGCTTCCAGTGCTGGTAAACGACTGAAACTCCAAAAACACCATTCGAAAGAATCAATATGGACATATTCGAATACCCTCTTCATCCCCAGCTTTTTAAACCTCTCAGAAACTTACCAAAAACTTGCCAGATGTCCATGCTCTTGGCACAAGGTTACAATGTACAAGAAATTGACCGAAATTTATGGTTACTAACCATTTTCGATCCGTTACCAGTAACAATCAAATGTGCAAGAAAAAACGTGACTACACAAATAATCAAAACAAATTCAATCTTAAGATTAATTCCCGAATGTATTGCATTCATCGGCACTACCAGAATTCATGCCAGAGACCAAATCGAGAAATATACAAATATTACGTATAGAAGTCACCCAGTTAACGTACCCTACAGATGCTGTGACCATTTTGAGACAAAGAGTCACCTATCAAAATTGAAACCGCTAAAACTTAGCAAGATCAACGCAGATGACTTAAATATTGCACAACACACACAAATTGGACCAACATTCAGAAGAACTGGACCATATCATGAGCCAATCATTCATCGAGGAACATTTACCCTTATTCACTATATCAACCTTATTCCTGATTATCATCCTAGTTATCTTATACCTTTGCTGTAAATATCGAACCAAAATATTCCCAAAAATTGCAATCTCCTTGTTCCAGGATCAGCCTCCAACTTCAGCACCACGCAGAAATTCCATTAGACAAAAACTTCAAGACTTTGCCTCCTTCAGAATAAGACCCAATGTCCAACAAGAAACTGAAACCGAAACACCAATTACTCTGTAAAAGTCAAAGCAATGGCATTGACTTTTCACTAATAAGGGGAGCTGTTATATGAGAAAATATTAACCTTGAACTAGCTTAAGTTCACCGACTTCATATTTCATCACACTATTCCCACAGAAACCGCTGAGCAATCAGCAGATGAATTTCGTACGAACCATTGGCCAATATTCATGGGAACAGCGATTCAGCACTTCATACCAAACCTATAAATTACCATTTTCAGATGCCGGGACCACTCTTAGCTGCAACTTCGACCAGTCCAGTTATTGTACTCATTTTAAATTAATTTATTTTGTACTATTGTTTGAATATTTAATGTGTAACAAATAAAGTTCTTTTTTAAAAAGTCAAATACGTGATTAGTGATCTAACATATATATTCCCATATATCTAAAATTTGCTTCCTGCTTTATTACTTTCCCATCAAATTCGATTTTACATCGTAGTGGGTATTTAGAACTTTTCATACATGTGATTTTTTCTGCTGATATTATCATATTGTATTTCTTGTCTGTTGTATTGAAGATGTGTTTTAATCTTTGGAGATCGTCTTCTGTCTCGGCGATTAATGCGGCGTCGTCTATAACATAATGTTTGGATTTCTTTGTTCCCCAACCATGACCTTTACGTACTGCTTCTATTATATCGTCCATTATTATATTAAAGCTCAGTGGGCTTAATGAGTCACCTTGTCTTATTCCGCTTTGTACTGGTATAAACTGTGTTAGTTTTCAATCTATCTTTGCCTGTATTCTATTATGGAAGTAGATGTTTTCGATGGATATGAGTTTTTGTATAATATAAATAAAAAGTTTTATTTCTTTATTGGTACTTGATTTTCGATGCCTATGGGGATTTTTATTTAGTTTTGTAATTTCCAATCGGGATGCTTCAAGCTGCAGAAGTCAAAGAGACGTTGCTGAGGTCCTCCACACGAACAGCAGTGTCATTAATGGTTTGCGTTTAAGGTTTTAAGAAACTGGTGATGTTGCTGAACGTCATATAAACCGTACAGAGATAACCAAATACATTGAAGACCGTTTTATTAGATTGCAGGTTATGGGAGATCGCACTGTAACTGCATCACAATTACAAATGAGGCTGGAAGAGACCCAGCAGGTGTTTGTAAGTGGCCAAACGATTAAAAATAGACTGCATGAAGTTGAGTTAAATGCTTGAAGTCCTGTACGAGTTTCTGTGTAATCCAGAGGAAATCGCGCTCATCGACTTCAGTGGTCACAAGAAGAAGCAAATTAGGTAAGATATGAGTGGGCCTCTACTTTGTTCACAGATAAGTCCCGATTTAGATTTGCGCCAGATACAAGACGGACAAGAATTTGGAGACAATCTGGCAATGCTGAACGATTGGCCACCGTGCAGGAGGTTCATAGACAGCAAGGTGACAGTATAATAATATGGGGTTGCATCACTCTTGGTGGAAGAACCAATATCGCTTATCTGGAATGATTTCTAAATGCAGCAGACTACCGCGATATTATTCTCGAATCTATTGTTGTACCCTTTGTATCCCAATTTCAATTAATGCGGCCGCATACTGTCAGGGTCGTGCGAACATTCCTCGTAGATATAATAAAATCGACGTTTTTCCATGACCTGGATAATCGCCAGATTTAAACCCAATTGAACATATATGGGACATATTGGGCAGATGCATTTTACAACAAAATATTGCGTTCAATACAAGACAGCAACTGTTTGAGGGCCTTTCAATGGAGTGGAACAGAATACCGCAGCAAGACATTGACCATCTGATCACGAGTTTGCCTAACAGATGTAGGGCAGTAATCAACAACCTTGGAGGTCACTAGGAGGATACACTACACTAACTTAATCTAAAGACTACTTTGTTGAAAGTTGTGGGGCAACAAATTAGTTTTGTTTTTGACTTATGGAGTTCTTCTAATTTTCTTAAAAGCTATTGCGATAACTCTAATAAAAAATGTTTATTTTATATTCTGGATACTTTATTATAACTTTTTTTTAAGTTTTTGAAATAAATTATTTGAAATCCTTTTGTAACATTATGAAATCCAACAATACTCGTATATACAACAATTTAGATGTGAAAGAATATATAAGGCCAAGTATGTGAAACAATTTACAATACAATTTATTCATTTACAAAAAAATAATATTCAAATGGAACTGGGCAGGACCCATCGCTAGGCTGAAGGACTCAAGATGGACACGAAAGATAATGGAATGGAGACCAAGAGAAGATAAACGCAGTAGAGGAAGGCCGCCTACACGGTGGACAGATATGATATCAGGCAGATTAGTAAAAACTGGCGACAATTAGCACAAAACCGTGAAGTGTGGAAACAATTAGGGGAGACCTATGTCTAGCAGTGGACGTAAATTAGTTGGATGATGATATGAAATAAATAAATTACAACATAATAATGAACCACCAAATGTTATAATGAAACATAAATATTATGTTTGTCTTCACTTAAACAAAGCTTCTACTGGCTAATACTTAATTTGTTGTAAACTATATTAAAACTGACAACAATAGAGAAAAATTAATTCAAGATTGTTCACGTGTTGATTATCGACGAATTAATAGCACCAAGCGAATGTCTAATAGATTTAGAATTTCTTAATAGTCTTTTTTTACAATCAAAATGTGATAAGGAAACGAGGTTTTAATTTGTTTATTATTTTAAAAGTTTAAGTTAATTTTAATTATATTGTGATATTTTCGGAAAAAACTAGTGAAGATCTAAGGAAATCAGGTGAGATCCTTTTTCTTTATCATCCTTTCAAATCTGCGAAAGGGTCTGTAAGTACTCCTTGATATTGTGTTGTAGTTTTGGTAACCAGGACTACACACATCATGAACAACGCTCAACCATTCACATCTACACCAAACAACTCGAACTACAACCAAAAATAATGTCGCTGCCATACTCTCCAGGCTAGGGATGGCGGTTTTTGACAAAACACCGGTTTTCGGTTATACCGTGTTTTTTGCTTACGGTTTAACCTGGCAGTTATAACCGGCCAAACAAACCGGTTTTTGGAAAAACCGGTTTTCGGTTTTTTTGATCCAATAGGTTACAAAGTTACATTCACAATACACTTTAGTTTGCGATACTCCATTCGACTCGATATCAATATGATCAAAATTAGTAATAATATCGAAAGGACATGTATTACTTTTAACACGTTTGTATATTTGTAGAATAGGTACATTTTAACTCATTTAATACTTCCTGTAAGTATGAGTGTATCGTTTTGAAAACGTAGCGAAATTCTTGAAGATTCGTATTCGTAATCAGTAATTCGATATTCATAGTCGGAGCATTATTTTTGGTAATCAGAAAAAGTCATTCACCCACTTTCAATGTCAAGAGTTAAGTGTGAAAAATAGATGATGTTTGCGTTTAATTCAACCAGATCACTTCTTATGTAAATACTATGATTACAAATACCTTTTCCAGGAAATATTATAATAAAACTTAATAATTGTTTCTGGCTGATGTGAGATTGCACTTTCAGTTTGCTTCTGTATTTTATAAAATAAAATAAAATTTGAATTATGGTTTTGTTTGGAATAATTACTTGAGAATAATAATTATGATTGGGATCCAAAATAACACCTAATCTAATCCTAATCACCGTAAAAACCTAACAACCGGTTTTTACTTTAAAAAGAAAAAGCCGGGTATAACCGGGACAAAAAAACAACCGGTAAAACCGGTTATTGCGAAGTAAAAAAACCGGTTTTAGGTTTAAACCGGTAGGTTTTTCCCATCCCTACTCCAGGCCTCCTCCCCTTTGTTTCCTAAAAGGGAACGAGCTCTTGTCATAAACTCCATTTCAAATACCGTTTTATTCGAATATATTAAAGCGATTGGTGAAAAAGTTCAACCAAAAAATATTTCGTTTGCGTCTCGCATTTCGAATAATCGAAGAGAATTTTTCTCACATCTATCGAAATCGTTGATCAACTACTGAAAACTACTTCTCAGGTCACAATTAACCGTCGTTCCTATCCGCAGGCTAATTTCTCCGGCCAAAAGAATTCTTATTTCTTATGTATGTCCTTCCATCCCGCATTCACTAATCGAACAGCACCTAAAAGATATTGGCTTACAGCTAGACGCACCTGTTACTTTTTTAAAATGCGGAAAATCGGATGATCAATATGCACATAATATCATTTTTCGTAGGGTAACATTTGTAATCCCCGACAAGGAGGACTTATAAGTTCAATCTTCACTGCTAATTAACCATGAAAATGCATCATTTAGAATATCTTTATCCATCGAGAGACTAGAGTGTTTTATTTGTAAACTTAAGGGACATACCGCGGAGTCTTGCCCTAAAGTCCCCAGTGAAATAGACCATACACTTATTACAGCTAATGCTCCTCCCAATTCTTCACTTTCAGCTGACTACTTAATCAAAAGAACTTCCATCTTAAGAAATTGAGTCCATGCCTGTTAACGACACACCTACCTTGGCTACCATTACGGACCTATCCATCCCTCCTCCAACTAATTCAGAGCCCATATTGACATTAGGACAAAAAAGAGGATACTCTACTGACAGTGCTCTTGACACTCTACCATTCTCTCTCTCTCTCTCGATTACTCCGACGCAATCAACTTCTCTAGACTCTTCAACGTTCTTTATGCCACCAAAATAGGTTAAAGAAAAGCCAAACCTGATCCTCGACCGAATTATTGAATGGAACCTAATGTTATTTTCGATAAAGAATCAGTTTATAAAGAGAATCCGTCTAATTTTACACTCAATTCCACTCAACTTATTGCTTTTCTTGAGAACTCTTTTGAATGCCCCACCCCGTTACTAGAAGCTCAAAAATTCTCGTCCAACATAGATGTTATTCAGAAGGAATATCCCAGATTTACACAGGTACTAAGGAAAGTTCACTAAATAACCGTATCACTCGAATCTCGAAAAAATTAAAACAACAACCTACATCCGCTGACACACAAGATTATAATATAAGTACTATCTCCGTTAACCCCTCTGATGTCGAATCTAATCACAGTACATATAATGAATAATCTCACTTCGTCTTTTGTTTCTGTTTCGTATTCAAGTTAGTTCAGTGAAATTGCGATGAGTTCTTCCCTCGGTTGGAGATAATACAATACGCAATATCACAATTTAATCCAAACATTATAATATACCTGCAAGAAACCAATGCAACAAATTCCAAACTTTCTCATCTAAAAAACTTCGAGGGTTACCACTATATAAGGACCAATTATATGTATAAGGGCCACTGAAGGCAGTTCTATCTTTATTTATTCCGGCATTTTCTTATCGTATCTTCCCCTTTCTTCTAAATTAGAAGCCGTAGCTACAACTTGTTGGTGTCCCAATAAACTTACAATCTGTAATTTGTACGTTTCTCCCAACTATCCTCTCAAAGAGTAAGGGCTGCTAAACCTAATATTTGAACTTCCTAGCCCCTACATACTTGTTGGTGATTTCAATGCTCATAATGTATTGTGGGGTTGCAATCACACAATACTTATGGTAGAGGTAAAATCGTCGAAAATGCTATTAACTGCGCTGGTACATGTCTGCTAAATACGGGCTCTCATACTTATTTTAATATTTCTACTAGTTTCTACTTCAACATTGATCTTAGCTTTAGCGACCCAAAATTAGCTACTACATTAACATGGAGTACATCTGAGATTATATCCACGACAACAATAATTTCCCTATCTTTATAACCAATCCGGAATCCAGATACATCAAATTCCCAAATATTGACAAAAAGTTTTTGGCGCTTAAAAAGTTGTTGGTCTAATTATATTAGTGAATGTGACCATATCCTACCTAACCTCACTCTAACTGACTACATTGATATTACCGATCATCCCCTTGTCCAAAATATTTATCACTCTTACCACCACCTTTCTACATTAAACACTAAGGTCACCTTTATATGGATTCAGTCTCACATTGGTATACCTGGCAATGAACTCGCAGATCAGCATGTTAAAACTGCTTCTTCAGAAACCACGTCAACAACGCATATCCAGATTAGCAAAGATTTAAAAACAGAAGCGTACAGATTCACCATAGATGGGGCTGTATCGTCGCCCCCGTTAGTGAAATTGTTCCGATTCGATTGTTTTGCACAAACTCAAAAAGAGGTCCTTATAAAAAATCCATAGGGTGCCAGGCGGTGCCGTGTTATACGCGATTTAAAATTTGCACAATGGCCATATTCGCATTTTTCAAATTTTAAATCGCGTATAACTCGACAAAAATCAATTGTAGAGCAAAATGACAAGAGACCTTTTTTTGCTCGGAATGACCCAAATTATGTATATAAAAAAATTTGTTCGCAATAAAAAAATTATTTTTGTGAATTTGTTTAAACTAGAATTGTTTAAACAATTTTTCGTACCGTCTGGCACCCTGTGGATTTGTTATGTAGTCGAGGAAATGAAACTGAAAAAATGGCATAACCTCGCAATTTTCTAGTCCAGCATCGATTTGTAAAAAATTTGGGATTCCAATTCTTCTCTAATTCATTTTATATATTGAGCCGTTGTAAGCTTTTGGATTTTTAAGGGTGAAAACTACCCCTAATTGTAAAAAATTATAAAATAACATTTTAAACTTTAATATTGTCAACATTTGGTTCTTATTAGTTACATAATGATTGTTTTATGTTTTAAGATATAATATCATAATATCTTAACCCTTACAACCACCCTTGTTGGAGCTATATATAAAAAATTGACTTATCCTAAAAGAATAATTTCGGCTTGCATCGATTACATAAAAATTTCGGATTAGGATCATCCATGATACTACAACCAATTCGTAGTATCATGGGATCATCTTACCCTGTACTTCATATTCTATTGTCAAAATTCTATTCTTATTGTCAGAAATTATATAAAAACATTGTAAACTTTAATATGGGTAAAATTTGGTTTTGATTGGTTAAATAATGATTGTTTTATGCTAAAGGATATAATATCATAATATTTCAACCCTTAAAAACCACCCTCAATAACATTGCAATTTTTATAAATAGATAAATTAATATATCAAAAATGAGTAACCATTTTCAGAGAAGGTTCCCATTGTTTTCATTATGGTGGGGTGTAGAATAGCATTATGTTGTTTCATATGCCATTAGAGTGAAAACTTAGTCTTGTCAAATTATTATATCTATACAGAAAAATAGTAGAATTAAAGAATTAAAAAACATTTATTTACACAAAAATACGAATATACAAATATGTACAAATACAAATACAAATAAGTAGTTTTTTAGTCATCTTCCAGTATACCAACCGGTTATCTGGTATTATATACATTGAAAATGCTATATAAGCGGACTATTCAAATTTTTCGGAAACAAAAATTCGTTTTATAAACATAGCTCCTTCATTTTTGGCGATAAAAAGTTTTTCAAAAATGATTTTGTAGTATTTTTGAAGAGATATAAGACTATGTAAATTAAATTCCATAAGATCCCCTTTGTTTTTAATTGGGGTGGGTTTAAAGGGTTCGAATAAGGGGGTGTTTGCTCGTAAGTAGAGGTTTCAAACAGCTATATCTTGCTAACTGTTCATTGTAGTGAAAATCTATACACAAGAAAATTTTAGCTATTAAAAAGCTACAATTTAGTAATCTATAATTTTTGCGTTTCTCCAGTATTTTAGGATTGCAAAAAATCTATTTTTCTTTAAACTCCAATGTTTCCAAAATTAGGCCTTTTAAATAGGTCAAACTTCTTGGGTGTATTTATAATGCAAATATAAATAGAATTACAGAAAGGTGAAGACCAATTTTTAATTAGGAGGGTAGTTAGGGGTTTGTTTCACTGATTTTTTCGTAGAGAAAAACAGGTACCGATCTTTTTTCATAATAGGTCGCTCAATTTTTATGCTAGAAACTTTTTATTATTATTTTTTGAAAGGTCTAATTGTATACTTAAAAAAAGATTATTTAAGTTTTCCTCGAAAAATGCAAATTATTCCCGTTATTTGGCTTTGAATCTTTCAAATTATGCATTTGACGAAAAAAACTAACCTTTAAGAGGAAACAGTAGCGATCAACAGGTAGCGAAAACGCGTTCCAAGATTGTGGCTGTAATTTTGAATATTTTTTCGACATATTTGGCAGACGTATTCGTAATATAATAAAGAATGGCGGTACAGAGCTCAATTTGAAAAATATATTAATGTGTGGAAATTACTCTGTAATTAAATACAATATTTAAAAAACGAGCCTGTACCGCCATTAAGAAGAACAAAAAAATACACTTTCTTCAAATAAACTTTTTTATCCGATGCCTAGATTTTGTGTCATTTTGGAACTACTAATGAAATAAAAAATTTTAGTAGTTCCAAAATGACACAAAATCTAGGCATCGGATAAAAAAGTTTATTTGAAGAAAGTGTATTTTTTTGTTCTTCTTAATGGCGGTACAGGCTCTTTTTTTAATGTTGTATTTAATTACAGAGTAATTTATACATATTAATATATTTTTCAAATTGGGCTCTGTGCCGCCATTCTTTATTATATTACGAATAATTGTGCCAAATATCTCGAAAAAATATTCAAAATTACAGCCACAATCTTGGAACGCGTTTTTGCTACCTGTTGATAGCTACTGTTTCCTCTCGGTTCGTGTTGGTCGTAAAAATATTATAGAAAAAGAATTTGGTTTGTGTTACTAGTACAATTTTGATATCTACAGTTAATTTGATTAAATACATATTTTTCAAGCTATTCTCAAAAAACCCTCAAAAAAGGTGGATTTTTTCGTCGAAAAACTGTTACTTTCAACCGCGAATAACTCGAAAAATATTAGTTTTACAAAAAAATTGTAAAAACCATTTTGTTCTTAGAATCACTTTTTACATCGATTTACATGGCTAAAATGTAATAAAAAATTCCCATCCTCGAGATGGAGTGGCAACCACCCCCAAGGTTTTAGCGTACAGCAGAATGATCTAGAAAATGATCCTTGGACTATTCCCTACCTTTTGTGAAAATTTCAAGTAAATACATGCTGGACGAAAAAATTGCGAGCCAAAATACTTCATTTGCTGGTCTAATAAGGACCTCTTTTTGAGTAAGTTTGTGCAAAATAGTTATTTTTCTACAACCACTATTCAAAGTGCACTTTTCTGCACGGTTTTATGTTAGCAAACTTGATATTTTCTCACAGTATAAGATATTTGACATTAGTGTGCAGAAAAGTGACGTTTCTGTGCCGCAAAGTGACGTTTCTGTGCCGCAAAGTTCTTTTCTGCACAGTTGACTACCTCATTCTGAGTAACGTTATATTCTGTTTACATCCGTGGACTACCGCATTCTGAGTAACGTTATATTCTGTTTACATCCGTGGTTAAACTTTAGACAAATATATAACCTATAAGACAATTATTATATTTAACTATAGCATAGAAACTAAATTATGGATGTTACAACTGTTTTATTTTACAATTTTATTCTTATTAAACATTTTATAATTATCAAATAACCAATAAGGATTTAGCAACCTGTGCAAGAGACGTCGAATGAAGTAGGTTTTGTGTAAATCCGTGACTGCATAAATATACCTAATGTCAATAATGTGTAATAATTGTTTAATTTAAACAAATTAAGGCAGTGCATTAATTTTTTAACTGATTTCTGTGCAATTTATTTAGGTATAAGGAATTTAAATTGATTAGTAGGTATTAATTAAATACAGTTTAAAATTTATCACATAGGTACCTATTATAATTAATCGTCGTTTGGAAATTGTGATTTTTATTTTTAGGAAAAACTGTGCTTGTAGAAAAAGTATAGTGTGAAACACGTGCAGAAAGGTAATTTCTCACTCGTTTGAATTGCGGCACTCGCTTGCGCTCGTACCGCAACTTTTCAAACTCGTGAGAAATTAGTACCTTTCTGCACTTGTTGCACAATATACTATTTCCTAACTAGTGCGGAAAGTGATACTTTCACGCACGAGACTGCCGTTGACCCGAACGACGCGATAGCGGAGTTCGGGCAAGCAGTCGAGTGCGGGGAAGACACTTTCTGCATGAGTTAGGAACAATATTTTTTTTTAGGGCCGTACGTTTGGAAAAAAAGCCACAAGAAATAGAGTTATATCAATTTTTATTTGGAAGTGAAAATACACAAATTAATTCTTTGACAAGGTTGTCAAAACCAAACTTTCAATGTAATGGGTTACCACGACGACGATATTGGTTTCTATGACGACGATTCAAAACCATTGTAATTGTCTACTGATCTGACTTTTAAATATTATGTCAAAATAATTTCATTTCATCCAAATATCGCGCTAATTTCATTAAAACATTAACACAATAAGATAAATTTAAAATAATTTAGTAAATAATATCTAAATATTAGTTTATTGCACGTATTATAATATATTATAATGCCATATTACAAGGTATTTTACTTTCCCGCACGCCGTGCGGGAAAATTTACTTTCACGCACGCCGTGCGGGAAAGTGCAACTTTCGGAAACGAAATGCGTGCGTGAAAGTGGCTCTTTAAGCACGGCCGTAGAAAAAAATACAATCGAAATAATTTCGCAAACGGAGGCGACGATTAAGCCTGGACTATAGCGCTAATTGTTAATAATTAAAAATAACAGCTTTGTAATAAAATAATGGCAAAAATTTCTTCAGGATCTTGAAGGAGGGGTTATTATCTTTGATTTGATCACTTTCTGACATTCATAATATAATTTTTAATCGATCGTCTTAAAGTTTAAATCATGTATAACTCGACAACAATTAATTTTAGAGAAAAATAACACCATACTTTTTTGCTCAGAATGACCCAAATTATCTAAAAACAATTTGTTCGAAATAATTTTTTTTTTGCGAATTTCGTAAAAAAATGGTTAAACAATTTTTCGACCGCAGCACCACCTGGCACCCTGTGAATTTGTTATAAGGACCTTTTTTTAAGCAAGTTTGTGCAAAAAATCGAATCGGAATAATTTCGCTAATGAGGGCGACGATACAGCCCCGTCTACCAGGAGATTATGGTAAACCCACTGGAGCTCCTTAAATACGTCATTATATGAGACTTTCTAGACAAGATCTTCCAATTATTATAAGAAGAACCCGTGTAGGCAATACTAAACTAACACACAGCTTCCCAATGACATCAGATGTCGGGCCTAACTGTCAAACTTGCCAGTCCCACCTAACAGTCAAACACAATGTCATCAATTCAGTACTGTAAGACGACAGCTAGATCTCAAATCGCAGCTATGTGAAATACTCAGTGATTCCAACCAGTTAGACAAAGTTTTTCAGTTTTTTAGAAAAGTATCATTGTATCATAAACTCTAAAACATTTTTATATGACATTTCTGTGACAACTTATTAATGCTACTTATGACAACAAACTTAATGCTACTATAACCTCTGTAATATTGTTTGTAATCGCCCCCATAGGAGTGGCCATAGTAGTTGCCAAGCACGTAAATGTAAATAAAAAAAAAATACAATATCACTACAATTTTATGCACAGCAGTATATTTTTAACTGTATTGTTTAAAATATGCAGATGCAGATCATTTTCATAATATTATATTTATTGACTATTACATGAAAACTGCTGTCAGCATTTAGATAAAATATACAAATAATATTATAGTTCGACAAGGTAGTTAGGTAGGTAGTTTGTAGTCTACTTGCTAATAAACGGATTAGAAGATGTTTCTAGAATATAAAAATCTTGTTTATTAGATTCTAACATTAATATTGCTTCATTTTTATTAGCATTAATTTATATAGATAAGTGACAACTAACCTTATAGAAAATAATAATCTACATATTTTTTATTACTAAAAAAACAGTAAATTTATGTAATAGCATGTAATAGTAGAGGATTCGATATAAGGTCGAACTGCGGCGATCTGTTTAATAGATAATAATTATTTGATATGTAATTTAGTATGTTAAAAGATATAAAAAACAACGAGAGCCCGATATAATATTGTTCTGGCAATAATTAACTAATAATTATTACACAATGACTTTTTTATATAAATTAAAAAAACATTTTCCGCCCGGGCAGATATTATTTTAGATTTTTTGGATTATTTAAAACAAAAAAGATCTTTTGTAATTCGTCTCTAAAGTTAATCATTTTCGAGTTATAAACAATCTAAAATTAAAAAAAAAAAAAACGAAAAATGACGATTTTAAAGGCCTGGTAAGAATTTTTGAGTTGATTTATTCTAAAAAATATTTTTTAATTGTTAATGATTGTTAATGGGAAGGCGGGCGGTCGAGCTGTATTGACAACTAAAAAACAGTATTTTAAAATGAAGTAAGTCCAAAATACTTATCAGGAACTGATAGAATAATGTTTGAATTTTAATTTAGGTACTTCATAATTTAAAAAAATCATATTTGTTACTTACTTATGCTTTTGAGCTTTTAAAATCGTCATTTTTCGTTTTCTTTTTCAGTTTTAAATTTATTATAATTTGAAAACGATCAACTTCGTTCAAATCATTCGAAAAAAGAAATCTAAAATAATATCTGCCCGGGCCGAAATTTTTTTTTATATTATAAAATGAGTCATTTTTTAATTGAAGGGCTTGTGGTCCACAGTACATCGTGCTTTTTGGAAAACAGTACATCGTGCTTTTTGTAAAATTATTACAAGTCTTAAAAATGGTTTCAACTTCTTTGTTTGAGCGAGTCTACCACTTTCTGAAAAAATTCAGGGTGTAGGTTGGACGCGTTTCCGCACGCCCCACGCATAAACCTGTAGTGCTAGCGCGGTTAGGGTTTGTTACTGCAAAACTATAAAAATTTTAAATTTTAATCAAAAGATTATACGTTAAAATAAAATAAATTATTTTTGTCGGACAAAAAGTGTCAGTCCGACACCCGCAAGATGTCACTCTAGAGCGGTAGTTTTGTTATTAATAAACTCTTAATTTTCAATTGAAAGTACTTATATTTAATTAATAAAGATTGCCGATCTCTTGTCCGACAAATTTACAGCCTCGTTTCGTTAGTCCGACAACGTAAACATGTTAATGACGCGAGACGCGAAAACGCGTCCAACCTGCACGTGTCCAAACCGTGCGGAGGTATTTTTAAAGGCAAGTAATGTCATAAATTTATTTTCGAGAAAAGTGGTCTTCAAAAGGACTAAGAGGAAAATTTGACTTCTACTGAATGAGTCCGGTTGAATGTGTTTAGCAATTATTGATTTTTTATGTTTATCCTTATGTAATATTACCTCCCTGTGAAATTTTATTAAGTAAATTTTTTAGGGTGGTAATAAGAATAAAATTGTATAAAAATTTATTTTGAAAAAATTAAAAAATAAATAAAAAAATGCAAAAAAAACTATCGTTACGAATAAGGAGTATATTATTTACATAGAACGTATTGAAGAATCTAAAAATTACGCCAAAATAGCAATTCCGCCAGTAGTGTAGAATTTGGGAAGAGTAAAGCATTCACTTTCCCCGTCGTAGGCCCCCTGGCAGTAGCCAGAAACGTTTATTTAATATAATTTAGAAGGGTTTATAGTACCTACACTTTCTGACAAGTATGACGCGGATATGTAAAATAGTTTAATGTCCGACTGGTATATTATTTAACAAATAATGACATGATTTCGAAGTCAGTTAAGTATAATATAATGCCCTAGGGCGTTATTTTGAAAAATAACGCCCTAGGGTATTAAATTTAAATAACTAGTTAAATACTGTCAAGTTGACAAATAACAACCTAGGTAAAACTATGATTACCACAATTAAGTTACGACTATTGCTTAATATTGGTTTAATTCCGATTATTTATTTTGTATTATATCATATTATTATCTATATTATGTTATATTATTATTTTGTTAATATTAGTTAATAAAAAAAGTTTAAAATCTGTTTTAAAAATTTTATTTTGTAAACAAAGGCAAAATTTGGACGTGTGAGAGAAAATCTCACGCGCGACTACTCGCGTAATAATCTACCTAGCGACCAATGCCGGGTTAAAACACCAATACCAGTAAGAATACCAATTTTGATTTGGACTCTAGCCAAGTAATAGTCTTTTTAAAAATTCACATTAGAATGAAAATCTAAAGCAAAATTTGATAAATTTATTCTAAAACACGAAGAGAAAAAGCTGAAAAACAAATTTTATTACAAGCAATTTAAAAGCGAATTATGTAATAGGATTTCGAGCGCGTCTCTTAGCAATACGAAAACATTTTTATTTCGATGATATTGTATACACTGCATGAATTCATCTCAAATTTAATTATATAGTTTACATAGTAGAAATTTAAACACCACCCATTAAATACAAAAGCTCCTCTTCCTATTATTTTTAAACCATAAAACTTACCTAATTATTAACTTATTTTTAAAACCATTAATAATTTAATAATAAAATCCCTATTCATTTTATCACATTTTATAGAACCGATGACTGAAATTGAGACTGTGTCTGGTATTTTTTTTTTGTTAAAGTTGTGCAACATTTTCTTGGAAACAATAAATCGGACAATTACGGAGATTAGTGGAAGCCATACTTAATAACTTACATGGTTGTCATAGGAGCATTAAAATTCATTCTCTCCACACCGACTTAGACCATTTCCCAAAAAATCTTGATGACCTTAGTGAGGGAACAGAGAGAACGAATCCACCAAGATATCAAAACCATGGAACCGAGATATGAGGGGATATGAGACACTCAAATGATGACGGATTACTGCTGGAGTCTTCAAAGGGACTGTTTTTAGGTGAAGCCAAATAAAAGCTTTGAGCTGCGATCTTGGTTAGGTTAGATGAAAAGTGTCAGGTTTTTTGGCAGATACAGGGTGGGGCATTAGTGTGACAAAGTCCAATTAGTCGTTTGTCGTAACAGATACAAAAAAAAGTTATTTAGGTAAAAGTTGGGGCATAGATAGGACCATAATCTAAAAATATTTTCAGATATACAGGGGTACCCGTATTGACAGGGTGACAAAAAATTATGTTTTTTTAAATGGAACACCCTGTATATTTTTATATTTTTGGATTCTCCTCGATGTCTTCTTTCTCAAAATATACAGTTTTGTAATATTATACGAGGTAGTTTAAAAGAAAATTACGTTTTATTGTTAATTTCGTAGCAATATTCACACCCTGTAGAATTGTGGTAATTTGACATCAAAGTTTCTATTTATGGTCAAACGATTTTTAATATAGTCTACTATTGTTAAACATTATAGCGAAAATTTTAATATTAATATACAGGGTTGGTCAAAACTCGGAATGAGTATTTTCTGAGTTTTCTCAAATGGAACACCCTGTATTTTAGTATTCTAATGAAATGATATTTTATGTTTTTTTTTATTTCATAAGCATTCCCTATACCTAAGTGCTTTAATTTTTGAGTTATTCACGATTCTTTAATCCAAACATTAATTGCAACAAAAATACGTGAAATTTTATTAGGTGGCTGTGCAAATATTCCATCAAAAATAATTTTTCAAAAATAGTAGATATTAATCTAGACTGATCCTTAGTTTATTAATATTGGATGAGATATCCAAATACATACGTAGTTAAGATTGTTGGTGCGTAAAATAATAATAAAAACATACAAGATTCTACCTAGTTGGCTATGACAATTTTGCTAAAAAATTTGACATTATACTATTTTTATAGTTCCAGTTGCTTTGTTACCATTACTAATATGAATTTTTCTAATGAATAACTGATGAGTAACTGATCAAAATGGTTTTTGTGCTAGGAGAATATAACAAAAATATGCTAGAATTTTTAAACAGCAATTCCCTGATAAACGTAAACCAGGAAGAGAAACTTTTGAAAGTATACTAAAACGGTTTCAACGGAATGGATACTTAAATTACCAGAAACCTGATCGAATAAAAACTATTGTAAATGAATAAAATGAATTAAATGTAATTCTTAGTGTAACTGAGGATCTGCATATTAGGAAGAACGTTCTTATAATCTAACTATCTAGACCTAGACTGTTGAAATCGTTTTAGTGTACTTTCAAAAGTTTCTCTTCTTGGATTTCGTCTATCGGGGAATTGCTTATGAAAAATTCTATTTGCTAGTAACACATTTTTGTTACAGTCTCGTAGCACAAAAACCATTTTGATCAGTTACTCATTAGAAAAATTCATATTAGTAATGGTAACAAAGCAACTGGAACTATAAAAATAGTATAATGTCAAATGTTTTAGCAAATTTATTGACATAGCCAACTAGGTAGAATCTTGTATATTTTTATTAATATTTTACGCACCAGCAATCTTAACTACGTAGGTGTTTGGATATCTCATCCAAAATTAATAAATTATAGATCAGTCTAGATTAATATTTACTTTTTTTCGAAAAAATATTTTTGATTGAATATTTGCACAGCCACCTAATAAAATTTCACGTAATTTTTGTTGCAATTCATGTTTGGATTAAAGAATCACGAATAACTCAAAAATTAAAGCACTTACTTATAGGGAATGCTTTGGAAATAAAAAAGTACCATAAAATATCATTTCATTAGAATACTAAAATACAGGGTTTTCCATTTAAGAAAACTCAGAAAATACTCATTCCGAGTTTTGACCAATCCTGTATATTAATACTAAACTTTTCGCTATATGATTAATGTTTAACAATAGTAGACTATATTAAAAATCGTTTGCCCATAAATAGAAACTTTGATGTCAAATATCCACATTTCTACAGGGTGTGAATGTTGCTACGAAATTAAAAATAAAACGTAATTATCTTAAACTACCTCATATAATATTACAAAACCCTATATTTTGAGAAAGAAGACATCGAGAAGAATCCAAAAATGTAAAAATATACAGGATGTTCTATTTAAAAAACATAAGTTTGTGTTACCCTGTCAATACGGGTGACACTGTATATCTGATAATATTTTTATAATATGGTACTATCCGTGCCGCAACTTTTATGTAAATAACTTTTTTTCGTATCTCTTACGAAAAACGAGTAATTGGACTTTGTCACACTAATGCCCCACCCTGTATGTTTGGTGATCTTTGTAACTGTATGTTTGTACAATAATTAAGTTTTTTCTTATTTGTGTCTTGCTTTTTTATATGTAGGTAGCGCTGCTTCTAATTTCCCGATATTTTATCGTACGTATATTTATATTCTACGTACGCCCTTCTAAATCAATATCATTCTTTTAATAACCAGTTTTAAATTTCTCATATTCAAAATAATTAAAAAATACAGATATTATTCTGAATGGCCAACTTGAGACAACCAGCTTCCCACTCCTCAACCTATTCAGTTAGAAACCTTAAAGTGCAGACACATAGTAAATAGTAAAACACATATCACTTGAGAAAGGCACTGGCAATAATTATAATAAATTTTGTGGAAGTGTTGAAAAACAAAAGTTTACAGTTTTTTATTGTTAAATAAAAAAATGTTTGGATCTGAAGTTTCTATAATTTATTTTAGTACAAAATTGAATGTTTGTGTTTTTTCGTTTATTGTATGTGGATTGTTAATTTATTCATGCGATTTTTCCTTTCAATCTATAGATGCGAAACAATTCTAGCTCCGCACAAACAAAAGTCACGTTTCACAGAAGTTGATTTATCTCGATGCCTCTACATAATTACAGGCATCATTCAAGTTAGAAAACTATTCCCTTTCCAGTATATACATACTGGCTAAAGAGAATTAGAGTTCAGAATATGCTTTTACGATTTAGAATTTACTGCCTTTTAGACAGTATTTTGGTTATTTTATGTAGTTTTATAAGAAATTTGAGATTAGTAAAGAAACATTTTTCTCACTATTGTTTAAACAAATGCCTATACAGTCCATACAAAGGGCATTCAAATTGGTAAAGTTATTAAAAATATGATGTATGTTATAAAATATATATGTATTATTATTAGATAGAGCCTAATATGTATCTGAAAAATAATATAAGTAGTACTACCTAAAGGTAGCAAACCTCGTCGACTAGACGATTTTCTGGTAAAGTCTGAACTACATTTTAGTGTCTGGTGGGTTGTGAATTAGACTATCGTATTCTTCGCACCATTGTTGTCAGTTTCTCTGTCATGCTCAGATTATTTAACAAATCTTTTAGTATCTGTAAATATTTTAGTAAAAGCTAATACACAGAGTGTGCCAAAGAAAAGAGTCCACCTCGACATTTGGCAGTATTTATTAGATTTTAAGGAAATGACGAAACAGGTCGAATTTGATCTAAGGGTGACAAATTTTTGAGGTACATATATTTCTCATTTGTCAACCCCCTCCCTTCCACTTCCCCCACGTTTGTCATGTCACGGTTAAGCCTAAACCTATTAGAAAACTCCAAAGAAGTCCAAAATTAGATGCTAGAAAACTGAAATAAGTTGATATAAAAAACAAAGTTCAACAGAAAATATGCGAAAACTTTGATAAATTAGATACTAACACCTCCGAGATAAACCAACAATGGGAAACACTAAAAAACTGCCTCCTCGTTCCATGCAAAGAGGTATTAAAAGAACCGATAAGAAAGAGAGACAAATGGATGACCGACGAGATACTCGACATGATGGACCAACGAAGACAAGCCAAGAACAAGGACAGTCACAGTTACAAAATTATTAACAATAAAATCAGAAAAAAGATAAGAGAGACAAAACAAAAAGCAGAGTTCACTGCCAAGAATTCTTTAAAAATTTTAAAATATTAACTCTTTCTTCTTTGTTTGTTTTTGAATCCGTTTGTTTAATCCGCAAACATGCATCAGAAGGTCCAGAGAGACCCACTCACAACTATCCCCTTAGAAACGTGGAGCATAATCTTTATCTGCCAACCCCACGGTCTGAGCTGGTTAAGTGCTCTATACTATACAATTCGAGAAAAATGCACAATCACCTGCCATCTAACATCAAATCTATTACAGCATTTCCCGATTTTCGCAAGGCCTTGAAAGCTTATTTGCTAGAGAGAGCTTTTAATACAGTGAATGACTTTTTTATAAACGATTTGAATTCAGCAAATTGACTTGCAGGATTATTACGTTCGAGTACTTTTGTACATATTTGCAGCGGCATAGAACTTTTGATTTACTTTCCCTTTCCCTTTTCCTTGTTCGCCTTCTTTTTGCTCTGACGTTGTATACATATTGTTTGCAAAAATTTTAATTTTTTAATGTGTACTTAATAACTGTAAACTTATATTAAGTAGTGTAACTCACGCCATTTACTTGGTGTCTGTTTCTGTTTTTGTTTTGTTTGTAGTTTTTTATTGTTTTTTATTATTTTTTGTTTTTTATTGTATTTTTTTATTTTGTATAAGCTTTGTCCAAAAATTGGTAAAATTTTATGACAATAAAGCATACCTTACTTACTTACTTACTTACTAAACTTACTATGAGTAAAAATGTAAAGAGATAGAAAATCTTCAGAACAAATACGACCTATTCAACCTGCATAAAAAGAAACCACAACACAACTCTTTTAGATAAAAATGTAAATACTATGATAACGACTAACGAAAAGCTAAAACGATGAAAATAATATATTATGAAAGAGCTCTTCGACAACGAAAGAGGAAACCTACAAGACATAAATATCTTTCGAGGGCAGAGAAACAAGTGCAGAAATTACAAAGGAAGAAATATTGTATGCACCAAAGAACACCAGAAATGGAAAAAGCCTGGGGCCAGATCAACTGTGTGTTGATATCCTTAAAATAATAGAAAATTAGTACATGTATGTCCTCTTAAAGCTCTTTAATGAAATTTATCAGACGGGTGACATACCCAATGAATGGTTGACCTCCACATTTATTTGTCTCCCAAAAAAAAAAAATTCTAGAGAATGCACCTACCAGCGCACCATAAGCCTGATGTCTCAAACAGTTAACATGTTTTTAATCCGGCATTGGTCGCTAGGTAGATTATTACGCGAGTGATCGCGCGTGATATTTTCTCTCGCATATCCAAATTTTGCCTTTTTTTACAAAATAAAATTTTTAAAACAGATTTTAAACTTTTTCATTAACTAATAATAAGACTATAATAATATAACATAATATAGATAATAATATGATAAAATACACAGCACACAAGTATAACAAGATTCCTCTGGACAAATTGGTTGATGACAATAGTTACAATTTTTTTTACATTATTTCAGGTTTTAGGTGAGAAAATAAAATTAATTTTAATACACAGTTGGTGGCGCCGGTGGTCGCTCGATGAGAGAATCTCTCACATGAAGCGCATTCTGGTGATACTAGCAATCTGGTGATACTACGTCAACTGAGTCACTATTTCAGCGGACGAGTCTATTAGATTGTCGAGAAAGGATAGATAGGAGACTAGAAGGAACCTCAGCGCGTAGAATTTCCCAGAAAAAAAGTTGAGCGCAATTTTCTGACACCGTGAGAGAAAATCTCATATAGCGACCACTGGTGGGTTAAAGATCATTCATAAACGCATTTACCAAACACTTGATATGGATATTGAAGAAACTCAATTTGGATTCCGTAGGGGCATAGAGGTACCCGAATGCTCTCTTTGCATTCAACGTACTAATCCAGAGATGCTTGGATCTGAAACAAGATATTATGTACGTCTGTTTCATAGAATACAACAAGGCTTTTAATAAAGTCCGCCACAAAGGGCTATTGGACGTCCTCAAAGCAAAACAATTACAATACAATGAACTTCGAATTATAACAAATCTATATTATAAACAGCAGGCACATATACGCATTAATGAACACACCTCAGAAGAGTTCGAAATTAAAAGATGAGTGCGACAAGAGTGTGTATTGTCGCCCCTACAATTCAATGCATACTCTGAAGAAATTATGAAACGAGCTCTTGAGGGAGAAACAGCAGGAATAAAGGTGACTGGAACACCAATTAACAACATTAGATATACGGACGATAGTATCTTAATATCGGAAAACCTCCAAGACCTCCAAAAGCTAATGAACAAGATAGTTGAATATGGAGAACAATATGGATTATCAATAAACATCAAGAAAACTAAATTTATGAGGATAGCAAAAACCCAAAATGGAGTCCGGTCCTGAACATGGTAACACAAACTGTGTTTACATTTCAGTCTCGAAATATCATCTTTTTAATAGTAATTTATATCCAAATAACCTTGAAAATAAGCAAAAAGTAATATTATATAGTGCAGTTACCTTACGGAATAAAACAGTGAGTTATTATAATTTTATTTATTCAAAACATTACAAAGCATACCGTTTGTAACGTTACGTGACGGCCGAAAGGCCAGTTATCAGAACTCGTTCTGGTTCTACAACTGGTTCATAATTACTATTAAGTTTACCAAATGATACCAGATCCAACCTAACTAATTTGTCAACAATCATGACTGACGATCAACAACCTCAAAACAAAACATCATATTGATCTGGACTTAACAACAATTCAATTCAGTTCCCTTCAAAGCTTCAAGCAATTTTATTTAATTCCGCTACCTGATCCTAAAATAGAAGAGTACTTAATAGCACTTGGTGAAGTTGTTCATCCAAGGAATATTTTATTTTCATCAAGACTATCAAATAACAGAATATGCATTTATCTCTCCAGCGAATCTGTGGTGGAAAAATTTATGTCCGGTCCAGCAGAAATAACAATTAAAGGCGAAAATCTAAAACCACGAAAATTGATAACTCCGAACGAAAGACTGTTACTATCAAATGTTTGCCCTTCTATTCCACATATTTTAATAGAGAATGAGTTAACCAGATTAGGTCTTAAATTAATGTCACATTTAACCTTCCTTAGAATCGGTAGTCAACTTCCAGAATTTCAACACGTCCTCAGTTTTAGAAGACAAACTTATATTCAACCACTTGTAGATATAGACCTTCCTTCTTCTTTCTTAATTTCATATGAACAAACTTCGTATCGCATATTTTTAAGTTTAGATAAACTTTCATGTTTTATCTGTAAGAAAACAGAACATGAACCATGAAACAGAAACCAACAAACAGATACTAATTTAATACATCCCGTATTATTTATGGAAACTAATTATACATCTACGGATCAGTCAACGACCAATAAGAGAGCAATTTCGGAAATTAATACTAGTCCATCTCCCACTGAAGAATTAACTAACGAATTTAAAATCTCAACACAAACCAAAAAGAAACAGAAAAAGCAAACTGAATTTACCACATCAGTTCAGGAAATAGTGATTCCAACAAAAACAGTATTTCACGATACGTCAAATAATTTTAACTTAACATATGAACAAACTATTGACTTTTTTAAAAATTATACTAGCTCAACTGATCCCTTGAGTTTACTGCAAACATACACAACGGATATACCCAACTTTATGAGCCTGATAACAACAATTAAACCGTATTTTACAGAAAAAAAGCATGAAAACCAAATGCACTAAATTGATAAACAAAATCCAAAAAATGTTAGACGATCTCACTTATCAAGATAGTGATTTTTCGACAAATTCAGCTCCAGAAATAAACTAAAATCTTCGATCCGATACTACAATGGAATGTTAACGGGTTTTATCCAAGTTTAGAAATGATTAAACATTTATGTTCAACAATCTCACCATCAATAATATGTTTACAAGAAACAAACTTTAAAAAACATCATAGTTATGACATGAAGAATTATTCTTGTTATTGTATAAAAACCGAGACAACGCAAATATCGCTAGTGGAGTAGTTGTTATAGTATTTTTACTACAAAAACGTTATTACGTAGGTCCAAATTTTTGACGTAAGAGAACTGTCAAAAGATTAGAATGTTACTTTTAATTATTGCCATATGTTTATAATAAACATGGCAATAATGAAAAGTCACATTCTAATGTTTTGACAGTTCTCTTACGTCAAAAATTTTAACCTACGTAATAACGTTTTTGTAGTAAAAATACTATATGTATCATAATCATCATGGCTTATTCACTATTCACTCCTGGCGGAGTGTTCGCCGCCCTTTTGGGCTCTCTGATTCATTTATTGCGGAGAATCAGTCCGCTGTTGTTTTTTAATATTATAGCAGCGTGTGTGACTTGGCCCTGTCTACAATTTTCCTGCATTCTTTCAGGTCCTTACAGCGCTCCTTTCAATTGTAGATTCTCAGCTTCTTTATGCCTCCTAAGACTGGAGAGATCACCATATTGTTTTGGGTCTTCCCTTTGGTCTCGTTGTTGTTGGTCTCCAGCCAGTTATTCGTTTTAGCGTAGAGTCTGGGTTAGCTCTTTCTATGTGTCCGAGCCACCTAAGCCTTTGCGCCTTCACGAACTTGATTATGTCTTCACCCTGGATGACTTCTCTAATTTCTTCATTGGTTAATCTTCTAAATTCGCCTATACTTATCCTCACCGGTCCCATTACTCGTCGAATTATCTTTCTCTCTCAGATTTCTAACCTCATTTCATCTTTTTGTGTTAGGCACATCGTCTCTGCACCATAGGTGATCACTGGCCTGATTGCAGTCTTGTAAATTTTTAATTTGGTTGTCTTACTAATGTGCTTTTCTTTCAAGAATTTTTGGTAGTTACATTAGGTTTTATTACCCAGTAAGATTCATCCGTTCTATCATTTCTGCCATTCACCATCACTCCCAAATATTTGAAACGGTGTATTCTTTCAAATGTCTATGCACCAAGCTTAATTTCTTTCTCGATGTTCGTATTCTCTCTTGAGCACTTGAGGTATTTCGTTTTGTTTTGGTTTATTACTAGCCCTCTCTTCTTTGCTTCTTTATCTAGTATTAATTTTGTATTCTGCATGGTTTTTAAATCTTTAGTAATCAGTTGGGCTGAAGATTCGATAATAGTTCCCCTAATTTTGGCTGCTCTTACTGCCCCCTCTATGGCAATGTTAAATAATGTTGTTGGCAGGGAGTCTCCCTGTCTGACACCTACTTCCATTTGTACTTCATCTGACGGGCCTTCCCTTGTTAATATTCGTGCCTTGGATTCCTTCATCATTCATTTTCGTGAGACTTACTAGCTTCTCTTAAATGCCTAGTTGATTCATATCATTAATTAGCTCCTCCCTTATTACACTGTCAAAGGCTGGCTTGTAGTCAATAAACAGTATATGTAGATCTATTCCGTGCTCGTAACTTTTTTCGACGATTTGCGTTACAATGTGTATTGCATCTATTGTTGACTTACCTTCTCTGAATCCATGTTGGTATTCACCTATTTTTGTTCTCGTTTCTTTTTCTAATCTTTGTCTGATCAAATTAGTTAATATTTTGTACATTGTATTCAATAGTGTGATTCCCCTGTAGTTAGTGCATTTCGTCTTGTCGCCTTTTTTAGGGATTGGTGTTATCAGACCGCAATTCAAATCGTTCATCATGCGTTCTTCTTCCCATATTCGTTCTATCAGCTTGAGGATTCTATGAGCTAGTAGTTCCTCTCCCCCTTTCTTGAAGAACTCATTTATAATGTCGTCTGGTCCTGCTTTTTTCCTTGTCTCTAATCTGTTTATGGTCGCCAATACTTCGCTGTATGAGGAAGGTTCTGATTGTTCTTCATTCCTATTTTCTGTTTGTTCTTCATTTTCTGCATTTTCAGCATCGTCTTTCTTTTTGAACAATTCTCTATAGTGTGTTCCCATTCCTCTTTTCCAATATTTGCCGGTATCTTTTTCTTATTCTGCGCCTTTACGTGTTTATATACAGGGTGTCCCAGACTAATTTAGCCACGCTATATCTCTTAAACGAATAGAGATTTTCGAATAGGACAAAAAGTGGTCTATTCTACTTGTAATACACTTTAATATGGCGTAGAAAAAAATCATCCCCTAAATATTCATCCCTTAGTTGCAACCCCTAACTTTAATTTTTTTAATAGCATCCTGTATATTTTTTTTACAGTTTTGGATGTGGTCTTCTATCATCTATTCAACACATTTTTTGAAAATAAAATCTGTTCGTAAATAACCAAGAAAATATCAGTTTAGTTTTGTTAATTATGTGTCCCAGACTAATTTATCCAGGCTATATTTCTTAAACGAATAGAGATTTTCGAATGGGACAAAAACTGATCTATTACATTTGTAATACACTTTAATATGGCGTAGAAAAAAAATATCCCCTAAATATTCATCCCTTAGTTACAACCCCTAACTTTATTTTTTTTTAAATAGCACCCTGTAAGTTAGGGATGAATATTTATTGGATGAATTTTTTCTACGCCATATGAAAGTGTATTACAAATGGAATAGATCAGTTTTTGTCTCATTCGAAAATCTCTATTCGTTTAAGAAATATAGCCTGGATAAATTAGTCTGGGACACACAATTAACAAAAATAAACTGATAGTTTCTTCGTTATTTACGAACCGATTTTATTTTCAAAAAATGTGTTGAATATACGATAAAATACCACACTCAAAATTATTAAAAAATATACAGGGTGCTATTAAAAAAATTAAAGTTAGGGGTTGTAACTAAGGGATGAATATTTGGGGGATGATTTTTTTCTACGCCATATTAAAGTTTATTACAAGTAGAATATATCAGTTTTTGTCCCATTCGAAAATCTCTATTCGTTTAAGAGATATAGCGTGGCTAAATTAGTCTGGGACACCCTGTATAGTCTTGCATTATCGTTATTATTAGCTTCGAGTTCCAGCAGTAAGTCTTCAATCCATTTCCTCTTTTTAGTTCTGCAACATTTGTCTGACTCTTTCTTCTTCTCTTTATAGTGTAGGAGATCTTCTTGTTTCCCTGTGGCCAAGCACCTGTGTCTTGATTTATCCTTGTCTTTACTAGCTTGCTCGCATTCTTCCTCGTACCAATCCTTTCTTTTATTTTCTTCCATTAGTCCTATCGTCTCCTGTGCTGTTGTTAACCCGCGAGTAGTCGCGCAGTGAGATAGAATCTCAATTTTTGTCCTTTTTCGCGATAACTTGATGAAAAATTTTGCAATTTTGAAAAAATTTCGTAAGTGCCTCGAGGAAGGGTGTAGTAATACGTAGGATTTTTTTTTGTTCTTCTTCTTTTTATGGAATTTATGGCTTTGTGGAGAGCCAATTAGCTTTAACCCGCGAGTAGTCGCGCCGTTAGATAGAATCTCACATTTCATCCTTTTTCGTAATACAGTAAAACCTGTCAGTAACGGCCACTAAAAATGAAATAATTATTGGCCGATATAGAAAGGTGGCCGCTATTGCCAGTTTTTGTAGTCTACATATAATTGGTTTGGGAAATTTTTAAACTGGCCGTTAGGACAGGTGGCCGATGTTGGCAGGTGGCTGTTAACACAGGTTTTACTGTACAGTAAAATTTGTCAGTAACGGCCATCAAAAATGAAAGAAGGACATTTTTAAACTGGCCGTTAGGACAGGTGGCTGATGTTGGCAGGTGGCCGTTAACACAGGTTTTTTAATAAAATTGTTAGAAATATATATTTTCAATTTAAAGAGTAGATAAAAATAGTAAAAAATAAAAATTTGTTTTAAATTCGTATTTTGAGATAGAATCTCACACGCGACTATCGACGTTACAGAAGTGAGCGCGACTACTCTCGGGTTAAGATACTATCTTTTCTAAAATAATCCCATTTCGTTCTTGTTTAAAATAATCTATTAAAGAAGCATTTTGATTTGGCATAATATATGTTTCTGAATACAAACACAACAAGTAGGTATAGGTACACAACAAAAATTATAATAGTTTTTAAATTAAGCTATATTTAATAATATATGTAGGTATTTATAAAAACAGTACATACAGCGTTTAAAGCTATATTTTGAATCAAATTGTGTACGAAATGAAGTAAAAATGTAACAACACAGAACTGTCATATCAGTAGAGTACGATTGTCTAATGTATTTAAATAAAATTATTATTTTCTGGAGTATTCAACTTATGGGATGGTTTCATAAAATTTATATTAATAATAAAAAATGTTTTTGGTTATTTAATTAATATAATTATAAAATTCTCAATGTAATCGCGATCACGATTTTCTTATTATAATACCGTGTTGACACTTTTGCAAGATCGGTCAGTTCCGTGTGGTTGTCGTAAAGCTGTGCTAAAAAAAATGTGAATTTGAAAGTTGATGTTTATTTACGTTAATTAACATTACAAATATTTCGGCGTATTATTAATATATTTCGACAAGAAAAGAAAACTGATTGACATCATTAATTAGAATAAAGAATTAAAGATATTATTTGTAGAGTAAACAAAAACAAAGAAAATATCTGACAAGTAATGACATTATCGTGGCCATGATGAAAAGTCACATTCTAATGATTTGGCAGTACTCTGACGTCAGAAATTTTGACCTACGTAATCTTGATTTTGTAGTAAAAATACTATATACCAGCCCACACCTTAACTAAAACAGGACAACACCTAGGAAACATGGACAAAATCTGAATTAATCGGTAAAAATAACATTTATCCAGTAACCTGCATTTTAATCAAGATGCTCCCTAGCGAAATGTAATCTGCTACATGATGTTCCCTGAAAAGTTCGGGTTCTGTAGCGGTTTTGAGCATTCATATTAGCCTTATTGAATCGTCTTTTTACAGTCTGTTTACTAACACTTAGGTTGCTGACTTGACATTTAGCTTTCTTAATACATACTGAAGACGCTATAAAACTGTCATCCCCATTCTTAGTTAAATATTTGTATAATATTTAACCTTGACACCATGACATCCAAAAATTGTGAAATTTTCTTAGCTGAATTTTCCGAAAACGAAAAATATCAGATACGTTGCCATGGAGACTGTAAACGGTATTTTTGCATCAAATGTTCTGGTCTCAATAAAACAACGGCAAAAACTCTGTACTTTATGTGATTCGTCTAGTCTCAGATATCTAAATGAAAAAATTAACAATCTATCTTTGACGCCTTAATTCAAGTTACAAAAAAACTCACTGATAATTTGCCAATTTTCATCGAGACATATGATTTATTAACCAAAAATGACGGCAAATTAGACTATATTACGAAAAAAATTGACGAGATCCATAAATTAAATAACCTGCTAAATCCTGAATATCTTTTAAAATCGGTAAGGCAGATGGAACAAGATATCTTCAATATATCGTCAGTTTTTTTCGGCTGTTCCAATGACACAATTAAGGTGCAAGTCCAAGATTCAAATTCATCTGAGATAAAATTGGGACTAGATAGGCTCTCTTCAAACGTAAGTGAAATATCTAATCAAATGAGTAATCTTTCAAATAAACTACCTGCTGTACCAACGAAGAAAGATGTATCGAAGAGAAACATTGTGTATGCCACTTCAAGTACTCAAACCGAAGACACTCAACATTTCGAAGCTAGTCCAGTCACAAAATCAAAAAGTGCAGAAGATAAATGTCACTTTGTCGTTAATAGCAACTTAACCCCAATACACTCCTATTCAAGTAGTTCACTACATTAAAGAGAAGCTAGGTATCAAGGAATATATAAGATGTTATGCCCTTCTTAAAGATGCCAACACAACAACTGGGTCCTCATTCAAAATAGGTATTAAGTCTAAAACATCTATTGATTTATTATTTAATAAGGAAATTTGGCCACCTGGTGTAAACATTAAATGGTCTACAGAATCTTCATGCTCCGAACCAACAACTTCATCTGAGGCAAATATGAAGCCGAAGCACATCAGAAGCCCAGTTATCTTGGAAAATCCGATTACCATTCCAAGTAAAAACAAAAATGAAGTTGAAAACACAAATATACTTACTGACAAGCAGGCCATCGAAATTTGCCAATCTAAAGATCCGTTGCGTTCCCAATTAATTTCATTAAGAAAGGGACTTTGGAACCATCCATAAATTTGGATCCTTTAACACCACCAAGAGTTAGATTAACCAATAACTCAAACAGTCGATATCTCCTAGCAAGATTAAGGGAACCGGATATATTAAAAGCAATTAAGCTGCATCTTGATTTCCTGCACGACCAGCCTGCCTCAGTGTTTTGTGATGGATATACCAACACCAGTGTAAAACTATTTTTGGCTTCCGAAGGACTACTTACCAAGACTGAGGAACTAAGAAAAATTCTTCTAGAATTTAATGATGCCTATGGAATTGGTCCAGCTGAAGTGGAAGCTTATCTTGCTGCTTATAGGTCCTTTCTAAGTTTAGAAAGAATCATACATCTACAAAAATCAAGAGAATGTCACCGACTTTATTATTCTACTAGCTCTCCAAGACGAAATTTAAAAAAAATACGACGTGTTCTGAGGAACTAGAAACCTCGAGTAATTTTAGTGATGACAACTTTAGTATGGTTCTGATTAATAATTGTTCTATAAGAAATAAAACTGACGAATTATTTTTGTTTCTGGAGGAATTAGGATTTCCCCCGATAGTTGCGGTTACAGAGCACTGGCTTGAAGTCAACGAGCCTTTTTTTGTAGAAAAATATACCACAATTTCTAGCTATGATCGTCCAAGTTCAGCTCATGGAAGCACCCTATTTCTTTCTAGAAATAATGATTTTTCTCTGATAAAATATGACTTTCTGTTAAATGAAGCCTTCTTTGAGTTTTTCCTAGTTTATAACAAAAATCTTAATCTTTACATTATTTGCATCTATAGATCACCTGACTCTCCTGTGGAACTATTTTTTCAGAACCTGCTAAATTTGTTGGATGGCTTGCCTTATAAAAGCAGAAAAATTCTATGCGGGGACTTCAATATTAATTATGATGCTGCTTGTGCTACCCAAATGTCCTTGGTCAACATATTTGAATTATATGGTCTCTCAATGCACGTTAATTCTCCTACAAGGATTACAAAAACTTCATCTACCAAAATTGACTATATTGTCTCAGATTTCTCACCCCTTGATGTCTGCTCTACAATTATTAATGCGGGATTATCAGATCATGAAGCAGTATTTACGAAGTTTAACATCTTCAGCAAACCCTCCTCGAAAACCCGACGTTTAGGTAGGATTTTTTCCGCTCGGAATTTTCATAAATTTCAAAATTTATGCTTAACTTCTGAGTGGCATTTTCCTTCTGCGGACGTGGACTATAATTTCAACGATTTTATAGAAAAGGTTTTCTCTATCTTCAATAAGGCATTTCCTTTAATTTCAATTAAGCCAAAACATCACAAACCCTGGGCTACCAAAGGTATCCGCATATCATCCAAAAATATGCGCTCACTATTGTATATCCAGAAATTTGCTACCAACGTCTCTGTCACTCAATATATCACCAAGTACAGGGTAACCTATCTAAAACTCATCAAATCAGCTAAAAAAGCCTACTATCAAAATCGTCTGGAAAGCTCTAAAAGTGTTGCAAAAGAAACTTGGTCCATAATAAACAATCTTCGAAATAGAACTCATGCAGTTCAAACATTTGCCCTTCCAGACCCGGAAAATCTAAACGAATACTTCGTTAATGTGAGTAAAAATATAACTTCTACTATTTTGCCACAAAAAGATCCCATTTCCTATCTCCCTAATTCAGGAGTGTTCTCGAATTCATCCTGTTTAAGACCAATCGATACATCTGAACTGATCCAAACTATCAATAGTATCAAAAGCAAATCATCCTGTAGTACTGATGGACTATCCATAAAAATCTTCTCAAATCTCACAGAAAATGTGTTTGAAATCCTCGTCTCACTAATTAATGATTCCTTTGAAAGAGGCAAATTCCCAGAGTGCCTAAAGATCGGCATTATTATTCCCCTTCATAAGGGTGGTGAAAAATCTAATGCCTGCAACTATAGACCTATTGCCTTACTACCGGTACTTTCAAAAATTATTGAGAGACTCATAAAAACCCGCCTCATGTCCTTTCTCATTGATAACAACATCTTATCCCAAAATCAGTTCGGTTTTTTAACTAATAAATGTACCACTGATGCCATGTTTTCTGTGCTTCATGAGGTTTACCAAGCACTAAACAATAATCTTTATACTGCCACTGTTTTCTGTTACTATGCCAAAGCTTTTGATTGTGTAAATCACGAAATTTTGATTAAAATACTTAATTTCTATGGGATTCGAGGTATTTCTTTGAATTGGTTCCAATCTTACTTGAATAATAGGAAACAACTAGTTAGAGCAAATGATACTGACTCTAGTCTCAAAAACTTTGTATGTGGAGTACCAGAAGGTTCAGTATTGGGTCCTCTACTGTTCCTTATCTTTATAAATGACATCACTAACTTAAAAATCGATGGAAAAATTTTTCTTTTTGCTGATGATACCAGTATCACTTGGAGCAACTCAACTATTGCATCTCTTCATGCAACTATAACTTCTGATTTGCTTACGATAAAAACCTGGTCTGACTCTAATTTACTCTCTTTTAACGTGGATAAGACAGTAGCATTATCCTATAAAAGTGCTCTTCAACCCCTGCTTGTTAATAACAGCCAGATCTCTACCGTTGATTCTGTAAAATTTCTTGGTATTTTTTTAGACAGCAACTCAATTTAGCATCTTCTAAACTAAGATATTTTTCCTTGTTCGAGTCTCATCTTCGATATGGTCTTCCTTTTTGGGGTTCTAGTACAGCTGAACAATTAGATGTTATTTTTAAATTACAAAAAAGAGCAATAAGGTATCTGTTTGGCCTCAGAAGAACAACACATTGCAGAAGTTACTTCAAAGATCATGGAATTTCAACCCTTACATCTTTATATATTTTAGAAACTGTTTGCTTAATTCGTAAACACATGCATGTCTTTCAAGCAAGGCCTCATCATGACTACTCCACCAGAAATTCAAATTTTGATGTCTATTTACCTATCCCGTCCTCTGAGTTAATAAATAAATCTATATTATATTCCGCAAAAAAACTATACAACCATCTTCCTTTACAACTCAAATCTGCAACATCTTTCCCCAAGTTCCGTAAAATGACAAAAGCTCATCTATCTAAAAGACCATATTATTCAGTAGAAGAGTTTCTTAATGACTAACTAAGAAATTACAGTAATGTACAAGTAACCAAACTTATAGTATTTTTACTACAAAAACGTTATTACGTAGGTCAAAATTTTTGACGTAAGAGAACTGTCAAAACATTAGAATGTGACTTTTCATTATTGCCGTGTTTATAATAAACATAGCATTAATGAAAAGTCACATTCTAATGCTTTGACAGTTCTCTTACGTCAAAAATTTTGACCTACGTAATAACGTTTTTGTAGTAAAAATACTATATCTATATTTGGGTGTCACATGCAGCAGCTTAAACTTATTAGTTCCTATGTCTATAGTTTACTTTGTTGTATGTTCACTTTGCAATTTCTATAAATTGTTGCAATATATCGATTTTATTTTTTTTCTTTACTTTATTAACTTATATTTTGTATTTTTGTATTTTTTTTTATATTGACGATTTATTAAATTTCAGAAAATTGTATTTTGTTATTGTTATTGTTAGATATTATTTATTTATTTTTTCTGACTTTATATTAAGCTTTGTCCATAAAATTTGTATAATTTTTAGTGACAATAAAGCATATTTCTATTCTATTCTATTCTTTCTATTCTATGTGTAGTTAGTTCGTTTCTGGGCACCTATTCCAGGACGTCGAGTAAGCTCTGTCTCCTTCAAACGAGCAACGTTGCACTGTACTGCGTGAAACTTCATATCTGTTAGCTACGTAAACTTGACTTCTTTCGTCCTAAATGTGAGTAACAAGAGATTCAATAATTTCTGGACTAAAAGATATCTTAAAATGGCCCAGAATTGACACAAACACGATACTACTATACAAATAATATCACTTTTAATATCAGTAAACAGAAAAATCATAGTAAAACAATTGAAAGTGTTGAGCCCCTTTGTAACACTGACTGAAAAGTTGCCAATTTGAGTTTTGCCAATAAGTTTTTTTATCTATATTTATACCAGTACTCGCATTACTTAACATATTTTTATGTTTAAAACATTCTAGTGCTCCTTGATCCATTCAAGTAGTTGTAGCTCCACAGTGTGGTTTTCTCAGTTGAAGCCCTTTATCCGACAGGGTGTTCTAACAATATTGCCGCAATTGGGCATAATATTGCTTTTTTAGTGATCCTTTCATTAGTTGCTCTCTTCCTAATTTGTCTGCATCGTACTTACTGATGACGACCAAATAGTCAGAAATACGTATTTACGGGTGCCTTACACCTTTTTTTCTTATGTAGGTATGTATATAAGTATATATAAAAAGATGATCTTGAATAAGCGAGTACAAATATAAATATAGATATACAAAATCATTGGCTAAAACTCGCAAAGTGAATGTGAATATAAAAGGAAACACATAAAATGATAAAGGGTCATCATTCCATATATTTCTGGGCAACTGTATACAGGTGTTTCGGCCTAATCGGGCCACAATGACCCTAGTAGTGATCCTTTCCCAAGTTAACATACAACTTTTTAACTTGGCTTCACTATTATACTGATGAGGCCCAAGTAGGCCGAAACACGTGTATATAGTTGCCCAGAAAATATGGAATGATGACCCTTCATCATTTTATGTGTTTCCTTTTATATTCATATTCACTTTGAGAGTTTTAGCCAATGATTTTGCGTATATAATATATATATTATGTACACACACCGGCAAAATTAGCTGAACACGTTAAAAATGGGACATGTTTGATGTCTCGTATTTCATAAATCAGTGGTCCGATTTGAGTGATTCTTTTAGTATATTATAGCCTTATTATTTAAGAATATCGGTGTAATAATATTGTTGCTAGACAGGTAAATGTCATGTTATACCGGGCGTAACAAACATACTGTGTTTTTTTCTTAAAGTTCGGAACACCCTGTGGAATATTCCAGCATATATAAAATATTCTCGATTGTAGAATTATGCTTTCTTAATATTTTATTTTTTAATTCATTTGCTTATGTTGGAAAATAAAAAAGTTATGTGCTTTAACAACTAGCCATGTTTTATCAATAAATCCTCATAATAGGGGAGAAAAGTATGCTAAATTTGCAATTACTCGAGCGTTCTTGTGACCTGGAGTGGATTATGAAGAGTGGGTATTACAACCAAAAAAAGTTTACGTTAAGTTTTCCATAAAGTGTGTGACTCTCCATTTTTCCACCAATCGTTTTTTCCGATTATAGCGCTATTTATCCATAATAGGAAAAAATATTGCGAATAAAAGTTGCTTATTTTTACGTCAAGGATCCAAATCTGCAATAAAAATTGGGGGCTCCTATTTAATATTTTAATGTAACCCCCACCCCACCTCCGTGGGGGGTCGTGTTTGGTGCCATTCGGTAGATTTTTGAAAAATATTGAATAGGTGTATTTTGCAGTTTTACGATCTGATGTTCATTTCGCAAAATATCGCAGGGTTCGTATTTATAATTTTTAATTTACCCCACACCCCTCTCCGTGGGGTGTCACGAGCCCCCACGGAGTTGGGGTGGGGGATTTAATTTAAAATCTTAAATAGGAGCCCCCAATTTTTATTGCAGATTTGGATTCTTTACGTAAAAATAAGCAACTTTTATTCGACATATTTTTTCGAATTATGGATAGATAGCGCTATAATCGGAGGAAAATGATTGTTTCAAATGGAAAATTAAATTAAAAAATGAAAACTCCCCCGCTTTATGGAAAAAACCTTTTTCTGATTTTAGCACATACTCTTCACAATCCAATAGGTTCCCATAACGCTCGAGTAACTGCAAATTTAGTATACTTTCCTCCCCTACTATGAGGATTTATTGATGAAAAACATGGATAGTTGTTAACGCACATAACTTTTTTATTATCTCACATAAGTAAATGAATCGAAAAGGAAAATGTTAAGCAAGCCTAAGTCTACAATCGAGTATTAATTCTGATATTTTACATATGCTAGAATATTCCACAGGGTGTTCCAAACTTTAAGAAAAAAACACAGTATGATTGGTACACCCGGTATAAAATGGTATTTACCTGTCTAGCAACAACATTATTACAACGATATTCTTAAATAATAATGCTATAACATACTAAAAGAATCACACAAATCGGACCACTGGTTTATGAAATACGAGACATCAAACATGTCCCATTTTTAACGTGTTCGGCTAATTTTGCCGGTGTGGGTATATATATATATATATATATATATATATATATATATATATATATATATATATATATATATATATATATGTACAAATATTTTCGACCGTACTGTGTTATAGTGGTTTGAAATTTCAGCAATTCAGTCATGTGAAATAAAAGTCTATTTGTTATTTCTCAATATTTCGTCACACTTTTGTGACTTCTTCAGGAGAGAACTGTAAATTTATTAAGATTAGAAATTAACAAAAGCTAAATATTTAATTACTTACAACTATAAGAGTATTAATTTAGATTTTTTTTGAATATATCGTAAGGGACATTGACTTAATTTTGATTTTGACATTTATTATTTCGGAGTTACGGTAACTGCAATAAATTTTATTTTCATAGAATATTGTCTGATATTTAAAATTCTTTTTTTAATAATGAATAGGTCAAAGTAAACCAAAGAAAATATTAACGGAATTTTAAGGTGGAAAAGTATGATTAATAGTAGAAAATTTTTAGAAAGGGACTATAATATATTAAATTGATCTATAAAATGTAAGTGATGGTACATAGTTAGTTAGTATAAGGCTGATATTTTTAGAAATTAAATAAAAATTAAGATGGATTAATTATTAGATGAATAAATAATAATAATAATATCGTATGGCATTTTTACCGGGGAGATCCTTTCGGATAGTTCCAGCGCCAATTACATCTTTAACCCTGTTTCAAGTAACTAGTGTCGATGTGCACTAGCCCAGGGGGACCGACGGCTTAACGTACTCTCCGAGGCACGGTGAGACGGCTCGTGTCATTATTGGAAATGAAAATGGTTTGTCTTTGGCAGGGATCGAACCCACGTCTACTGGCGTATGAGGCCAGCGTTTATGCCGTTACCCACGGCCGCTCATTAGATGAATAATTGAGTAATTTGTTTGAATTTTTACACTTTTTGAAAATATTTTAAAAGTTATTTATTATTTAGAATGTTACAGTAGATATTACTCAAATGGTTAGTATCAGTCTTATAATTAATAGATTCTGGAGTTTTGATAATATGTACCATCTTAAGGAAGAGTCGTTTTTTATAATTGTCAACTTGTTCCAAGATTTTTACATTGTTAAAGTCAAATTTATGTCCCGTCTTTAAATGGTGTTCTACCAAGGCACAACAGTTTTTTCTGATATTACAGTCACTTTTATGTTGAGTGACACGTTGCTTAAGCCACTGTTTACTTTGACCTATATAACAACCTTGACATTCAATGCAATTTATTTTGTAAATTATGTTGCTCATTAATCCGTTTGGAGTATTAGCTTTAGTTTTCGAGAACAACTTTGAATTTAGAAGTGGATTGTACTTGACTAATTTGATGTTTGGAAATGGTTTAAAAAGTGGGACAATTTGGTCTGTTAAATTTTTTACGTAAGGTATTTTTTTGTAAATAACTGGTTGAGGATTATTTATCCAAGCTCTATCACAGGAGTTAGTGTTGTAAATGAGTTTTTTTAAAATGTGTTTTGGGTAGCCATTGTTTAAAAACATCTCAAAAAGTTTATTCAGATTGACATCTAAGAATCTTCGATCACAAATTGTCGTCACTCTATTTTTATATATCTTGATATATTAAATATATTCATGAAAAATCGAGTGACGACAATTTGTGATCGAAGATTCTTAGATGTCAATCTGAATAAACTTTTTGAGATGTTTTTAAACAATGGCTACGCAAAACACATTTTAAAAAAACTCATTTACAACACTAACTCCTGTTATAGAGCTTGGATAAATAATCCTCAACCAGTTATTTACAAAAAAATACCTTACGTAAAAAATTTAACAGACCAAATTGTCCCACTTTTTAAACCATTTCCAAACATCAAATTAGTCAAGTACAATCCACTTCTAAATTCAAAGTTGTTCTCGAAAACTAAAGCTAATACTCCAAACGGATTAATGAGCAACATAATTTACAAAAAAAATTGCATTCAATGTCAAGGTTGTTATATAGGTCAAAGTAAACAGTGGCTTAAGCAACGTGTCACTCAACATAAAAGTGACTGTAATATCAGAAAAAACTGTTGTGCCTTGGTAGAACACCATTTAAAGACGGGACATAAATTTGACTTTAACAATGTAAAAATCTTGGAACAAGTTGACAATTATAAAAAACGACTCTTCCTTAAGATGGTACATATTATCAAAACTCCAGAATCTATTAATTATAAGACTGATACTAACCATTTGAGTAATATCTACTGTAACATTCTAAATAATAAATAACCTTTAAAATATTTTCAAAAAGTGTAAAAATTCAAACAAATTACTCAATTATTCATCTAATAATTAATCCATCTTAATTTTTATTTAATTTCTAAAAATATCAGCCTTATACTAACTCACTATGTACCATCACTTACATTTTATAGATCAATTTAATATATTCTAGTCCCTTTCTAAAATTTTTCTACTATTAATCATACTTTTCCACCTTAAAATTCCGTTAATATTTTCTTTGGCTTACTTTGACCTATTCATTATTAAAAAAAGAATTTTAAATATCAGACAATATTCTATGAAAATAAAATGTATTGCAGTTACCATAACTCCGAAATAATAAATGTCAAAATCAAAATTAAGTCAATGTCCCTTACGATATGTTCAAAAAAAAATCTAAATTAATACTCTTATAGTTGTAAGTAATTAAATATTTAGCTTTTGTTAATTTCTAATCTTAATAAATTTACAGTTTTCTCCTGAAGAAGTCACAAAAGTGTGACGAAATATTGAGAAATAACAAATAGACTTTTATTTCACATGACCGAATTGCTGAAACTTCAAACCACTATATATATATATATATATATATATATATATATATATATATATATATAGAGAACTGGATTCGAAATCCGATGTATTTATCGACCGTGCAAGTATATTCTATAACACTATAAAACAGTGTTGAAATTATCGGGAATTGCGGCCTGTGGCTTAGATTGAAACTACATTTAATTCTGTTGAATTCGATATTTCGATGATTATTTATTAATTTTTAAACTGTATATATATATATATATATATATATATATATATATATATATATATATATATATATATATATATATATATATACAGTGCCTGCTCAATTTATTAGACTCACCCTAGAAAAAACAGTTTTCTTAATTTCAAGCACCTTAAAAGTATCTTCAAAATGATACGGAACTGCTAAATGGGTTAAATAATAATTACTTAATAATCCCACTATATAATTAAGTTAAAAATGGTAATTTTTTTTAATTGATTATTAAAATGATTTAAATTGATGATTTAAATGATTATTAAGTAATTGTTATTTAACCCATTCAGCGTTTTCATATGACTTTGAATATACTTTTAAGGTGTTTCAAAGAAAAAAAAACTGATACTTCTAGGGTGAGTCTAATAAATTGAGCAGGGACTGTATAGTATGGTGATAGACCTTTAAAAACAGTTCAAATATTGCGCATCCAAACTGACAAATTATTAAAAAGGAATTTAATTAAAATTATTAACATGATTGCAAATATTTAAGTACGTCACTCACAAAGTGTGTAAGTAATACAAAACGTTTGGGGATATAAAGCTCAACCGGTAATTTCGTTCAAGATTTGCCTAAACTACTTTATGAATGACGTCTGTCACGACGTGTAATGTTTCCGAATTTCTAAAGGGTTTATTTCGTTTACCCTACTTCGTTTAGGATAGCTCAGAAGGTTTTACTGTTTTTAAAATACACTGTATACACTTCATTGAGTTATTACTATCGTGTATTATTTCAATATACAGTGCATTCGTAAAGTGTGGAAACTCTCTATTATCTCATGACTTAATTATTTTCAGAGTTAATGCTCTAACAGGTCGATTTTTATTTTTAAATTATGATTTTTTGACGTATAGTACATAATAGTGACGGCAGGGATTTGGGCGTAATGACGTAATCAATGATTTTTTTAATAGGAATAGGAGTCGTGTAGTAGCTCATTTGAAAGGTGATTCAATTCTATATTCAGTAATATAAACATTAACATCATTTTTTATAAAGGGTGGCCAAGAAATAATTTTTGAATTAGAATAATTGACGCAAAAAGAAGAATGTATGTAATTTATTTAACTCAAACTACATTTTACTGATGCCACATATAATAAAAAAATGTTTATTTCATAAATAAACATTGCGTTTCGCTTAAATTAAATGTCAAACAGCCACACACCTGCCTCTTGACAGTTTGAACATTTAATTTAAGCGGAAAGCAATGCTCATTTGTCAAATAAACATTTTTTTCTGACAGCAGTAAATTGTATTTTGAGTTAAATAAATTATGTGTATTTATTCTTTTGCGGAAATTAATTTAATTCAAAAATTATTTTTTTGGCCACCAGGTATAAATAATGATGTTAGTGTTTATACTACCGAATAGATAATTGAATCACCTTTCAAATGAGCTACCACACGACCCCTATTCCCATTTAAAAAAAATCATCGATGACGTCATCACGCACAAATCGATGACGTCACTATTATGGGATATACGTCAAAAATCGTAATTTAAAAATAAAAATCGACCTGTCAGCGTTAACTCTGAAAATAATTAAGTCATGAGATAATAGACCGTTTCCACACTTTACGAATGCACTGTATAATAGTATATTATACAACGAGCATTTATTGATGGTCATTACGAAGCGAGTATGAAGGATACGAAACAAGCCGCCTAGCCGCGAGTCTCGTATAGAGTACGAGCTTCATAATGATAATCAAATGTAAGTTGTATACACGATTTTTTTTGATCATTCACAACAAAAAATATAATCAGATTTATTAATGTTGTAACGCAAACAAATTAAGTAGTTTGTCAGTTTGTTTTCATATTGAGAACTGTCAAAACGTATGTATTTGATTCACGATTGGTCACTGCGAGTTTGTCACCTTCATCGTGAATGCCATGTCGCGATTCTATTGGTTAAAAATCTGTATCGTAATGAAAATCTGTATCATAATGAAATTCATTATGATACAGTTAGTGAAATCATAATTGATATATTATAGTATGAGAATAGAAACATAGTATGTGTGTTATACTCTGCTATATACTTTATGCATGTAATATTCATAATTAATAAAATAAGCAAACAATGTAGTAAATTAAAAGATAACCAACTTATGCACTTAAGTTTGGTTAAAAAAGCCTAACTGTTTGGTAATAGTATATTATTCAACGAGCATGTAATGATGGCTATTACTCACGATGATGAAGTTTGCGACACGAGCCGTAGGCGAGTGTCGTAATTCATCAGAGTGAGAAATAGCCATTACATGCGAGTAGAATACTATACTTTTTCTACGACTTTTTTTTTATTTTAATTAGTAAAAATTTAATTATCAACTACTCGACATTTAAATTATAATAATTTACAGAAATACCTAAATACTATTTACCCCTAGGACGTGGCTGAATAATTGGTTGCCTACTATTACTAAATTCTTATTTATTGTAAAAATACAACTAGAAATAGTCAATATAAGTTCTATTCGTTTCCGAAAAATTATAAGCTTAAATTTGTACCTACTGTCAGTGAATCTAATAAATAGGAAATGGCTGTTATCTGTGGACGTATTTCATAATATATAGTTATAATGTATATTTACATTTAACTATATATAATATAATAATATATAACTATACATAATATGTTATAAAATATTTAACACAATATAACTTGAAAAACAAACAAAATATTAGTTGTAAATTCCAATTAACATAAACAAAACCCGCTAATGTCACTGTCACTAAATTAAATGATAAACGTCAAAATTTTTAGTAAACAAGATATAAACGTACAAAATATACTGACATTGTTTCAGTTAAAATTCCTTTAAAAATTTTTCGAAGTTAATTATTGGTATAAATTACAATAATTATTGTATTAAATAAACAAGTTTAAGTAATTTTAGTTGCAGTTTATATACGATTAATATTAAAAGTGGCATGCCCCACTTGAATCTAACTTCAGCCCGTGAGTAATGACCCGTGAGTAACTTCAGCCCGTGAGTAATGAATTATTACTCACGGGTACAGTAATGGGCGCTATTATCTATGAAAAAATAGCGAATAATGAGCATGTTATTAAACGGTCGTAGAAAATAGTAATTTAAGTTACAAGTTCCGAAAGTGATATTTTACGAGACGATTAGGTTTCTAGGGCGAGCCGTAAGTGAGTCCTGGAATCCTGCGAGTCTGTAAAATCACTTTTGGATCGTGTTACGTACAATATTTTTTCTGCAGCCATTTTGTATGTTAAAAAGAATATATGTATAAACTTTACTTATGAACTTTTATTAAACACTTTAATTATGACAAGCGTTGTCATAATAAAATACAAGTTTATGTTATCGTCAAAGCCGTTACCTAGCTACCCAAAATCGTCCCGTAAGTAAAAAAAGCGCCCGGAAAGTGAAAAAATTAGTCCCGAAAATAACTACTTTCGGTACGAGTTGTGTAAAATGGTACTTCCGATTTAATAAATCATACCGAAAATTTTATTTTCGGAACGGCTGCAGAAAAAAGAACTTTAGATTCCCAAATTTTATTACTCCCGCTTCCCGTCGTTCGGCAAACTGCAGTCGCGTGCGGAAAAGTATGACTTTCTGCACTTGTTAGGAAAATAACTATAAATACCAATTCTAAAAAGTATAACAATCATATTATTAAAAAAACTCTTAATATTCGTCTATAATTATGATCGTCTATCTACTTGTTTACCCTACCTTAAGTATTGACACATTTTCTTCTAGGAGAAGGTTTTGTTTTAAAAAGAAGAATGTGACGTATTTGGTCACTTCCGCATTCTTGTTGGATCGAGGTTCAATGTCGCTGCCGAAGAGTTTAACGTCTGATTTTTAGAAATAAGGGTTTATCTGATCCATATTTATATTCATTTTGGATTTAGGAATCAGGCTTGTGCATTAGGGTGCATCGAAAAAATAAAAGTTGGAAATGTTATATCTAATAGCGTGAAAAAGTTGCTACTGTTATTTTTTAGCATATTAGTATTTTTATTTTTTTTTTCTCAGCGAATTTTCTGCCCCCCAACGACCTTGAATTTTATTAAATATCTGATTTTTATGGAAATTTCAATTTATATTATTTGGAATAAAATATGAGCTAAGTCGATCTAAGATCAATTAAAGAAAACTAAAAATGTTGTCAATTACAAATTTAAACGATATTTAAAATTTTATTTGTTTTTTCAGTCTTCCCAGCCCCTTTGAAATGTCCCACTTCGTGAGTCCGTGCGTGTAATTATCGCTTATGTTTGGTGCGATGCGTTACTTTGATATTATTGTTGTTTGTAAATTAAAGATTTTTAAAATAGATAAACCAGGATCATGGGGAATAAAATCAAGATGTGCTGTGGACCGCCCCATTTTTGGGCAACCACCAAATATACCTGAAAATGTTTTACCGAAATACAAACAAGCGATGAAATTTTGTGATTGCAAGAGGATAAAAAACTCAGCAAGAGAGAGCCAGAATTTTCTGGTATTGCCGAACACGTTGCAATTAAATTGGAGGAAATATGGAAAAAGGCTTTAATTCCAATAATTTAACATACAAGAATTATTCAGCTTTTAAAAGCCTATCATGACAAATATAAATAGAAAACTTATGAAACCATTTAAGAACAAGCAAAACAGTGAATTTTACAAAAATAAATGCTTTAACAACAAAAGTAAAACTACACGTTTCGATCTTGCAGCATGCAAATGTGACACTCTGATTAATTGTCTTTGTAGCAAATCTCAAAAAGTGCCTCTGGATGAGCGCGAATTTCTATTAAATCAAAGAGGTCCCAGAAAAATGGTGATAAGCTCGATTGATAGGGAAAACAAAAACAAATATAATCAGAGAGAACAACGGTAAAAGAAGAAAGTTACCGACGCAAAGACAAAACTTTAGCTCAAGTAATAAACAGTACCAAGTTTTATGGTCAATCGATCGTGGAAGAACACATAACATTTGTGCATGAGCCAGGGTGCAAATATTTCGGATATGGGTATCCGCTGTCTGGTACATATATCAGAAAGTATCAAATTCAGCTATTGCATGTGACGAAACAGTCGTAAATACTGGCGTTAATGGTGCCGTAATACGGCTGTTAGGAGAACAGCTTTAAAAACCACTTCAGTGGTTTGTATGTCTGCGACATTCAAATGATCTACCCTTTGGACATCAAAAGAAGTTTGCCAGTGACCAAATCAAAAAACGTGAGGGTCTTCAAACTTTCTCCTATAAAAATTTTGATTCAAACGACTACTTTGAGTTAATTAACTAACAAGAATATCACCTTACAGAACCACCTATATTCATATTCTCTAGATTTTCGAGTGACAATCTGCGACATTTTATTAAGAATCCTAACTTAGACCCTTTTAACATTGAGATTGAGAAATATCACTGCCACAAACAATAGAACGATGTGTCAAGCTTGTGACACAAGCTTCTCTATCAGTTTGTGGAGCGTATTCGAGGGATGAATTTATAAAAATTCGAATTGGTTCCAGAAAAACTATGCCTCACTTTAATGCTAAATCGGAAAACATTTTCGAATAGAATGCTTTTACCATATTTTTTTGTAATATTTATGTACCTAATTTTGTACTTTGCTTTATATTTATTTTAGTATTAAAAAACTTGGGTGACGTCAGGGAGACGGATAAGTTAGCCTATTTTGTTATAAACATAATGTTTTAGTATACTTTTCTTAAGTAAAATTTTTAATTGCCTTGTGAAACCAGAAAATATTTTCCAATTTAAACCGAATTTATTTATTCAAGTTCTATAAGGTATTACATTTCCCTTACAAAAGAAATTCGCATATTAATGTATTTTTTCTAATTTTTAGTTGCCGTGGGGGGCAGAAAATATTTTTTTATTTCAACGCAATTTTACTAAAATACTAAATAGTGTGTTAGGCAACTTTTGTGAGCTATTACATTTTCGTTTCCAAATAAAATTTTTTTTGTCTGTTAACATTTTTTCAAAATTTTAACGGTCTGGGGGGGGCAGAAGATATTTTCCAATTTCGAAAAAATTTTACCAAAATACTTAACAGTTGATTAGGCAACTTTTGTGAGGTATTACTTTTCCATCGCAAAAAAATTTTTTTTCGTCTGTTAACATTTTTTCAAAATTTTTAACTGTCTTGCTTGGGGGGGGGGGCAGAAGATATTTTCCAATTTCGAAAAAAATTTTACCAAAATACTTAACAGTTGATTGAGCAACTTTTGTGAGGTATTACTTTTTCATCGCAAAAAAAAAATTTTTTTCACCTTTTTCGATGCACCCTATTTTGCATAGACTAGTGATTATTGAAGTTGTAGTAGGCTTCTGCCTGTATTAGTGATTATTGGAGTTATGTAGTAGTATTTGTCCAATAAAATGTGTCGACGTGTCAAAGGTGTATTATTCATATTCTTTTGACAAATTCGGGACGTTAGGTACACTGGATTGGTGTTTTGGTCATGAATTTGTCTGGCGCCTACTTAACATCAAATTAGTAACATTGGGAATCCACCCTATCTCCACTGTATAAAAGCTAGCCCGTAACACCTGTGCTCTCACCTCCAACGAAGTGTGTTGTGAGGTGTGAGGTGATGGCAAGTATAATGAACAATCTTCTAAACAAATACAATAACTAATCAAAAATTACTCTGAAAAGGCATAAATCTAGGACATCTTCTCTCATCAAATCTAGGGTATCAAAAGATTGAGTTCTGGTGGGACTCTTTTCGTGATATCGAGCCCTAGATGACTTGACACGCCGGAATATCTCCCAAAAATGTGTGCACCCATCTGGACGTCGAGAGTAACACAGCTTTCTGCATTGTCTTGTAAATATGTTCATTAAGACCCATCTTTTTCTATGAGGTTTTTCGGAACGACTCCATTAGTAAAAATAACAATAGGTATTATCTTGGTACTTTCCATTTTCCATTGTCTTCTTATTTGTATTTCGAGATCTCTATACTTGGCGATCTTTTCGTTGTGCTTAACACGCAGATTATTGTTGTTAGGTATCGCCATATCTATTAGTATTGTTTACATAGCAAGTTTATTAACTACTATAAGATCCTGTCTATTATGTGCCACTCGTACAAGAACAAGTGCGAGTAAGGGGGCCAAACTAACTGCGAAAAAGGCTTTCAACGAGGGACCCACCAGCAGCAGGGTAAACTGCACCCATCAGGTAGTATAGTCACTGTCTAACGCCGGAAAAGCACGGAGGGGTGGACAAGCCACCTTTATCCCTGGGGTTTACCCCCCAGAACACCTTGAGGCTGAGGTGCCCTCCGATCGCTAGACTTGCATCCTCCCCCATTTGTCATGCCTTCATCTGTAAGGTCCGTCAGCTCCACCCGGTCGCTTCGTCCTCGGACGACGACCTCGACAAGCGTTGCCACCACCACCACCACCACTACAGCCACCACTACAGCCAACCAGTTCTCTTCCTTGCAACAGGAAGGCACTGTACCCCCATCCAGAGGTTACAACCGGCTCACGGTGGAGCTAGACCTCGAGACGCTTAGCGCGGAGATGCAAATCGTCCGCAACAAGTATCGCGAGGCCTACCTTCGCATCGAGCAGGACGACGCCTCCAACCCCCTTCTGCAGCGATATGCTAACGATTTTCCGCCTCTAAGAACACCAGCACAGGCTGGTCCTCAGCGTCAGAGCGCTCGGAATATACATGGTGCCATACCAAAAGTCCCAACCCAACCGTCAAAACAAGCACCCAAACATTCGCAACAACAACCATCTCAACAGCAACCCTCTTCTCAACAACAAGCAACCATCAGCACTGCAAACAATCCTGAACCCAACGATTTCGTCTTCCAAAGAAGACAAATAAGACAGATGTCTTACGCCAATGCCGCAGCCAATCCACGCCCCAAAACCCAAGCCAGAAACCAAAACGTCATTAACGCCATAAACGATCCCACACTGTCCGAGTATCTCATCAAAGATCTCCCAAAAGATCTTTGTAACAAACGTACCTTCTTTCGGCAAATAAATGCCACCACTCTTTTGTCCAACAAAATTCATTCTTGCAAAGTTCTCTCACATGGAATCGCACATCTTCGACTTTTCAACCCTATAAATGCAGGGGATATCGAGAAAGCTATCCACACAGCAACTGGCCAAACCATGGTTACGGTCCATAGCCGTAGCAGAAATGCTAACACTTCCGCTAAAGAGCCCACCTACCTCCTCTGCATTACTGGAATCGACGTTGATTACTCCGAGCAGGAGGTCACTGACTTGCTCACAGAACAGCAATTCCCGGTCGAAAGACTGTGGAGAGTCAAAGCTTATAAAACAGGCAAGGACTTTAAAGTGATCAAGGTGGTGACCAAATCCTTGGAGAGATTCACGTCAGCATTGAGCCGAGGCATAACTCTAGATGGCGAAATCTACAATGCCGAACTTCCTCATGGCTCCGACCCTACAATCCCCACTCCAAAATATTGCAGCAAATGCTGCATAAACGGACACTCCATCGACGAATGCCCTCAAAAAGCATTCGTCTGCCCCCACTGCGGCGGTAACCACATGTCCAGCGCCTGCACCAAACAGCAGGAACCCAAATGCCCGAATTGCGGCGGTGACCACCCCGCATATTCCAACAAGTGTCCACAAAGACACACCATCCCCTCCGCCCAACACGAAATACAGCCACTTACGATCGAAAGATCATTTCCCCCTTTCGAACTCCCTACAGAAACAAAGAACATCTTGTCTATTCGGACTGCTCTGTTGCTCAACTTGTTGCCCGAACTTCGTGAGCATATCGCTGCAATCACGGCTAATCTGATTAGCCAAGTCTACGACCACTCGACAGTGGTCCACGGGTACGGGAGCAATGTCACAGTGACATTCCGCCCCAACCACTAAACACCCTCCCTTTATGGATTTCACCCTAGGCACAGTCAACTGTCAGGGTCTCTCCAAAAAGAGACCCCTCATCAAGAATATCCTGTCGAAGCATAACATCCAGATCCTCGCACTCACAGATACTCTGTCGAAAAACGATCCACACTTCGCAGGATATTCGATCATCCATCGAAGCCGCTGTCAGGTTTCACGTGGGAATGGTATTCTCGTGAAACACGGAATACCGCACAACACACACACATTCCCACAAAATTTTCGTCCACCTGATGTGGACTTCCTGGCAATTGACGTGCATATCCCCAATAACGAAACCCTCACGATAGTCTCTTACTACAAACACCCGGATCAACCACTCAACAGGCATTTGCTAGAGTACTTTTCGAGGCTCGGCAGGGCTGTGTTGATGGGCGATCTAAATTGTAGACACACACAGTTTGGTGATCACCGTCAAAACCCAGAAGGCATCCGCCTCACGGATTACCTACTAGACCTTCCTATTTCAAGAATCACCAACACTGAATTCACGTTTCTGAACGCAAATGGGGCTTCTATTGTCGACCACATCCTAGTTACTAGTAACATTCTGGATCGATTCGGGGATAGATGCCACATAGGCGATTCAATAACGTCAGACCACGTACCTCTTCTTGTCGACACCGACATACTCATTCCAAAACAACCTAGCCCTCCAAGATCTATAAGAGACTATCGTCACGCTAACTGGACTGAATTCCAAAACTTCATCACACAAAACCTCCCTATGTTAGGCGAACTCGATACTAACGATAGTATCGACACCAGTGCAACCGATATCGAGAACCTCATCACTGAGGCGATCACGCACGCAATTCCACTCAAACAAATAACCTATACATCACCGGCACTTCCACAATACATCATTGCCAAAATTCAACAAAAACGACGTCTTCTACGTCAATACAAGGCCAACAGAAACCCACTAATCAAAACAGAGTACAACCGGATCTGTGCCAGGATAAAGAGGGAGATATCTGTCCTAACGGCTCGCCGGTGGGAAGATGCTACCTCAAAACTGGACTACAGAGACGGAGGTAAATTCTGGCAAAAATTCAAAGTCCTAACAAAACAAAAATTATCTCAACCATCTCATCTGTTGGTCAACAATCACATAGTCAATTCCCCAGAAGGGAAAGCCGAAGCATTTAGAAATTCGCTTCAAAACAATTTTCAAACGCCAGATAACCCGAACTTTGATCGCATATTTAAATTCAACACAGAATACATAGTAAATGTTACTCTCAACCACTACATTCCAGTCTATGATCCTATTATGGACCCCCTCACCGACAGGGAAACGGAGAGCTTTTGCCAAATCGGCAAAAACAGCGCTCCCGGACCTGATGGCATCAACCGAAGGTGCCTCAAAAAACTTCCAGAGAGTATCATTCCTCTTCTAACTAAAATATTCAATGCATGTCTCAAAAACAGCCACTTTCCTACTCCTTGGAAAGTGGCCAACACCATCATGCTTTTGAAAAAAGGCAAACCCCCAACCGACGTGGAATCCTATAGACCAATTTCATTAATCAATACTCTGGGCAAAGTTCTTGAGCTAATCCTAAAAGAGAGGCTCAATAACTTTCTCGAAAACCACAATATCATACCAAAATTCCAATACGGATTCCAGTCAGGTAAATCTACTAAACATGCATTAATAGATTTCACTACCAAAGTTACTCAAACCATCAACGATGGTTCAATCGCCATAGCCACATTTCTGGATGTGCAGAAGGCTTTCGACCAGGTCTGGCACGACGGGCTTGTTCGGAAACTTCTGGACATCGGGCTACCATTGCAATTTACCAAAATTGTACACTCCTACCTCCACAACCGTACTGTCAGAGTTAAAATAGGCGATCAAAAGTCCACCCCCTTCACTCCACAAGCTGGAGTTCCCCAGGGTTCAGTCCTAGCGCCGCTGTTGTACATCATCTACAACAGCGACATCACTAACCAAAATATCCCAGGTACTCGGCTGTTTCTCTATGCGGACGACACGACTCTGCTCTCAACTACCTCTCGATACAACCCAAGACTCCTCTTCAGAAGAGCCCAGGCTCTGTTGGACGGCGTCGGCGAATGGTGTTGTAAGTGGAGAGTCACGCTGAATGCGAACAAAACAACAACAATTGTGTTTCGCGCCCCTTCTGTGTCAAATAGAATCATTTGCAATGATGACGACCAACATCCTCTGAGTCTGTTGGGAGAAAGGCTTGTTGTTAGCCCGACTGTGAACTATTTGGGAGTACTGTTTACCAGGACTCTCAATTGGGACGCAGATCTAAAGGCAACTTTAGATAGGGTAAGGAACAGGGCCAGACTTCTCAACGCTCTCTCGGAAAAAATTGGCAAGACACACAAGAAGACTCTCATTCACACTTACAAGACCTTTATTCGACCCGTCATGGAGTACAAATCATGTATCTACTCTCTTTGCTCTAGACAAAAACAAGAGAGGTTGTTGAGGACAGAGCGTAGAGTCTTGCGTAGATGTAACTATGAGCACTGGCGATATCCCTCAAACGAAATCCATAACATCTCGAACACCCCCAAAATCACCGAGAGAATAAACTCTCTGAACAGGAACTTCACAATCAAAGTAATCAACGGCCCCCCTTCCGACACACAAGAATCTCTCAAATGTTCCTGTTCATCTTCCGGCCACGTACTCCACCGAAAGCCCAAACGCAAAAAGATTCATGTTCCGTCCGCTCTAATGCAAACATGCATTGACGAACTCCCGGTGGAGTACGAAAACATCCTTGAGGCTACCCCGTTAGCCTACCGTACCCACCTCTAACATTTCCTCTTCCCTACCCCGAACAGGGAGAAGTTGGTTTTTTGCGGTTTCCCAACTTCATTGCACAATTATACCTGTTCGTCCCAAGAAAATAGCCGCAACTATTTTCTCCACTCGAACGCTCACTGTCCACGCTACGCTCAAAGCCACCTCCTGACCGCCGACGAGGGACGCAGGTTCGCCTGTCGTTGTACAATGATTTCTAGGGAGACTGGTCGAGAGCAAAGCACGGACAGTACACGTAAATGTCTATGGAACCAACAACAATCCATCAAACTTTCTTCTCTGTTGACTTCTTAGCCTTCTGGACACCACCGTCCGGCATAACCAAGGATCCAAGAACACCAGGACACGGCGCTTGCCCCAGTGTGTTTTTCGGACTGTTTGCTTTTGCTGCCAACACTAAACATTCACCTCAAACCCTGAAGAGGACAAAATCCTAAACAGGGAAACACATTGTACGCATTTCTTCTAAAGCATTTTTCTAGACAAGCAAATCAAACAATGTAGTAGTAGTAGTGCCACTCGTTGGTCTGTGAGCGCAGAGCTATCCCAGTATATAGATTGTAGTTTTCGTTTTCAAGCATTCTATCAGGGACGTATTGATAATAAGGGAGATAGTCGATCTCGAGGAGTCCTAGTTTGCTAGCTAGTTCTTGGTGAAGAATATTCTTTACTGAATCCACAAGGAAATGAAAATGTTTTTCCTGTAGTTGGCTGTATACTATCAATCAAAAAATTGGAAATAAATCCTTTGTAAAATGTATAAAAATTTATTAAAATCCCTTTAAAGGGATCCATCACAACAAAACGTTTTCAATTTTTATAAAAAATCATCATCAGTGTTAGATAAACTGGATGCTAGCTGAGCCACAAAAGAAAAATATTGGGGTAAAAACCCTTTAAATATAACATAGATGCGTTAAAAGTGCATACTTTAGTAAAATGCCTTATGATGGTCACATGGCACCTAGGATAATGCCCTAAGGTAAGTAATGAATTTCCCAACACGTGGGATCCAAATTGAGTTGTCTATATTCCAATGACGTCTTGATGGGTCCCTAGACGAGAAGCGAGTAACCATGTTATTCCTTACTGATAATCAAATAGGTATTGTGATAATTACTTTCTCTTCTTTGCTTTAGGAAGGATTTAAAAAAGTTGTGACTGGCTAAATGGCAAAAGCCTGTGCCAAAAAAAATATTCCAATGACTTAATGGCAACTCCAGTTGCCATTAAGTCAGTTGCCATTAAGTCATTGGAATGTAAACAACTCAATTTGGATCCCACGTGTTAAGAAATTCCGTGACCCGTCAAAATAGCCCGGTCAAAACAGCACCGTCAAAAACGCCCCGTCAAAATAGCCCGAACACAAAATAGCCCCGACAAAATAGCCCCGACAAAATAGCCCGCAAACAAAATAGCCCCGACAAAATAGATCGCACACAAAATAGCCCCAGTCAAAACAGCCCCGGCTAAAATAGCCCTGGCTAAAACAGTCTTTTATAAACAATTACATAATTATTTATACAAGGTGTCCAAAAACTTTTTTTAATTTAAATTATTTGACAAAAAGGAAGAATGTATTTAATTTATTTAATTTAAAATGAATTTTACTGTTGCCCGAAAAGAGAAAAAAATGTTTATATCATAAATTAACATTGATTTTGGCTTAACTTAAATGTTCAAACTTCCAAGGGGCAGGAAAGACAGGACTCGAGTTCTCTGAAAAGACCAGTTTTATTTAATGTGGTTAAGATAAACATCTGAATAGAGGATAATTACCATTTCCGAAAAAATGTATTTTTAAGGAATTATTTCATGACGAATTCTGAAGGGAGCTTTTTTTTTCGGGGCTATTATTCCGCGGCTATTTTGTCTGCAGGCTATTTTGTCGGAGCTATTTTGTGTGCGGGATATTATGTCGGGGCTATTTTGTCGGAGCTTTTTTGACGGGGCTATTTTGACGGCATCATTCAAAATGCTAAACAAAAAGCCTTATATTCTAAACTCAATAAATTTGTTAACTGCCTATCCTCCTAAGAAACATTTATATTGTTCATTTCAAAGCGAAATAAATGTACTTTCTAATTTTTACCGCATAATCGTATGTCTGTTCAAAGAAACATTAACAAATCACTTAACGATTTCCCTTTCCGCGAAGAAACTGTTTACTAACTAAATTATAATATTTACAATTTTTGGTCATATACAGGGCGATGAAAATCTATGATCTAGTGTTCTCTGATATAAATTTATTTTCTAAATTTTTCCCATCAATATTTTACAACAATATGTTTTTCTAAATTTTTCACCCATTATGTAATATTTTTGCAAGAAAGTAAAAGGCCATTGAAAAGAGCGTAAAAATACCCATTGGGAAATATTTTGAACTTTTTAATTACGTCAATTACGAGTTAATAAATGCGTAACGTATCTTTACGTGTATTTCTTATGGACACAATTTAACATGAAATGTTTTTACATTAAATGTTTTACATTTACAATTAAATGTTAAACAAATTTTGTTTTCTATGCGCAAAACTTAACATTTCTTCTTATGAGCAAATTTTCTGTAAAATTACACGTATTACCTACACCTACCTGTTTACACCTACCAAAAATAGCAAACCAGCTGTTATAATATCAATCATTCACGGTGCTGCAATTGTCAACATGCTGCGACTAGGTTAACAAAAACCTTTGAGGATTATGCTGATAGTGTATTCGTACTTTATATCAAATCTTTGCATCATCATCACTGATGATGATTTTTTATAAAAATCGAAAACGTTTTGTTGTGATGTAGCCCGAAAGGGATTTTAATAAAATTTTATACCTTTTACATAGGATCTTCTTCCAATTTTTTACTGAGTTATGGCGTTCTTTATAATCAGCTCCGACAAACGCCTGGCAGCCCCCGGTAAGATGTTGGATGGATTCTTTGATGGATACAATTATTTTTATTACAATGATTATTGAAAAAACGATGCAAAGCAGGCTCAATATTGGAGAAGGCTAATTATATCTTGGTTATAGAAAACAATATCTGCACGGTGATTTGCTTAATTTTAAAAGTTTAAAAATGGTACAAGTAAAAAAGTGATGTAAAGAGATATATATGTGAAACAAGGAGATAACTATTCTATAATTTTGCTTTATCTGTCGGTCTGATAGGTAACCTCCTTTTCCGATTAGGCACTGCTATCTCACAAAAAACATTACTTCTAGAGATTCTAACATTTTTTAGGCACACATGTCAAATTTTAGTCCGATCCGGCCATTAGTATATTTTTGGGAGTTGCATAAAGTTGACGTGTTCGTAAAAATGGCGCATATGGAGAAAAACCATTTTCCATCTTTCATTAAACATTAATATTTGAGAAATGAAACACCGAAAGAAACAAGAGAAAAGCTGGGTAAATATTATACGACTGATGCTCCTTCAGACTACACTGCCAAATTTTGATTCCGTGAATTTCGAAATGATCGTATATCTACATTGGATGAACTACGCACTGGGCGGTCCACTGATGCAGTTACACCCCAAAATGTGATACAAGTCCACGAAATGATTCTAGCTGACCGTAAAGTGAAGGTGCGTGAATTGTCGGAGTCCACATAGTAAAGAGCGCACAAGTCATATTTTGATCGAAGTTTTGAATATGAAAAAATTATCCTGCCGATGTGTGCCGCGATTTCTTACCAGTGATCAAAAACATGATCGTGTGACCACTTCTCAGCTGTGTCTGGACCTTATGAAGCGCAATCCGTCGGCCTTTGGCGTCGATTGGTAACCGCTGATGAAACTTTGATTCACTACTACACACCAGAGAACGGTAGTGGTCTGAATTCGATCAATGAGTCGGAAAGGTCATGGCATATTTTGGGATTGCAAAGGCATAATTTTAAATGGCTATCTTGAAAAACCATCAATAGCCAATATTATTGTGCATTATTGGACAAACTGAAGCAGAAACTCAGTGAGAAACGACCCCATATGCAGAAGAAAAAGTTTGTTTCTCCAAGAGATTTGTCTATTTGACAAAAACTGAAATACAAAAAATAACTTACTCTGTAAGTTTTATGGTAAAACCAACAAAAAGGAGAAAGCAAATTAAAAAATAATAATAAAAGCAAGAAATCAATAAAACATTATATAATAATAAACTGCCTTCGAATGTCAGTGAAATGATGTGAAAGATGGATTTATCAAAAACAAAACACCGATTTGGAAACCAGACAAGCATCGCAATGATCTTGAGCGCCGACTGGAAAGTATCGACCGACATATTTGCTTCAAATAGGTACAATGTAGATAATTAAATCAGTACAAATATACCATTACACGATTCTTTATCGATTTACCGACGATAATGGATATACAGTAATTGTGTATCGTGTATATATAGAAAAATAGCGTGAAAAACATACATCTATGTTGTGAAGTATAATGACTGCCAACCGGATATGGTTATCGTTTATAGGTAGAATTTATTTTTAATGAGGGTTTTATTTAGTTCTAACTGAAATAAAAGTAAACACGTTTAAACAAAAAATTGTATTAGTTTTGTTTTCGCCTATTTTATAACATTAAAATATGAAAACCTTGAATTACCCAGTCTGTCATATGCAGCAGCTTAACTTTTAAACTTTTAAACTTAATTACTAGGTAGACTATGCAATTTGCAATTTATTTAAATTTTGCAATTGATTAACTGTTTAACTTCATTATTATTAATTTTTTAATTTATACTGACGATTTACGTAATTTTAGTAAATTGAATTGTTATTGTTTTGTTTTCTTGACTTTTTGTAAGCTTTGTCGATAAAATTGCACAATTTTTCATGACAATAAAGCATATTTCTATTCTATTCTATTCAATTCTGTCTCTACGTTCGTCAACACAACTCCTCCTTTATTAGGACAAATAGAATAACAAATTAGGTGTAAAATGAAATGTTATAACCCAAACATGGGATTAAAGGTGAAAAAGAAACACTGCTTATGGAAAAGTGGCCCCTGTCAAATTAAACGAAAGTTTGGTCAATGATAGTTCCCAGTGCGTAGATTAAAAAAAGTCCATGTGATCTAATAGATCTGAAAAACTGTTATTTTAAGGCTACAGCCTTCTGAAGTTATTGGATTCAAGTGATCGGTTTACATTAGGTGCACTCATTCACGGACAAGTGAACGAAAATATTTATTATCGAAGGAACTCATTTTCTTTATGAGTATTTCGACAAAAATAGATGCATCGTATTTTAGTCTTCATAAAACCTCCGAAAAGTCCTCAGAAAACCAAAAGAGCGCGATAGAATTATCATGTTTTCATGAATGCTTCACACTTATCCAATACCGGCATAGCTGCAATGCCGCCTTATCTTTAGAAAACTACTTAAAAGTTGTGGATCCAAGAGGGGGAATAGGAAAATTTCCCCCGTAACACGCACCAGAATTAAAGAAAAAATTGTTGAAACATAAAAAATATATTAGCTGACAGGAAACTTAAAGTACAGACAGACAAATTCAACCTAATTTACTCCACAGTTAGGAAAATTAAGGGAACTTATTGCACGTAAGTTATTATCTATGTATTATATGTAGCAAATACAAGGAGCTATGGCACAACTAGATTCCATCCAATAATTTTCACAATAAATCTTATTTGAATAGGTGATGTTCTACCACGATCTATTATTAATTGTACTAACAGATTGTTGCTATTATTTTATCAAACAAAACCATGAGAAAACTGTCACTTAAAGCTTGTCCCAACTTACATAGATACATCAGTAAGTCCTATTTAATAATGTATCTATGTTCTCTGTTTTCAAAAACAGAATCACAGTACGTATTTACGTATATTATAAATTAGTGCACTAAACGTAAACCGAGCACGTCAATCCAGTAACTTCAGGAGGCTGTAGCTTCAAAACAATAGTTTTTCAGACCTACATAGGCCCCATGGACTTTTTAATGTACGCACTGAAAACTATCATTGACCAAACTTTCGTCAAATTTGACCGGTTCACTTTTTCATAAGGAATGTTTCAGAGTGTTTCATAAAATTTCTCCGGTTTCAGAACAACCGGAAGTACAATTTTAAAGTCACCTGAATTGTACAAGCCTCAGATGGTCAAGAACGAATTTATTTATTTCCGGTTTCATGTCTGTGTGTCCCGTGAACAAAACGCCTCCGATATAAGAACATACGGAATGACAAATAAGATCGTATAACCAAAAGCTCCATCAGCTCCTAAAATTTTCTTTAATTTCCTAGCCTATAATGAATCTTTAATTTTGAAAATAATATCACTTTGTGGATAAAATTGTGAGGTATTCAACAGGTCGAGTGAACCACTTTTACTCACAAACTTTTTCGGTTAAGTCAGGTGTACCACAGGGGTCCCACTTGAGTCCATTACTCTTTAATCTATTTATTAATGATATTACCAACTACTGTTTTCAGAATTGTGAGACCTTACTATTTGCTGATGATTTAAAGTGCTTTAAAATTATAAAAAATCATTATGATGCTGCTATATTGCAATTAGAACTGACTAACCACTCTGTATGGCGTTTCCTTAACGGTATGAACCTTAATTCCAACAAATGTCATGTAATTAACTTTAACCGTGCTTACCACCCTATATTATCAAACTACTACATTGATGGCCAATTGCTCAATACTGTAAATAAAATCAAGGACTTAAGGATTACACTAGATAATTCTCTTTGTTTCAATACTCATATCATCAATGTTATTCAAACAACTATGAAAATGTTGGGATTCGTAAAAAGAACAACTCGTGACTTTACAAATTTATCCAGTAAGTACTTTAGTTCTTTACTTCTGTGTGGTCATGTCTCACCTCGAGTATTATTGTTCTTTAGTATGGTCCCCACACTACTTGGTCTACATTGGGAAACTTGAACAAGATCAAAATAAAACAAAATAAGTTATCAATCGAAGTAGCACAGAAAACGACATTAAATATCGTTCCCATACCACTAGATTGACAACAGGTGGAATGCTTTCTTTGGTTACAACCTCCCGTGATTTTCAAAAATTATAAATCATACAGGGTGCCGAGGAAATTAATATGAAGGGATTTTCTCTGCGTGGTAAAAGTTCCAACAAGAAAGATCCTTAGTACTCAACAAAAGAGTAAATGAATTAAAAATGTATAAACATTTTCAATTTCTTTTCAATTCGAAAATGCAGTAGCATTATACTCTAGTTAAATCGGAGAGTGCAGGAAGAGTCTATACCGGTTTCGGGTATTTTTTTACCCTCATCAGTAGTTCCATATCCTCTTCTCTCCGATTTCACCAGGTACCCTGCTTTGGGCCTTTCCGAATTGCAAAGAACAAAATGCCGCGGATGTACTAGAGACATCTACCGAAAAACAAAATAAGTTATCAATCGAAGTAGCACAGAAAAGGATAATAAATATCGTTCCCATACCACCAGATTGACAACAGGTGGAATACTTTCTTTGGTTACAACCTCCCGTGATTTTCAAAAATTATAAATCGTACAGGGTGCCGACGAAATTAAGATGAGGGAATTTTAAATAATGCACGTCCCATCTGCTCAGCGTGGTAAAAGTTCCAACAAGAAAGATTCCTTCAGCCCATCGATGAATAGGAGCTTCTTAATACAAAATATGGTTAATATATTGTTTTTAGATCTGATCTAAAATATCTGTTCTTTCAATGACTATAATAGCCAATCTAATATTTTTTCTTGTAGTTAGTGACATAATTATGTATACTATGTTCAGTTACTCCAAAGTAAACTGAACTTCACTGAACGGTTCAGTATCCAAATGAGGCATATGTAGTTCTTATATTTTTCATAAATATACCACCCAGCTTGGAACTGTGCTTTTGACTTCTGTCAATTTTTAAAGAGATAATTTGTAGACCAAATTAACTCAAGTTTGAATTACAAGCAAAACACTGTTGAGTCACTATCTTCTGAAGATTTGACTCTCTGAAATAATTAAGACACTTTTTCTCCGCTCCAATATTTTTATACAGTAAAATTTATTTGTTTTTTAGTGTTCAAGAAATTATCTTCTATTTCTTTTATTGCAGGTAATGGTGGCACATTTCCGAGTGGTTATGTATGTAGTATCTCATCGAAACCTAATTCGTGAAAATTTTCTTGGATAAAATAAACCTTTAAAGAAAGGTAATTATATTTTACCCATTAAAAGGTAAGATATTAATTGATATTGTGTTTAATTTTATATAAACTGAATAAGCCGTCAGTTATTACTTAGTTTTTTATTTAATTTTTACATTTTTGTTAGTTAAATCGAAGTTAATGTATAAAAATTAATATTATATTACCAATGAAGCTAACGGTCTGCAATCAAATTGGTTGACTTTTATCAGTTATGGTATATAACGTACCCAGTGAGAATTGGGAGAAGAAGAATATCATGATTAAAAAACTTGAGAAAATGGTTCTCCACAATATATATATCTATTAAATATTCTGTTATAGCATATATTGCTATAATAAATCTATTAAAGCATCAGCTAATAAAATAATTATAGCCAGAATACTCGCCAATATTCGAAACCAATAGGCACCAAACGAAGAAGAAGAGGTGAGAAATTTTTAAATCTTTTACAGCCGACAGGTAAGGCAAACCTACGGAGTTGCGAATTACCAAATACGCTAAACGCTAGGCTAGAATTACTTCCCACTAGATATGTTCTTCTCCTTTTTGTGTAGACATGGCTGTGTCTCTTTTTTAATGTGCCTCCAGTAAGGTGACATTCCAACGTTTTCATGGTCTTCTCACTGATCCTCTTTCTATTGACCGTCTCTCGTCGCGCCGTCCTTACTACTCTGTATGTTGTCATTCGGCTCTTAGTCTGGGCTGATTATCGGAGAATAGGCAATTTTTGGGAAAAGTTATTTACCAGCAATTTTATTGCTGGAATCGAATCTTATGATTGTATATATTAATAATATAGATATGCAAAGTCCGCAGATAGTGTGCTACTTTTTTTATAAACAAAATGGCGCCCGAAAATCGTGTTTTTTTCAATTTTTGCTCTATAACTACAAAGATTTTAACTTTAGACCAAAAACACTCAAATAAAAATTCACCGCAATTAAATTCTGCATAGAGACGTGTTTTTTCCGATTTACTTCGACGAAAACTTTCCCCGGAAAAAGCGGGTATTTCCAACAAATTCTTTAATTTTCAACTAAACTTTTAGATAAGTAGTTGTTAATCAATAGTTAAATAACTTAGTAACGTAAAATTCCTTTCTGCATATATTATAATTCCAGAAGCCGATGAAAATTGAGTGAACGGTTTAGCAACAATTGAAATGTTAATTAAAATTTTACGGTCGCTATAATAACGACAATAATTATGATACATAAGAATAACTATGATTTTTTCATAAAAAGACACTATACCTACTAATGTACTTTACAGAATTGAAATTGGACTATTTAAGCGGCCTCAGGAATATTTTAAAATTATAAACAATTTTTTGGCTTATAAACAAATAGAATATCTCGGGAAATATTAAACTACATTAAATTGTGAAAACGGTATTCGAAAGACAGCGGCAGGACGCTTCTTTTAAAAGAAAAAACGTTTAATTTTAACGAGTGGTTCCTGAGATACAACTATTCAAATTTGACTGAAATTTACCGCAAAGATATAAACAACAGGATCATAATTTTCAAACCATCACCTTTTTATATTTGTCCTCTTTCTCCACACCAATTTTCATACCTTTAAAATCCTCATAACATATATTATTATAATAAAAACTATCGATAATACGTGTGAAAATTGCCAAAAATATCAAAATTCTAATCAAAAATTAGGTTGGACAAAATGTAACCCTCAAAGTTCAAAATCGGTATACGTTAACAAAATGCATTTTCTCGGCTTCCCATGGAGCAATTTCCCTCATTATTTTTTTGTTCCCTAATAACTCGAGTAGAGCCATCGAACTAACGCATTATTAAATGTCAAACTGGCTTTTGTTTTGTTATAATAGGTTAATTTATTTATTATAACACAATATTTTAAGTTGTTTAAATAAAAATTGTTTAAATAATTATACAGCTTTCAAATGAGAATATTTATGTTTTTAACTTTAAAAGGTACACTTGTAGTAAGTTTATCTAAAAAAAGCCGACAACTGGAAAAAATATGTAATTTTCTGTTCTTATAAATAAATTAATCTATTATAACAAAACAAAAGCAAGTTTGACATTTAATTGCTATTTTTGGCAATTTTCACACGTATTATCGATAGTTTTTATTATAATAATATATGTTATGAGGATTTTAAAGATATGAAAATTGGTGTGGAGAAATAGGACAAAAACAAAAAGGTGACGGTTTGAAAATTATGATCCTATTGTTTATATCTTTGCCGTAAATTCCGGTCAACTTTAACCGATTGTATCTCAGGAACCACTCGTTATAATTAAACGTTTTTTCTTTTAAAAGAAGCGTCCTGTCGCTGCCTTTCGAATACCGTTTTTACAATTTAATTTAGTTTAATATTTCCCGAGATATTCTATTTGTTTATAAGCCAAAAAATTGTTTATAATTTTAAAATATTCCTGAGGCCGCTTAAATAGTCCAATTTCAATTCTGTAAAGTACATTAGAAAGGTATAGTGTCTTTTTATGAAAAAATCATAGTTATTCTTATGCATCATAATTATTGTCGTTATTATACCGACCGTAAATTTTTAATTAACATTTTAATTGTTGCTAAACTGTTCATTCAATTTCCGTAGACTTCTGGAATTATGATATATACGGAAAGGTCTTTCACGTTACCAAGTTATTTAATTATTGATTAACAACTACTTATCTAAAAGTTTAGTTGAAAATTAAAGATTTTGTTGGAAAAACCCGCTTTTTCCGGGGAAAGTTTTCGTCAAAGTAAATCGCAAAAAACACGTTTCTATGCAGAATTTAATTGCGGTGAATTTTTATTTGAGTGTTTTTGGTCTAAAGTTAAAATCTTTGGAGTTATATAGCAAAAATTGAAAAAAACACGATTTTCGGGCGCCATTTTGTTTATAAAAAAAGTAGCACAGTGTCTGCGGACTTTGCATATCTATATTATTAATACATACAATAATAAGATTCGATTCCAGCAATAAAATTGCTGGTAAATAACTTTTCCTTGTATTTTGCTAATTAGCCCAGAGTATCTATATATGTTGTCATGCAGTCGTTCCATTCTACTCTTCTGTTTTTACCCAGTTATTAATGTTGTCCACCTTGCATCTCTTGTCTGCTGTTTCTATTGTCCTGTCTGTATCAGGTCGTGTTTCTACCGCGCATGTCATTATTGGTCTGATGACTGTTTTGTAAATTGCAAGTATACACTAGATCAGCGATACTCAACCTTTTTTTTCCTGGGCCACATACTAGCTATTGCCACATCTTGCGGGCCGCCTAGGTTGAGTGTATACAGGGTGTTTCATTAAGAAACGGAAATAATTAATTGGTGAATAGAGGTCACTGAGGCGGTTCTAAATATTCTACATTTATTGCCCCACCGATTTTGATAACAGAGTTACAGGGTGTTTTTATCGATTTTGCCCATTTTTGTCTGGATCCATAACTTTATAACCACCTTGTATATTGTTTTATATTTGATACAAGCATGTCTTATTTAGAACCCAAACCATAGAACTACTAATCAACTAATCAGAAGAAAAATCCAGGTCCGGATTAAAAAAATTATACTTAAATTCATTGTGACCTTGAAACAACATCCTGTATGTATATTGAAATTTTCAAAACCCGTTTGTACATTTGAAAAGAGCACAAAGAACTGAGTTTATAGGTTCGTTTTAATATTTTCCGCAGAAATTTTAATCATTTTGATTTTGAAATGAAATATATTGAAATTTTTAACAACAGAGATTACCAAGCAGGTTTTAAAGCACTTTTAATAAAAAACTATTAAATATAATGAACACATTCTCATTTTAACACTAATCAATACTTAGTTACTACATTGGAACGACCAACTTACTACCAATCACAACAAAATTACAGATCCAGATTAACAAAAAATATAAAGTGATTGTGACCTTGAAACAACACCCTGCATATTGAAATTTTCAAAACTCGTTTGCACATTTGAAAAGACCACAAAAAACTAAGTTTAATGGTTCACCTTTATTTTGTGCGCAGACAATTTAATGACTTGAATTAATTTTGAAATTATGTCGAATTTTTAAGAACTCTGAGAACTCATAACAAAAATTTCGATTCAATTTCGAAGTTAATGTCATTAAATTGTCTGCATAAAAAATTGAAGCGGTCAGTTAAACTTTGTTTTTTGTACTCTTTTCAAATATGCAAACGGATTTTGACAATTTTAATATACAGGGTGTTGTTTAAAGGTCACAATTATTTTATATTTTTTGTTAATTCAAACCTGGGTTTTTCTTGTGATAAGTAAGTGTCATTCCAATATAGTATATAATTATGGATTATGTTTAAGCTGAACATTTATTTATTAAATTTAGTAATTTATTATTCCAAGTGCTTTAAAAACCTGCTTTTTAATCTTAGGGTTCTCAAAAATTTCTGTATATTTAATGTTAAAATTAAAGTCATCAAACTTTCTGTGCCCAAAATTAAAGCGAACCTGTAAACTCAGTTTTTGTGCTCTTTTCAAATGTGCAAATAAATCTTAAAAATTTAAATATGCAGGGTGTTGTTTCAAGGCCGCAATCACTTTATATTTTTTTGTTAATCCGGACTTGGATTTTTCTGGTGATTACTTAATGGGTTGCTCCAATGTATCTAGTAAATAAGTGTTGATTATTTTTAAGATGGGTATTTTTCCATTAACTTCAATAATTTCTTATTATCTAAAAGTTAATAATACCTGCTTTTTAATTCCAGATTTCTTAAAAATTTCAATATAATTTCACAATCACGCACAAACACGCCTTAAACACAGCGGCACACTATCAAATAATTTGACAAACACGTGAAATTTGACAAATAATTTGATCGTTTGCAGGGCCTTTTAGTGAGCCTTCGGGCCGCATGAAAAACGCTAGAAGGCCGCATGCGGCCCGCGGGCCTCAGGTTGAGTATCACTGCACTAGATATTACTATTTCACTCATAATATATTATTAATAATTAATTTTCAAATTAAAATCAGTGATGTATCATAATAATACACTTTTAAAAAAGTTACACTCACACCCTGAAAAAACGTCTGCGCATATATTATTAGCCCAGTAAATGAACGGCAAATACGGCGATACCGTGTAATTTTAAGGGGCTGCACCGAATTGTATGAAAGTTTGTGTTTAGGTTCTACTTACCCTCCACTTCAAAGTTGAAATTGTGCCGTTGGTTACTTTTTATTTTTTAGAAGTAAAAACAACCCCCACCAGAAAAAATCGTATAATTGGAAATTAAAACGTGTAATTGATTCAAATCATCTTTTGATGAAGTGAATGAATGCCAATGAAATAACATAGATTAAGATTTTATCACAGTTTAACCCTTAAATCTCGCCTTCTTGAATAGTTATAATTCAAACAAACAATGTCATTGAATACCTTGTCGTTACTGATTTGCATGGATATTTGGATTTAGGTTATATTTACCCTCCATTTCAAAATTAGACTAAAGCCGTTGGTTGATTTTAAGTTTTTCGGGGTGAAAACTACCCTATTATAATTGAATATTTTCACGGCCACCTAATAAAATTTGACGTAATTTTTGTTGCAATTGATGTTTGGTTTAAAGAATCACCAATAACTTACAAACTAAAGCACTTAGTAAAGCACAAACTAAGGTATAGGCTTGAGAAATAAAAAAGTACCATATATCATTTCATTAAAATGCTTAATATAGGGTGTTCCATTTAAGAAAACTCAGAAAATACTCACTCCGAGTTCCGACCAACCCTGTACACTAAAATCAAACATTTTGCTATATTAATAATGTTTAACAAGAGTAAACTATATCAAAAATCTTTTGAACATAAATAGAAATTTTGATGTCAAATTACTTCAATTCTACAGGGTGTGAATATTGCTACGAAATTATCATAAAAACGTAATTATCTTTCTAACTACCTCATATAATATTACAACATACGATAGTTAAAAAAAAACATCAAGCAGAATCCAAAAATGTAAAAATATACAGAGTATTCCATTAAAAATAAAAACATAGGTTTGTATCACCCTGTCAATACGAGTGGCCCTGTATATTTAAAAATATTTTTATGGTATGGTTCTGTCTGTGCTTCAACTTTTACCTGAATAACTTCTTTTCATATCTCTTACGACAAACGAGTTCTTTGACTTCCTCGCAGTAGTGCCCCATCATGTATGTGGTTGGTTTGTTACTCATAACTCCGTTACTTTTTAAGCTATAAAGTGCTAAAAAAACCATTGTGTAAGCTTTTCCAAGGGCAATAAGATTTTTAAAATGATTTTTTTTATTCCTTTATTTTTTAAAAGAATGAGTAGAAATACTTTGAACGAGTCACTAATCACGAGTGTATGCAGACTTTGAACAGCCATATCTTAACCAATTTTTATCTTACATAAAAACAAAAAGAAAAAAATGTTTACACAAGCAAAACCTATATTTTTTTACTGTTCGAGATTTTTCGTAACACTAATACCTTTTAAGTTATTTTGAAAAAAGGGTATTTGTTACAAGATTAAAAAAAGTTTTTTTTTAAATAAAACCAATTTTTTTCAAAAATAAGCACTTAAAACCGGTGAAACTTACAGATCATATTAACAATACATACAGGGTGGTTCATCTTATTCGCCTCGGTCTCTGTACGGAAAACCACTTGATATTTTAAAAAAATTTCTTCACAGAAATATACAGGGCCTTTAATACTATAACCTAAAAATAATATGAATTATACAGGGTGTTCCAAAAAAGAGTGGTATATCAAAGTTATATTTTTTCTTAGGGAATGCCCTATATCTGATGACATTATTGAATTAACCTTAAAAAATAAGCTATACTTTCATAAGGGTTCCCTATACCGAAATAAAGGGTGTTTTGATTTATTTCGATTTTTATAAAAATGTAAGGTTTTAGAGAAAAATAAATATCTACGAATCTAAGAAGCAGTAACAAATTCTTTCTTGGATCTTAATAATAGACTATTTAGCATACTTAAACAGATGCTTATTGCAACAAAATTTCTTACAGGGTGGTCAAAATATGAGATTGTTCTATTAACAAATTCAAGCTGTAATAACTTACTTATTTTAAATGGAACACCCTGTATCTTACTAGTCTATCGCGTAGAAAATTTACTTAGCTTTCAATTTGTATTAGGGTTTCCTATACCTATCTTTTTACAGGGTGGTCAAAATATTAGATTGTTCTATTAACAAATTCAAGCTGTAATAACTTACTTATTTTAAATGGAACACCCTGTATCTTACTAGTATATCGAGTAGAAAATTTACTTAGCTTTAAATTATTATTGGGGTTTCCTATACCTATCTAGCTTCATTTTTTAAATATTTAAAGATTTCCAATTTGTAAGCTTTAAAAATTAGAATTAAGTACCTATGTCGTGGTTATGTACAACACATCACCAACACCGGCAATATACTTAAATATCTTAGTCAAGATAGTTTCATTAATAAAATTCACATTTTTATCATTTAATCACACAGAGTGTTCTTATTTTAAATGACATACTCGATATTCTATTCTTTATAATGGAAGATATTTAAAATCTCTTCAATTCCATGTTAACATTCTCAATACACATGTTATTCTGTAAATATAAATTCCCATGTTATTCTGTAAATACCCATTTTTACATATTTTTGTACAATAGGCTCGTTTTCGTCAAAGTAGCCATTGCATTTAATTGTTTGTAATTGCGATTTAAAGATTCAAACAAAAAGTGGCGTTCTTAAATTTACTTAATAACCGTTGGGTTAAGATATGGAAAATACTTATACGGAATGAAATATAATTTAAATATCTTCCAGAATACGGCATCTAATATAGGGTATGCAGTTTAAAATAAACATATTATTCAATTTCACATGTAGGCCAAAATCAACTAAAATAATACAACACTCTGTGTGATTACATGATAACAATGAAAATTTTATTATTAATGACAGTATCTTTTCTAAGTATATTGCCGGTGTTGGTGATGTGTTGTACATAACCACGACATAGGTACTTAATTCTAATTTTTAAAGCTTACAAATTAGGAAATCTTTAAATATTTAAAAAATGAAGGGAGATAGGTATAGGAAACCCTAATAAGATTTGAAAGCAAAGTAAATTTTCTACTCGATAGACTAGTAAGCTACAGGGTGTTCCATTTAAAATAAGTAAGTTATTACAGCTTGAATTTGTTAATAGAATAATCTAATATTTTGACCACCCTGTAAAAAGATAGGTATAGAAACCCTAATACAAATTGAAAGCTAAGCAAATTTTCTACGCGATAGACTAGTAAGATACAGGGTGTTCCATTTAAAATAAGTAAGTTATTACAGCTTGAATTTGTTAATAGAACAATCTCATATTTTGACCACCCTGTAAGAAATTTTGTTGCAATAAGCATCTGTTTAAGTATGCTAAATAGTCTATTATTAAGATCCAAGAAAGAATTTGTTACTGCTTCTTAGATTCGTAGATATTTATTTTTTTCTAAAACCTTACATTTTTATAAAAATCGAAATAAATCAAAACACCCCGTATTTAGGTATAGGGAACCCTTATGAAAGTATAGCTTATTTTTCAAGGTCAATTCAATAATGTTATCAGATATAGGGCATTCCATAAGAAAAAATATAACTTTGATATACCACTCTTTTTTGGAACACCCTGTATAATTCACATTATTTTTAGGTTGTAGTATTAAAGGCCCTGTATATTTCTGTGAAGAAATTTTTTTAAAATATCAAGTGGTTTTCCGTACAGAGACCGAGGCGGATAAGATGAACCACCCTGATGTATATAAAGTAAATTATAAAGCGGTAACGATTAATTTCATTTGGGGTGCTAAATAGGGGGAGATTTTCACGATTTTTTTTTTATTAAAAAAGGGGATTTTATTAAAAATAAATTGTATTAAAATAGGTATATATTTTTTATATTGTTAATTTTGTATTCACATTGCGAGTTTTTTCTTCTTCTTCTTCTTCTTGACTGGCTTTACAACTCGGGGTGAGGCTTCGCCGCATCCACTATGGCCCTCCATCGTCTGCGATCTTGCGCTTCGATTTGCCATTGTTGTACCCCAATCCTAGATAGATCGGTTTCAACATCATCCTTCCATCTTTTTCTGGGACGGCCCACTGATCTTCTACCGTCTGGTCTCTCGAAGAACACTGTCTTTAGCACTCTGTCTTCCTCTGATCTTACTACATGATCTGCCCATCTTATCCGATTAGCTTTTATATGTCTGACGATGTTTTCAGTACCATATAGAGTCACCAATTCAGCATTGCGGCGCCTTCTCCACTCTCCTGTCAATTCATCTCTTTGAGGACCAAATATCATTCTGAGGACTTTCCTTTCAAATATCAGCAATTTATTTATTTCTCGCTGATGTAGAGTCCATGTTTCACTAACATATGTAACAACTGGGCGAATAATTGACATGTACAGTCTTAATTTAGATTGTCTTTTCAGCGAGTTTTTTGCCAACGATTTTTCTTTTCTATATTTTATAGTTGTACTCGCTTACTTAATATTCTTTATATATACAGAGTGAGCCAAAGAAAAGAGTCCACCTCGATAATTGGTAATAATTATTAGATTTTAAGGAAATGACGAAACAGGTTGATTTTTGATCTAAGGGGGACACATTTTTACGGTACATACATTTTGTCATTTGTCAACCCCCTCCCTTCCACTTCCCCCACCCTTATTTTAAAATAGGGAATAGGGGTCGTGTGCTAACTCATTTGAAAGGTTGTTCAATTCTCTATTCAGTAATATAAACATTACTATAAATATTTATACAGGGTGTCCAAGAAAAAAATATTTAATTAAATTAATTGACACAAAAAGAAGAATGTATGTAATTTATTTAATTCAAAATACATTCTACTGCTGTCACAAAACAGAAAAAAATGTTTTTTTTTTTAAAATAAACATTGCTTTTCGCTTAATTTCAATGTTCAAGCTCCCACCTATCTGCCTCTTGGTAGGTTGAATATTGAATTTAAGAGGAAAACTATATTTTTTTGTCAAATAAACATTTTTCTCTGTTTCCTGTCAGTACTAGAATGTATTTTGAGTTAAATAAATTGCATACATTCTTCTTTTTGTGCCAATTAATTTAATTCAAAATAATTTTTATTGGACACCCTGTATAAATAATTATCTCAATGTTAATATTATTGAATAGAGAATTGAATAACCTTTCAAATTAGGTAGCACACGACCCCTATTCCCTATTCAAAAATAAGAGGTGGGGGAAATGGAAGGGAGGGGGTTGACAATTGACAGATTTATGTACCGTAAAAATGTGTCCCCCTCTAAAATCTAATAAATACTGCCAAATATCGAGGTGGACATATTTTATATTATAATAATAACGAAAACAAATAGTAAATCTATGACTTGAACTAATGTCTATTAGACTAAATCTTGTACTAGAGCTTAGCGATTTTTAAAAACAGTATAGTTTTCGTCATAAGAGAGTAGGCGCAAAATATTGATTTAATAAATTTAATGCTATTTAAATGCATTAATTTTTTTTCGAATCCTGAGAAAACTAATAAATATTTTTGAAAAATTTAAACGCAGAATGAAAGACTGCATTATTACCGAGGGCCGAACGTCCCTTAGAATAAACAAAAAATTTCTTTTGAAGGAAATATTTGAAATTACACATCACACTAAATTTTCTCTTTTTTTCACCCCTAGAACTTATTAAAATAAGCATTATAAAATTTTTTTTATTTATTTTTTTTTTCATTTAGATAATAAAGACCCTCGGTCTTTCATTCTGCGTTTAAATTTTTCAAAAATACTTATTAATTTTCTCAGGATTCGAAAAAAATTAATGCATTTGGATGGCATTGGACCAATATTTGGCGCCTACTCCCTTGAGCAGGTTTTAAGCCATTTGATTTATACAAGTTGGTGAATGATTTCCAGTCGGTCAGGTAAATAGTGCAGTGATGGTGAGTTGGACCAGTTCCGGAGGACATTAAGGACATTAAGGAACCATGGGTAAATTTGGTGTGATAATTCGGAATCTTCTAATAATCGATGCTCTTCTTGAGTTAGGAAGTCCAGGTAGAGATGATCAATAAAAGGTTGGAGTTTACGAAATTTTCTTCCTGTTGCCAAACATCCTCTACTCACTTTTTGAAAACGAGTTTGAGATCGTTAGCCAGTTGAAGTATGGTTATGTCAGTACTGTGGGTGACAGCTCTTTTCGCAAAATGATCGACTGTTTATTACTAGTAATATTCCAGCATGAGAAGGTCGTGGGCAGAGATTTTTGTAGAAGTCAAAAATAATAGTCGATATTTGCATAGAAAAATATTCACTGCTGGATAAAATATAAGTTACGCAGCGGAAACTGAAAACATGAGCGTACTCATAATCAACTAATCCACATTTAATGTAAAAAATATATATATTTTTTTTTTATTTATTTTTATTTAATGTCGTCCGAACCACTGGGGTTATAAACGACAACAATCGGAAATACATTATTAAAAATAAACAGTGATTACAATATTAAGTGCATACATATGAACTAACAAAAAGGAAACCTGGAAAATTTGTGGTACAATTAAATGTCGTTTATTCCTATATCCGTTAAAAACTGGATAATATTATTGATATTTTTATCGTCTCCAAGAAGCTCCGATATGTCTCTGGGAAGGTTAAGTTTACTTCTTGTTTGCTGGTATTTTTGACAGTCGGATAATATATGTTTAACTGTTACGTTTGTTTGACACTGCTGGCAGAATGGAGGATTGACTCTAGTTATTTTGTAGAGATGTGTATGACGGGTGTGACCAAGTCGGAGCCGAGTGAAGATAACTTGTTTATTCCTAGGTAAAGAAAATACCTGTTTTTGTATAGCGTTGCCTTTAATTTGTTTTAGTTTTTCGGAACACTGCGACCACTTGTTTTGCCACGCACAACTAACTACGTTTTTAAGACACAATTTCACATCACTTGGCACAATTTTATTTAGATGAACTTGATCACTTGTTGCTGCTTCGTGAGCTAGGCGGTCCACAACCTCGTTACCGTGTACTCCAATATGGGATGGAACCCAGATTAATACCACATGTTTGTTTCCCTTTGCAGCATGCTGAAGTTCTTGATAAATGTCTTTATGAATAGGGTTGCAGGAATATATGTTTTGAATGTCACAAAGGGCGTTCATTGAGTCCGTTATGATTGTGTAATTTCTCTGGTTCGATTTGTTAATGAATTTTAAAGCTTCAAGAATTGCATACAGCTCTGCATTGGAAATAGTCCAGTTGTTATGCAGCTTAAATTTAGCATTATGGGTATTGGAGAAAATGGCTGCTCCCACTCCGTCCGCTGTTTTTGATGCATCTGTGTATATCTGTTGGTAGTTGCTAAATCTATCCATAATCTCTTTGAAATGATTTAATATTATGGTTGGATGAGATTCATGTTTATTAAATCTTGATAGATCAGTAATAATTCGTGGTTTATTTACAGTCCATGGAGGAGGAGGGTTTTCGGTAGGATGGTATATGGTCGGGAATGTTATATGATATTTTTGCAGTAATCGGTTGATTCGTTCATAGAAAGGCGGATCGCATTGAGGGTGAGATGAGAAGTACTGATTAAAACGATTTGTATGTACATTATGGTAAACTGGGTTATCTGGAGAGGATAGAACTTTACAAGCAAACGACAAACTCAAAAAATCTCATCTAAATTCTAGGGGGGATTGCCCTGACTCGCTACATATACTTAGTATGGGACTTGTTCGAAAAGCGCCCAAAGCGACTCGCAATCCCGTATTTTGAATGACATCTAGCTCTTTAAGAACATATTTCTTAGCTGAGTTATATACCACTGAGCCGTAGTCAATTTTTGATCGAACTAAGGATGAAAAAATTCGTAGAAGAGTTGACGTATCGCTGCCCCAGGAGATGCTCGATAGTGTCTTCAAAATATTAATACTTTGTTGGCAAGTACCTTTCAAATTTTTAATGTGATTTTTCCAAACCAATGTTGTCAAATGTAAGACCGAGAAATTTTATTTCTTTTACAAAGATAAGATTCTTACCATTCAACGTTAAAACTGGATTATCCTCTTTTCGCTTTTTTGAGAAAAGTAGGCATTTTGTTTTTTCGCTAGAGAAGTTAAGTCCTGTTTTATCGGACCATTTCTGTAGATTATTTAATGTGCTTTGAAGGATTCTTTGGGTGGATTCTATATTTGTTCCTCTTAGTAGGAGAACTAGGTCGTCGGCATACAGTCTTCCTTTAACTGGCTGTTGACATTGTTCCAAAATATCGTTGATTGCAACAAGAAATAAAGTTACACTCAACACCGAGCCCTGAGGGATTCCGTTTTCCTGGATTCGAGTTGATGAGAGTATTCCATTTACTCTTACCTTAAATGTTCTGAGTTGAAGAAAATTTTGAATGAATTTTAGAAATTGTCCATTAATACCCCAGGAGTGAAGCTTTTTTATTATACCATATCTCCATATGCAATCGTAGGCTTTTGTTATATCGCAGAAAAGAGCTAGGCAGTGTTGTTTGTTAATGAGTGCTTCGTGAACTTCGGATTCAAGATCAACCAGGTTATCGGTGGTTGATCTATTTTGACGAAAGCCATTCTGCTCCGGGATTAGCAGTTTTTTGTTTTCTAAGAACCATGAAAGGCGCCGGTTTATAACCTTTTCCAGTAGCTTACAAGTTGATGAGGTTAGGGATATTGGTCTATAGGATTGGGGATCTGTTTTAGGTTTTTGAGGTTTGGGGATTGGTATAATATATGATTCTGACCAAGATTTTGGAAAGTAGTGTTGTATCCACATTTGATTTAAAACATTAAGGAGGTATGATCTAGCGTTTGTACTTAGTTTTTGGAGAAAAATTATTGGTATATCGTCCGATCCTGGAGAAGAGTTTTTCATGCCGAACAATGCATCGTCCAGTTCTTCTGGTGAAATTGGAGAGTTCATGTAGTCATCCGTGTTCTCTGTGACGATTAGCTCCATTTCATTTCTAAATTTGTATTGAAGAAAACTCGGAGAGTAGTTGCTGGTGCTGGAATTTTGTTCGTAAAGATCAGCAAACATTTCTGTGATTTCTTCAGTTGAGGTAATTAATTTGTCATCATGTTTTAAAAAACTACTTACTTACTTACGTACTTAAGCCGTCCTCTTGTACCTTACGGTGTCGAGGTAAGTGGAGAAATGAGACGTCTCCATGCCTTTCGGTCGGTAGCTAGTCTTTCTGCTTCTCTCCACCCAATATTTCTTTTTCCGCAAGCCTTTCCAATATTTGCATTCCACGTTCTTGCTGGCCTGCCTCTTCTTCGTTTGTTGTCAGATGCCGCTTTCCATACCCTCTTTACAGTTCTACCTTCACTCATTCTCGCCATATGTCCGAACCACGATAACTGTTTCGTTTCAAGTCTGTCTAAGGTCCTTCCAACACCGCACCTTTCACGTATGTCTTCATTTCTTATACGATCATGTCTGGTCACCCCGGATACCGCACGTAAATATCGCATTTCGCATGCTTGGATTTTACTACGGATGTTGTCGTTCACTGTCCACGTTTCACTACCGTAAAGTAGCACCGGCTCGTATACGGTTTGAAATACTTTCATTTTTGTTTTCAGGCTTACTTCTTTCTTCCTAATAAAACTTTTATTTAGTGCATAGTATAATTTTGTTGCACTCATTACCCTGCTGTTTATTTCTGGTTCTATATTTCCTTGCCCATTCATTGTTGATCCTAGATACTTGAAGTCCTCAACTTGTGTAATGGTCTCATTATTCAACTTAACATTTATATTTTCTTGTGTTTTCGATATTACTAAAGCTTCTGTTTTTTCAATATTTATTCTCATCCCAAATTTCTTAAAGGCTTCATTCCAAACATTCACATTTACTTGCAAGTCTTTTTCTGATTTTGCCACAATAACCAGGTCATCGGCATATATCAACTCTGACACGCAAACTTGTTGAAGTTTATACACCCCAACCCTAGTTCTTTTTACCTTACCCCTGCATTCTTTTCCAATTTCGTCCATTAGAGTGATAAATAACAAAGAACTCAGAACACCACCTTGTCTTACACCTGTCCTTGTGTAGAATTCAAGAGATGAGCAATTGTTTGTTCTTACATTATTACGTGTACATTTATATATACTCTTTATTGCTTGGATTAACTTCGGTTTCACATTTCTACGGTTTTTATCTACGGTTTTAAAAAACTAATTTGAGCGTTTTGCTGTTTTCCAGATAGTTGACGAATTTTTCCCCAAAATATAGAAAGGGGGGTGGAGTTATTGATGGATGCCACAAAAGATTTCCAGTTTTGTTTTTTGGTTTGCTTAATCTGATACCGCGATTCAGCTCTTAGTTTTTTATATTCTATTTGATTTTGTGTAGTTGGACATCGTCTGAATTTGTTAAAAGCCCGCTTGTATTTTTTGATCGCTTCGTCGCACTCATTATTCCACCACGGTACTGGTGTGTGAGTTTTTAGAGTTTTGGTTTTTCCCACTGCTTTGTACCCTGCTTCCAATAGTATCTCGGAAAGCTGTACATAAGTTGAAGCTATATCTGAGGTATTAGGGTCAGGAAGGTATGACAGTTTTTGGTCTACTTCATCTGAGAAGAGTGTCCAATTGGCCTGGTTTAATTTCCATTTTGAGAGAGGGGTTGTTGATGCAGTTTGGAAAGGACGGGTTATAATAAGAGGAAAGTGATCACAACCGTACAAGTAGGGATGGACTTCCCAATTTAAAGATGTTTGTAGGATAGGATCGCACATGCTCAGGTCGATAACTGAATGTTCTCCTGTTTGTATATTGAATCTTGTGGGTTCCCCTGTATTTAAGATGTTTAGGTTCTTACTGTCAAGTAATTGTTCTAGTGTTTTCCCTTTTGATGATCGAAATTTGGACCCCCAGTACGGACTGTGACTATTAAAATCTCCTAGGAGTATACGGGGACATGGGATCTGCTGAAGTAGTTCCTCAATTACGGCCGTTGAAAAATTTTCACTTGGTGGGATATAAATGTTGCATATTGAGATTTTTATATCACTATTAATAGTGACTGCAACAGCTTCTAAAGATGTATTTAAATGTATTGGTTCTGCTTCGTAAATTTGGTTGATATAGATTGCTACTCCACCACTTGCTTTATCTCTATTAGTCCTGTTTTTGTAAAAGCATTTAAAACCTTTTAACCTAGCATGGTAAGAATCTTTGAAATGAGTTTCTTGGAGGCAAATAACTGACGGTTTTTGTTGAGCAATTAGCTTTTGTAACATTTCGCAACGGGTATGGTACCCGCTAAGGTTCCATTGTATTATAGACGTGAATGTTAAGTATTTAAGGATTCTTGTGAAGATGAGAGTTCGTTGTCCATTGATGTCGGTTTATCGGGTTGATAAATTTGATGGTGTAATTTCTTTTTAATGTTTGTCATTTTTGTTTTTAACTTTTTTGAGCATTGAGGGTATATAGTGTCAAGATCATTAAGGAAACCTGGTACATTGTCTGTATATGTTTTAAGAAGATCCAGTATGTTCGCATTTTGTGGAGCTGCATCGAAGAGATTTAAAGTCTGGTTAAAGTTAAGTGTAAAATTGTTTTTATTGTCTTCAAAAATTCGTTGTAATGGTTGCATTTCATCGTAAATGGGTTTGTCCGGTTTTATTTTCTTAGCTTTGGGTTTTTGAAATGTGGGTTGTTTTTCGAGGTCTTCGTGCGGCGGTGTGGATTCTGACATTTGTCGTTTAACGGAAATCGTTGAAGTTTCTTGGGGTATCGTTTCAGATGTTTTCGTGGATTCAGTATTCTCTTCGTTTTGCTCTTTGAAATGTACACTGACATCTTGATTGACTAGAGTTGTGCTAATGTTTTGGTGAGATTCATCATTAGACCCTATAGTGTTGGTGGCTTCTGTGCATTGGGTGAGAATATCTGATGAAGTTGGCTCGTTATGTGGTAGAAGTGGGCATACTGCGGCCAAGTGACCTGATTGTATACAAGAGAAACATTCGAGATTGTCGGTTGCTAGGAAAATTCTGTATGATGTATTGTCAAAATTTATGAGAAAAAAAGCTGGTAATATTGCAATATTTTCCAATGGAGTAATATACGTTTGTCGGCGAAAACTAAGAATATGACTAAATTCTGGACGAGAGGCATTTATTTTAAGAAAGTTTATAGGACATAACAGATTTAGACCTAGCTTTATAAGCTCGGCTTCTAAAATAGAATGTGGTATGCTAGAGCACACATTGTATAAAACAATTCTCTGACTTGGAGTGATTAGTTTGCGGGCAGTGAGGATTTGATTGTTGATTTTAATTGAACCATAATTTTTTAAAAAGTTATCTACAAGTTCTTTTGAAGAGAAATAAATGCATACTCTATTTTGTGAAATTCGTGAAGCGAAAATGATATCTTTAGGATTTACAATACTGCCCAAGGCTATTAGATAGTCTTCGATTTTTACGTCGTCAATGGAAGTAAATAAGACGGCTTGTTGTTTATCAGGGAATTTTGAAGATGCTTGATTTTTTGTTGTAATTGATGCATATGATTGGGAATTTTGTTGGGTTGGGTGTGGTATGGAGAGACTCAGATGGGAATTAGGGACATAGTCCCCTTGTTTTTCGTTATCCATTATTTAAAATCCACATTTATAATATGTGTATTGGGCAAGTACGGTCCTGTCCCTTAAAGAACTTAATATCTCAACTTATCAAAGTTGAGAAATAATAGTTTCGACAATAATTGTTTAAATATATGTAAACAAACTTTGTTTACTTGCAGCTTTTGTAGAATCAAACGTTGATATGGATGAACTTGATTAAATCACTGTTTTTATTCACTACAGTAAGTTTTACTTTTGCGGTAAAAACTTTAAACTTTATCAAAATTGGTTTTTAATTATCACCGTAATTATAGCTATGCTATCGATACGATGTTTGCTTGACGGAGGTCAGAATGAGAATCGTAAGAAATATTGACCTTTTCATGAGCATTTTTCAGTGCGTAACAAATGATAGGAAAAAGGGTAAGTCCGTGATAATACACATTTATGACATTTATTGTAACATGACATTTTAGTTAAATCTGACAGTTGTCACATTTTATTTTCAATTTGGAATAAAAACAAATCAAATGGGTTTCTTGCATTTATAAAATGGTATTTTTTCTTTGATTTGTATAGTCTTATAAATTATACAGATTATATTTGTAATATTATTATCTAATTAAAAAAAATATTTTTTTATTATGGCGCCATCTACCGACAATTAGAATAACTAGAATGTATGTTGTAAATGTCTGTAATCACGGACGTGCCTTTTTTGCTGTCACATACAATTTAATGCGTTAGAAAGAAATCGAAAAACTGTGACGCACTGAAAGATGATCATGAGAAAAAGAATAGGAGGGATACGTGTTAATCCTAATAGTCCTGTCGCCAGGCAGGGTACAAGGGCCTCCTTTATCTAGATGGACTTACCCAAGTTTTTTTATGTATATTGACCCGTACATCACGAATTTTTTGGGTAATAGTTGATCCGGATGACGATAAGATTGTTATAAACAAAGAATTTACGGAATTACATAACAGCGATTTTTCGCAAAACAAAACATTTTTTTTGTATTTTTGGGCCATTCTAAGCATAATATGTTTTTACAAGTTTTTTCGAAGGATACATATTTTTCGAAATAAACGGGGTTGAACTTTCAAAAAATCGAAAAATTGCAATTTTTGCACCCAAATAACCTTTAATTAAAACATAAAATAGCAATTCTGCTTACCGCATTTGAAAGTTCAAGTCAAATTATATACCTTTTGATTATTTGCATTGCTCTACTTTTCCGCGCGCTTTTTAGTTTGGAAAGTTTTACTTTTCCGCATTACTTTTTATTATTTTGCAATATTTAGATATTATTTACTAATTTATTTCAAATGTATCTTATTGTGTTCATGTTTTAATGAGACTATTTCACTAGACTGTTTTTAACTAATAAAACGTCATAGCAACGCATCGTTTCCTACTGACAAAACTCCTTAGGGACTTGATTTCTCAGCGACAAAATTATGACAGATCCGTCACGAAAGTGTCTGGTAATAACAAATAAATAAAGATTATATTTCGTTGATATGGTGCATTAATTGTCTCGTGAAAGAGTCTTGTCGAATATCATTCGAGAGAAAATTATTTACCGGCAAAATTTTCTCCTGGTTTCATTCAAGTTAGTTGCCTTTTGGTGATTTTCGCTTATGAAATTTTGACAAAATCACTCGACTGACGTCTCGTGATTTAAGTAAAAATTTAATTCGCGAAAATTGCCAGGCAACAAACTTTCATACCAGTCGAAAATATTGCCGGCAAAATTATCTCTCTTGTGATATTTTATACGACAATTCGATGCAATAAAATTATTTTGACATAATATTCGAAAGTCAAGTCAGTAGACAATAACAGTGGTTTTGAATCGTCGTCATGGAAGCCAAGATCGTCGTCATGGTAACCAATTATATTGTAAGTTTGATTTTGACAACTTTGTCAAATAATTAGTTTGTGCATTTTCATATTAATTCAATTAATTGATTAAAATTTGGTCATTTTTTAAACGTTCGTAGAAAAAATATTGTTCCCAAGTCTTGCGGAAAGCCTCTTTCCCGCACTCGACTGCTTGCCGAACTCCGCTTCGCGTCGTTCGGCAAACTGCAATCGCGTGCGAAAAAGTATGACTGTAGTATAACTTTTTTAAGTAAAAATATTAATGGAATAAAAATTTTGATTCAAAAATATTTAGAGTGGGTAATAAAAAAATTGAACCTATTAAATGAGCGCTGAAAGGCGAATGTGGCGCCCTCTGGGTGATACATCAATTTTGGTGGCGAATTTAGATTTCTCATCCCAAAAAACCACCACTTACCAAATTTCGTTTTGTTATCGCATGGCTGTCAGAAAATATTCAAGAATAAATAAAATAAAAGTTTAACTTTGACACTCTGTATTTCGGTTATTATCAACTTTCGTACTGCGAAGTACAGTGGAACCCCGATAAGTCAGATTAATCGGGACCGCGGCCGATCCGGCTTATTGAAAATCCAGGTTAGCCGGAGAATGTGGTAAAAATTAATAAAATACATATAAAAATAATTAACAAATACACATTCATCATCATTCTATTTGCCTTATCCTTATGCGGGCTCGGCTTCCCTAATTGCATTTCTCCACACAATTTTATCTTGGGTCATATCAATATTAATCCTCTTTACCAACATGTCCTGCCTAATCGTCTCGCCCCACGTCTTCTTTGGTCTTCCTCTCCTACTCCTTCCAGGAATCTGCACTTCAGCTATTGTTCGTATTGGGTGATTAACGTCTCGACGTTGAACATGACCAAACCATCTTAACCTATGCTCTCTCATTTTGGCATTAGTTGGTGCCACACCTAAACTTCCCCTAATATACTCATTTCTAATTTTATCCTTCTTTGTCACTCCACTCATCCATCTAAGCATTCTCATTTCCGCCACATGCATTCGTTGTTCCTCTTTCTTTTTCACTGCCCAACATTCAATTCCGTACATTATAGCCGGTCTTATGGCTGTTTGATAGAATTTTCCCTTCCGCTTCATTGGAATTTTTCTGTCACACAACACACCACTCGCTTCTTTCCACTTCATCCATCCAGCCCTAATTCTACGCATGCATGTCCATCTATTTCTCCATTACTCTGTAATACCGATCCTAGGTACTTAAAATTATTGCTTTTCTCAATCATTTCACCATCCAAAGATACTATTTTATTTGTAGTAACTCCATCTTTAAATGAACATTTCCAAATACTCTGTTTTTGTCCTACTAAGTTTTAAACCTTTTTCCTCTAGAGGTTGTCTCCACTGTTCCAGTTTCTGTTCTAAGTCTCTTTCACTATTTCCTATTAACACTACATCATCAGCATACATTAGGCACCATGGAATACTACCCTGTAGTTTCGCTGTTATCTGGTCTTAAACTAATGAGAATAAATAAGGACTAAGCACCGAGCCTTGGTGCAATCCTACTTTCACCTGAAATTTATCAGTCTCTCCCACACCTGTCCTAACACTAGTCGTTACTCCCTCATACATATCTCTCACAATCTTTACATATTCGCCAGGGACTCCTTTCTTATTGAGTGCCCACCACAGAATCTCTCGAGGAACTCTATCATATGCTTTCTCAAGATCAATGAATACCATATGACCGTTGGTCTCTTTCTTCCTGTATTTTTCCATTAGTTGCCTTACAATGAAAATTGCATCTCTTGTTGATCTGCCCTGCCCTAATAAACAAATACACATTATAATTGCAAAAACATGAAATACATATGCACAGTACATCTAAATTACGTACAATTGTATACAGTATTGTTTATTTCTTGGTAAAAAACTCAGTCAAAGTAAAAAAAATGTTTGTTTTGTCTGATGAAAATCGGTCCGGGTTATCGGAGGCCAACTTATCGGGGTTAAACTGTATGAAGACTGCGAATTTTCCGTGAAATATTGATTAGACCAGAAATAGAGATATCAGATACCAGGAGTTTTTCGAAACTACTTCATTTACAATTTGGAAATTGATTTGAATTATAAATATTATGATTATGGAATATGTTTTTGAATCGTTGAATCGCGATTCAAAAACATATGCCGGTGTACATCACTTTACGATTTGGCAGACAAAAAAGAAATTGAAAATAATAGTTGATAATACTTTAAACGCGTTTTCCTCAAAACGTTTTTTTCAAAGGCTGTAGACATTGTAACTCAAAAACTACTTGACCGACCCACCTAGAATTTTGTATATATTTTTTTTATACATTCCTTGAGGTAACACTGTCGAGATATTTTTTGTTCTTTGCTTATTTTTTGTTTAGCAATAATAAATATGTTGAGTGTCACCCTTTTTGAAAAAAAAAATCGTTGTTTTGACTTATGAGTGGTATCAAAAAGTTAAAATTCGATAAAACTAAAAAACTCGACAGCGTTACCTTGAGAAACTCATAAACTAATAAATTCTTTTTGAATTTTTTGTTTACCTTGATCCAATGATGAGTTCTGATGTCCACCGCAAAATTAATTGTTTTTTGAGGTGTCTTTAAACATTTGCCACCGTTGGCTTATTTTTCAATATTTTTCCTTTAATTTTTTCTTTAATAATCTGTGAATTGTACTGAATATGCTTATTTAATTTAAAAATAAATAATTCTACCATACTTTCAAAAAAAATCTGCTTGAAATATTTATTTCAACCATACGGCCCCCCTTAAGAATAGCTATGACATGATTTTGATAGGCAACTCATGCAATTCGTATTTGTCGATGTATGAAAATTAAAAAAAATATATTTTATTCGGAAAGCAGATGGGTGCAGGTTGATCTACATATCGCACCATCAATGCAAGACTATCACAACTCAAAAATTCCCATTTTTTGTTTTTAATGAATCTGTAATGGTAATGGGTAGTCTAACATAATGAAAGAGTATTATAACTCAAAATTTAATATAAGACATTATTAAACAATATTAATGTTAAGTTATAATACTCTTGCATTATGTTAGACTACCCATTACCATTACAGATTCGTAAAAAACAAAAAATGGCAATTTTTGGGTTGTGATAGTCTTGCATTGATGGTACGATATATTCGGTCCCGAACTATAACGTGAGCACATAATTATAGATAAGTTTGTTATGATACAGTTTTTTTAGTAATAATTTGTCTGGCTATGAATACAGTACAGGCTTTATTCTTGAACATTTTGCGTCAAAATTCGTCTTGCTCTATACTGATTTGATATTTTGGTATTTGGTATTTTATATTTTTATTACTGTGAAACGAAAAGGCGATGGACTACCCCAGCTAATTGAAACAATATTTGAAAATATTATCTCAATCATCCAAGATAGCCATCGTTACACCCTTAGCTTAGCTCAGTCACTCAGGTGTGTGTTCGTCTTGTCCTAACCTTAGATATGAACTATGAAAATTTGGAATGGAAGCAAACAAAACAATACTTTTAACTAATCATGTGTATTGTTCATAAAGATATAATAAAAATATGACTTAGTAAATTGCATTAACAAATATATTCAAATTCTTGCCAAAAACTAAAAATTCTGGATTATACTTATGGCTTTTGGTAGCTGATGGTAACTTCTTGATGTCGTATGGTACTGCTGCTGGTTCTGCAACGGGCTCTGGGGTTCTAAAGGCTGTACTCCACCAGGCCTACAGATGTTGGTCGTTGCAGTCTAGTTGTTGTGGTTGCAGTATGGATGCCATGTCCTCGTTGTTCTATCGCCAGCGATTTGAGGGTTGTTGAAACACCCGGAGGGAGAACGGTGATCTTATTCCCAAAAACCCAAGAGAGTGAAAGTCTGGAAATAGATCGGACCTTATGGGCCCATCTCTTTAAATAGATTTATTTTTCCCTTCCATTTTCAATTTGTGTCAGGGGGTAGGGATGAAGTATGAAGTGACACTTTTATGACAGTGCGACATAGGTGGCGGGCATGTTCCGTATTGAGACAGATACTTACAGAGTAAGAATGTAACGGGGTACGTTCAGTATGTTCAATCGATGATTTCGATTTTAGATGAAAAGAGATATAGTAAATAGAAGATAATAAAAGAGGATAATAAAAGAGGATAATCAAAGAGGATAAAAGAGGGCGCCAACGAGTTTTTAACGAAGAAAACTGGTAAAACAAATAGAAGAAAATAATCACTAATGAAATATTAAAGAAAATAAAGTAAGATAATTATTTAAAAATAAAATATCAAAGATGTGACGTTTGTAATGTTACAACTGGCAAATAACCTTGTTTATTCTTTAGTAGTTAAGTTGGGCAAACTGATTGTATAGTCGTTAGTAGGATTTCTAACATTAGCTTTTTATCTATTTTAATTGTGATGTTTGTTCTCCAATGGTTTGGTATACGCTTGCTATTTAAAATTCTCGGAAAAAAGTCATTATTTTTCTTCTTGACTGGCTTTACAACTCGGGGTGAGTCTTTGCCTCATATACTATAGCCCTCTATTTTGTACGATCTTGCGCTTACATTTCACATTGTTGTACCCCAATCCTAGATAAATCGGCTTCAACATCACTCTTGCATCTTTTTCTGGGGACGGCTTACTGATCTTCTACCTTTTGGTCTCTCAAAAATTACTGTCTTCAATACTGTCTTCCCCTGACCTTACCACATAACCTGACCATATTATCCGATTATCTTTTATATGTTTGATGGTGTTTTCAGTACCATACAGTCACAAATTCAGCATTGCAGCGAGTTCTCCACTCTCCTGTCAGTTCATCTCTTTTAGAGCGAAATATATTTCTGCGAATCTTCATTTCAAATACCAGCAGCTTATTTAGTTCCCGCTGATGTATAATCCAAGTTTCCATTCCATATTATGTAACAACTAAACGGATAATTGGCATGTACATTCTTAATTTAGATTGCCTTTTTGGCTGCTTATATCTTAATAATGATGACATAGAGTATAATCCTCTATTCTCCTTGCTCAAACCTCTTTTTCTATGTGGTAGTCATCTATGGTTTCCGCTCGCAGATATATAAACTCTTTTACTACTTCGAAGTTGTAGTCATTAATAGTTATGTTTTACCTAATGTCTTGTATTTTTGGTTACTAACATGTATTGCGTCTTTGCCTTATTCAAAGATCCAAACCACCTGTTTTCTCATCGCGTTGTGAAAAATACCTCTCTCACGTCTCTTGTAGAATGAGCGACTGCATCTAGCTCATTAGCACAGGCCAACAATAATAGTTTTGATCCCCTATAATTTCAAAATTATTGTTTCCCCTTTGTACTTGAAGACTTTGTTTGGTATGTCATCGAGGTGTAGGGCTTTCTTTTGTTTTATCTACACATATCTCTGATTTATTTTTTTGTGACTTCTATGCTGATTGATTTCATAATCACTCTCACCTTCTTTTTTGCTTCTATAAGTATAATAATGTCATCCTTATAATGTTTTTTTATTTAACTTGTATGAAAACTGCAGAAAATATGAAAACTAAGTTGAACAAAAATTAGATTTTAAAATAATACGGTTCCACAAGTTTTGCACAAATCGCTTACCTCAAAATTGGTTTTCTTTAGGATTTGGTTATGCTTGCAGCCCCAAGGGTGATGATTAATGGACTTCTTTCATGGAACTCCCGATGCACGTGCCAAGCCGACGGTACCGTCAAAGATCACGAAAGGTTCGGAATTCGGGAGTACTTTCACTGTTGAAGGTTTTAAGCGACGTCGTTGAGTCGTACCTTTTGGTCCTAAAGGTACTTAAAGGAGCATGTCCAATTGTATAGGTATATGCGCATAGCGATTTTTGTGCTTGTGGATAATGTAAATTGATATGAAGCATTTATTTAAATTAGCAGACACACAAGGTTATTCTGTGTCATCTTTACAGGGGGCAGACAAAAGTAACTAAATATAATTATTAAATTATCAAAACTTATTCTACCCGAAATAAATAAATATAAAATGATAGTAAATATAAAATAAAGAAATAAGGATTCCCGAACATAACTGATGTCTGTTATATCTTTGTATTGCAGATAAGTGGTAATTGTTGTAATGTGGCAAAAATATTCAACTGTATTAAAACTGCCATTTACTTCTTTATGTGTTATCTCCTCTCAGAAGGTTGGCAACTAACATAGCGATTCGAATATTTTTTGATGTCGCTGCTCTGAAAAATTGTGTAGACCTGCAGTTGAACTATGTTCTTAAATTGTTTGGTTAGAAAACTTGAGTTATGGACGCTAACCCTGTGCTATATGTTATACGGAAGGCTGATTTTGCATGATGTGTGTGCGTGTGTCCTTGGTTTTCTTGACTGTGGACTTAATCCATTAGTCGAACTTATTTTGCTCTAGAGACATGTTTACAAATCCGTGTTATCGAGCCCTAGGTGATTTGATATGCTGGAGTATCTCCCAGAAATTTTCGTACACATCTGGCCGTCGCAAGTAGTACAGCTTTCTGCATGGTCTTATAAAGGTGTTCATTTAGACCCAGCTTTTTTATGTTTTCGAGGAGGTTCTTCGGAATGACTCCAGTAGTGGACATAATAATAGTTATCATCTGGGTACTTTGCATTCTCCATTGTCTTCGTATTTGAATTTCCAGATCTCTGTACTTGGCAAACTTTTCAGTAAATTTACTGCGTAGATTATTTTTGTTAGGTATCGCCACATCAATTAGTGTTGTTTGTCTTGTTAATTTATTAACTAGTACGAGATCTGGTCTATTGTGTGCCACTGTTTGGTCTGTGAGCACAGTGTGGTCCCAATATAGCTTGTAGTTGCCATCCTCAAGCATACTCTCAGGGACGTATTGATAATATGGGAGATGGTCCGTTTGGAGAAGTCCCAGCTTGATAAATATCTCTTGATGAAGGATTTTTCCCACTGCGTCATGCCGTTCCTTGTATTCAGTTGCAGCAAATGCCTGGCAGCCCCCTGTAAGATGTTGGATGGTTTCTTGAGTTCGGCATCCATATAGGCATTTGTGGTTCTGGATCTGAGGGTCTTTGACGATATACTCGTATTTCAGGTGATTCTTAGTTGGTATAACCTGATCCTGAATGGCCAATAATGAACCTTTTGTTTAAGGGAACACCTTTCCTGATGTCAACCAATAGTTCGACGCTGTATTGTCGACATAGTCTTGGCTGACCTCATTCGGATGTCGCCCGTGCAGAGGTTTGCCCATCCAGAGGTTTATGCGCATTTCTGGTTCCCTCAGTTTGATCGGTGTTGTGTCATCTACTGCGCAAATAGCGCGGTGTAGAGTAGATTTCTCAGCCTCCATCTGAAAATAAGTCCTTAAGTTAGCAATATGTTTATCTAATTGCTCACCTATATCCATAAGTCCTCTTCCTCCTAAATACCGCGGTAATGTCGTTCGTTCTACTGCACTTTTAGGGTGGTGTTTTTGTGCTTTTGTGAGGTGTGTTCGTACTTTTCGCTGAAGATTTTCGATATCCGTTTTTGTCCACTTAACAATACCAAATGAATAGCTAAGCGCGTTTTACCCTTCGTATAAACTCAGTAGTTATTTCAGTTTTCATTTGCTTATGGTCAATTTTCCGCGCCTGCTTCAATTCAAGATATTTGCACTATCCAAGATATTTGTTGTTTATTATTATTATTTTTTTAATTTTTTTTATTATTTTATTTTTATTATTTTTTTTATTTATTTATTTATTTATTTACTTATTCATTATTATATATATTTTTAACGATTAAAGGAATTAACGAAGTATACAATAATTGCTCAGGGGTCTTTCAGAGCAAAAGACACAAACATGACCAGGCCACGGAAAATAGGTACACAATTGGGTTAAACAAAGGAAACTTAAATATAGGTTTTCACAATTTTAGTTTAATATTAAAAATGTGTTTAATTAGGATCTCATATGTATTTATATTTTGACTGACAATAAGTGATTGTAAATTGAAAGGTTTTTGTATGCTACTACAGTTAACAGATTTTGCATGATGGTTCATAATATTTTTCATTTTTGTAATTGTGGTTTTTAAATAAACATTAATTTTTTAATATTTGGATGTACGGTACACCACAGGCATTTCTGATGACTCTAAAAAGAAGAAACATATGTCAACTGATGATGGTGGCCTCTGAATCGAATTAAATCTAAAACTGTCTTTCCTATTTCATATTACTCATATTTTAGCACTAAGGAGGGAGAATTCTGTTGGATGTTTACCTAGATAAGCTGACAGGTGATGAATGAGAATTGTGGATTCTCCCAAGTCCGCCAGTTATCGGTCTGTTTGGTTTATAAAATGTAAAGAGCTTAGACAATAGACTGTTATCAAGAATTGTGCATTCCGACCTAAAAGAGAATTTTCCTTTTTCTCTTTTTTTTATACAGGGTGTCCAGAAACTCTGCCGACAAACGAAGACAGGAGATTCCTCAGATAATTTTAAGACAATTTAACCCAATTCACCTAGTCCGAAAATGCTTCTTAAGGGAGCTAGAGCTCTTTGAAAATGGCGTCATGTAATTAGTTTTTTTTTAAATACCTCCAGAACGCTTCTATTTAGAAAAACAAAAATTGGTATGCATAGTTACTTTTCTGAGATGAATCGATTCCATCCATTGTAAATTTCTAATACCGGTCATAGGCGTCCGTTTTGGGTAGAGCAACGGGTATTTTATCGGATAACTTTTTTGTCCTTAACTTTTATGCATTTTTGACACCGGATTATTAAATTGTGAGGTATTCTAGTACTAAAAGATACTCTTGCTTTAAGTCGGTAGGACACACCGTTTTCTAGAAAAATCGATTTGAAAGTTTTTCGTTTTTGGAATTTGAAAAAAAAATTGAAAGAACTGTTCAACAAAAAACGAAGTATTTTACCAACATAAAGTAAGAGTAACTTTTAGTACTCGACTACCTCATAATTTAATAATCTATTGTCAAAAATGCTCAAATATTCAAGACAAAAAGTTATGCTATAAAATAACTGTTGACCTACCCAAAACGGACGCCTATGACCAGTACTAGAAATTCGCAATTAATGAAATCGATCTATCTCTGGAATATAAATAAATGTACCAGTTTTCGTCTTTCTAAACAGTTTTTTTTTATTTTTTTTTTAATTCAAAAAGCGAAAAATTTTCAAATGATTTTTCTAGAAAACGGTGTCTCCTACCGATTTAAAACAAGAGTACATTTTAGTACTAGGATACTTCACGATTTAATAATCCAGTGCCAGAAATGCATAAAAGTAAAAGATACAAAATTATGCGATAAAATAACCATTGCCCTACCCAAAACGGACGCCTATGATCGGTACTAGAAATTTGCAATGGATGGATTAGATTTATATCTTGAAGATAAATACGCGTACCAATTTTTGTTTTTCTAAATAGAAGCGTTCTGGAGGTATTTAAGAAAAACTAATTACAAGACGCCATCTTGAAAGAGCTCTAGCTCCCTTAGGAAGCATTTTTGGACTAATTGAATTGGGTTAAATTATCTTAAAATTATCTGAAGAATCTCCTGTCATCGTTTGTCGGTAGAGTTTCTGCACACCCTGTATAAAAAAATATACTTCGTTTAATAATGAAAAGTATAAAGATATCTGACTTTTTGTTTCTTATTTTTGTATAAATATGTACTTAAAATGTTACATAAATATTACTAAAAACAAATTATACTCCTACTTAGAACTCAAAAAAATATATTGCAGCTGAAATCTCATTCTATGCGATCAATTATTACAGTCCGTCATGACTAATTGTATTTGTTTTGGCAATGTTTGCAACTGCTTCATATTGTAATAAAATGCAAGCGACCCTTTTAATGGAATGTTTTTTGCTCTGTACATGATCAATAACAGGGCGGAAATGAGCTATGTGCTCGCTGTAACATTTTTTGCTTATATTTTACGACGATTTAAATCCGGTTGGAATAAATCTCGGTTTGGCTAAAATAAAATGCGGAAATAAAGAAAGACGAGTAAGATATTGATTTGAACATGATTACCCTTAATATCTCTGCTTTGAGTTTTTATACCGATATTCTCAGTAACTTATGAATGTTATTTTTCTGCTTTATTTTGAAGATCATACGAAACCAATCCGTATTTTAACCAATTCCATTAACAGTAGTCTATTTCCCTATAATACCTATTCCTCTGAAGTTATTTTGTTTGTTGCATTTTTAATACTAGTTACTATTTTAATTGGTAATTAACCACAATCTCAGTTTAAAATACGCTTAGTTTGACGTTTCGATTTCCACTGCGGTGAACTTAATTGAATTTATTACAATGAACCATTCTGCGGTATCACTAAAGATTCTACAAAAAAAAACGAGGTTCTAAAGTGCCTGATAAGGAAAAATAAAAAGAAATAGAGAGCTTTCTGCTTCTTTAAGTACCGTGTCCAAATTTTAGGTGTGGGTAGCTTTCATGACAATTTGCCGATATTGTTCTCGATTTTGCGTGGCATGTAACAATTCATCTCATGATACGGCAGTCCATTGACGAAGGTTTCGGATCCATGAATATTTCTTCCTACCATTTCCTCTTTTCACTCCATGTTTCCGTTGTAGTCCAAGTAATGAAGCTTAATATAGGACAAAACCTCGCAATTTTTACAGAATGGATCGATTTGCTTAAAAATTTGAGAATAAGTAGTGGATAGTCCAAGGACCAAAATCTATATGATGCCGAAAGGCGCTTTCACCATGGGGGTGGTTGCCACCCCATCTCGGGGGTGGAAATTTTATATTAAATTTTGACTGCAAAAGTTCATAAAACATTCATTCTAAGCAAAAAATGTTCTATACATTTTTTTGATAAAATTAATAGTTTTCGATTTATTCGCTATCGAAAATGTTAGTATTATATCGAAAAAGTCAATGTTTTTCGGTATAGGCTTATTTACAATTCACTAAATTTTTGCCGTAGAAAATTTTTTTTCAAACCAGCTTCTTAAAAATTAAATAACATACAGTTGCATACTTAAACATTTTTTCGTATCTCTGATGCTAATCTTTCTATTCTGAAGAAATTGGCATTTTTTACCAAATTACAAAAATTCGTTATTCGCTTTTAACTCCAGTTTTATAAAAAAACTAATCATTCTAAGTTAGCCAAACTTCTATAATCTATTAATAATACATAAACAAAGAAGGATAAATAAGACCAATGACTGAAAACACCGCTAACTGACATTATTTTGCTTCCAATTGGATTTCTCCTTTTTTTTTTTCAAAAAAATATATTGATTTTTTAACCGTAACTTTTTTATTTTTTATCTTAGAAAGTTTGGAAAAAAATAATTTTGTAGGTTTTTGCATGGTCTTTAAGCCTGTTGATATTAAATCTTTCTAAAATCCTCAGTCACAAAAAGAGGTGACTTTGAAAGGGTTGGTAAAGGTGGTTTTTGCATGTTGTTACAAGTTTTAACTGTCAATAGTTCACTCAATTTTTGCCATTGAAAAAATTTTTGCAAACCATTTTCTTGGGAATTCAATATGCTACAATTTCATATTTAAACATTTTTTTGTCCATTTTTTTCCAAACTACAAAAATTCGTTATTCGCTTTTAACTCTATTTTTTTAAAAACTAATCTTTGTAAGCCGCTCAAACTTCTAGAGCCTATTAATAATATATAAATAAAGAAGACCAAATAAGGTTAATGACGAATTTTAATTAGGGTGGTGATTAAGGAGTTGCTTCCGATCACTTTTTCGCTGAAAAAAATAGGGACTGACATTCTTTTCATTATACTTAGTCAACTTATACAAGTCACTTAATTTTTGAGCTAGAGACCTTTGTTTTATTTATAGAGATAGAGATTTTTAAATACTTTAAATTAGCTTGAATAAGTTATCCTCGAAAAATGCATAGTTTTCCCGTCTTTTGACTTTGAATCTACAATATTTAGCATTTGACGAAGAAGAGCTAACGTATAATACACTATAGCTCGATTACTATTGGTCTTAAAGCAAATTAAGAAAAACGGTTTTGTTTCTTTTTTCAAGAGGTACATTTTTGTTAAGTAAAGTTGTTTTGATAAAACGAAAACTTTTGGAGTTATTAGCAGAACAATAATTAAAAACATTGATTTTTTCGATATAAAACTCACACTTTCGATAGGGAATAAGTCGAAAACTATTAATTTTATCAAAAATATGTATAGAACGTTTTTTGCTTAGAATGAATGTTTTTACCAATAGGTCTGGATTCCGCGTATGAAAAAAAAGTTGATTAATAGCAAGCTGAAAATTTGTTAATAGCTTAAGGGTGTCTAGTCGGACAAACTTTGATATATGGGAACACTGGAACAGAGGCAGTTTTAATTGTGGAACAGGTTAAAAATTTGGAACGGTCAGACCACGAAAACGGCACAAGAATTTTGTCCGACAGAACAGACTTAAATTCTCCGAACAGAGATTAAACTCTCATGCAAAAATCAGACTGCTATTAATCACCAAATGGGCGTTTTAATGGGTGGAACATGTAAAATATGTCAAATGACACGAATTATGACAGGTGATAAATAGCAGTCTGATTTTTGCATGAGAGTTTAATCCCTGTTCGGAGAGTTTAAGTCTGCTCTGTCTGGCAAAACAAATGTGCCGTTTTCGTGGTCTGACCGTTCCAAATTTTTAACCTGTTCCACAATTAAAACTGTCCCTGTTCCAGTGTTCCCATATATCAAAGTTTATCCGACTAGACACCCTTAAGCTCTTAACAAATTTTCAGCTTGCTATTAATCAACTTTTTTTTATACGCGGGATCCAGACCTACAACTTTTGCGGTCAAAATATAATAAAAAATGTCTACCCCCGAAATGGGGTGTCAACCATCCCCATGATAAAAGCGCCTTTCGGCATCATATAGATTTTGATGCTTGGACTATCCACTACTTATTCTCAAATTTTCAAGCAAATCGATTAATTCTGTAAAAATTGCGAGGTGAAAAGCTTCGGTTCCTGGACTATTGAGTATTAACTGCAGTATCCAGTGTATGGTACCTTTCATTATAAAAATGTCCAAGATATAATTCACCTTCGCCTGGGCCTATTCTGTTTAGGACTTCTACGTGTAAAATGCGTTCAACCCATGATATTTTGAGAATTCTACTATATGACCACATCTCGCAGGCTTCTAATTTGTTTCTTCATATTATCCTTCATGATCAAGGTTTCACATCCATATAGTAATATAGGATACACATAGCATTTTAGGAACTTGACAACTTGGTTGTTCAGCTGGGAATTGCACAGTATAAATCATGTCTCATAAATGTTACTCTTGCAATTTCTATATATATTTATTTTCAAAAACCTTGTTACTACATAGTGGTGTATGACTATTTAAATTTCTATATGAGTTTTAATTTCTTCATCAGGATTTAGTGTATTGTTTACCCAACATTCTAGGTATTTAAAATGGTTAACTTTAATAATCGGCTCATTGTTGACAATTAGTTGCACAGTTCTTGTTTACTAACCACAAGTAACTTTGTCTTTGTCCGTTATTGGAGCATTCTCTAGTGACTCGATCTACAAGATATTGACGATCTTTGATAATTTTAGCCATGATCGCTGTGTTATTTGCATATCTGACGTAGTTAATAGTTTCTACCCCAATTCGAACTACATATTGTCCTTCCAAGGCTTCATTAAATATTATTTCTGAGTACACATTAAAAAAAGTTGGGGACAGCACACAACCCTGCCTGACACCTCTTTGGATGAAAATTTTGTCTGTTTCTTTGCCTATAGAATAGAATAGATTAGGATAGAGGCTTCTTGTTTCCAATATAGTAAAAGTCTCAGATCTTAATCATCTATTTTAATCATTTCTAGATACTCAAACAGTCTATCACCTTGCTTGGACCCTATTAAACGTCTTTTCAAAATCTATAAAGCAGACATAAATTGGTTTCTGTACTTCCCATGATCTCCGAAGTAATGCTCATTGAGAAAAAAACTTCCCTTGCTCCCAAGCCTTCTCTTAAACCGAAGGGAGAGCCGCTCAAAGGCAAATCCAGACTAAGAAAACAATTAAAAATATTGACAAAAAACTCTTAAACAATTTGATGAACCTCAATAAACGAGAGATTAAAACGGTCACTGAAATGGTGACTGGACATCGTTGTTTAAGAAAACAGCCATACAACTAGGTAAGGTTAATGAACCATGATACAGAAAATGCGAAATAGAAGAAGAGACTGCCATACACATTCTATTCTATTACAATGTGCTAAGTATTATGAGGCAGGAATTCACTGGTCAATTGGGGATTGAACCAGAAGATATCCCAAAACTATTAATCAGCTATGGTACAAAGGTCTTATGGCCAAGTGATATAGAATAACAAGTCTCGCTGAACTGGAGAAACTGAAATTGAGGCAAATTTTCAGTGAAATTAATGCCTATTTCTGATAGTAAATTAGTAGTATAGTGAATTTCGAGAAAACGATTTGTCTTATTAATTACCCTTTTTCTTGATCCGTTGATAAAATACCTGTAGATATTTTCGGTTTGGTCACAGCAGTAGAATTGCTACTAGGTGTTCCTGTGTAGTACAGATGATGATTTGTGCTACTTTATTAAATTCCTCTGTTTTTGTGTTTTGTTAAATTCCGTATTCTTTATCAAGTCTTTGTTTTCTCTTTCCCTATTTTACTGTTTACTTTCTGTATATAAATACGCCAGTCAATGGAAGCAAGAATAGGACATTATCTCCAAATTCCATCCTACTGCATGGATTTTAATGAAATTTTGGGAATAGCCTCTACTTATCTCCTAATTCAAAGTCTACCCTATGCCGATGTGTGCTTTTATTTTGGGGGTGGTTTCCACCCCTTCTCAGGGGTGGAAATTTTTTTGGTAAGATAACTACGGAATTCGCTAGAGTATCTAATTCTAAGCAAAAACTGTTCTATAATTATTTTTTGGAAAACTCAATACTTTTTGAGTTATTCGTGGTTGAAAATTGGCCATTTTCATTGAAACATAACACCTTTTCGAACGGATTTTTTCCAATACTTTAAAAAATATGCATCTAACTAAAAAAACTTTAAAGTTTTTCTAGGTTATAAAAAAACAAAGACACACTTGCTTTCATAAATCTTCTAGCTATATTACAAAAAGAGATATGGTAGGTGAAAAGAGTTTGTTTTTTGCTACATGCTCAAATTGGTGTATTCAACTTGAAATAACAGAGAAACGGTCGATTTTATTTGTATAATGCTATTAATATATTTTGTAGTGCTTAAAAAGACCTTTAAAGTGAGTAGTATTAAAGGTAAATTACATTCAAACTAAGAGAGATAGCTTGCAAACAAAATTGATATCTAATGTATAATGTATTTTAAGAAAAAATGAGCAGTAATTTTAAGCCCCATCCACCACAATGTAAATGCATCATTTTCCGTCTACAGTACCTTTTATTATAGTATTATTTCTATGTTCAAAAAGTTGGACGAGTTTAGAATGAATGGTTTTTGAAAAAAATAAGATCAAATTATAGAGCATATTTTGAATTTTCTTAAAAATCTTCTTTTTTCTCCATGTAACTTAAAAATGATAACGGATACAGCAATAAAAAATAAAAACGAAATTTTTATCTAAAAAACTCAACATTTTTGTGTCATATCTTTTTTTCATATCTCTTATTATTTTCGAGTTACATGGAGAAAAGGGAAGATTTTTAATAAAATTTAAAAATGCGCTCTATAATTTGATCTTACTTTTTTCAAAAACCCTTCATGTTAAACCAGTCCAACTTTTTGAACATAAAAATAACACTATAAAAAAAAGTACTTTAGAAGGAAAACGATGTATTTAAATTCTGATAGATGAGGGGTTAAATATACTTCTCATTTCTTCTTAAAATACATTAGTCATCAATTTTCTTGAAGCATATCTCGCTTAATTTGAATGTACTCGACATTTAACACTGCTCATTTTAAAGCCCTTTTCAAGCACTACAAAAGTTATTAGTACTATTATACATCTAAAATCAACCGTTTCTCTGGTATTTCAAGTTGAATACACCGATTTGAGCATGCACCAAAAAACAAACTCTTCTCACCTACCATATCCCTTTTTGTATTACAACTAGAAGATCTATGAAGGAATGAATCTCTTTGTTTCTTTATAACCTACAAAAATATTTTTATATTTTTTTTTCTAGATGCATAGTTTTTAAATTATTCGCAAAAATCCGTCCGAAAGGGTAGTTTCAATGAAAATGGCTAGTTTTCAACCACGAATAACTCAAAAAGTATTGAGTTTTCAAAAAATAATTATGGAACAGTTTTTGCTTAGAATTAGATTCTCTAGGCTCTTCCGTGGCTATTTTACCCAAAAAAAATTTCACCCCCGAGAAGGGGTGAGAACCACCCCCAAGAGAAAATCACACATCGGCATAGGGCAGACTTTGTTTCTTGAGCTATTCCCTACTTACTATGAAAATATCAAGTAAATCGATCTAGTAGGATGGAATTCGGAGCCAAATACCCTCATTGACTGCCCTAAAAGGGATCATTAGGGGTCGAATACTTCTCTACTCTGCGACCTGAAGGGTCATTTGTGTATACTCACTTCATCTAACCATTCATATTTATGACTTTATGGATAGGTTTTGTTCTTTTGGCGAGGTTCGTTCCGCATTGAGCCGTTCATATTAACTCGCTGACTTTTTTCTAAGCTGCCATAATTTTGGATCATATGCGTTGTTTGTTTATTCTTTTTCAATTATTGCCCTACTAGAAGATAAGAAACAAACAGACAAACATGGCACGAAAGTGTAATAATCCCTAACCATATCCATAAAAAGAGAGACAAAAGAACATAACACCAAGGCATCTGCTTGAAAAGGGATGGAAATTCAATAAAACTATCCACAATCTCTTTATAGATTTCTGACTAGCGTATAGAAGCATTAAAGAGGTTCAGATGTGGAATGCGATGGCCGTACTTTCAGTTCTAAAAAATCATATATTACAAAATCAAATATACGTATTTTATCAGAAAAAGAGATAAGATTAAATATGGAAAATTGTTAAAATAGACCCATATAATTTTGAAACAATGGACAGCTTTAAATATCTCGGAGCGACATTCACAGCAGATAACAATATTACGGAAGAGAAATAAGGGAGAATTCATGCAGCAAACAGATGCATACAGAGTAGTCACAACACTATTAAATATCTAAGAGACTAACACGAACATAAAACGCTGGACGGAAGGGCCGCCCGAGAACTTTATCGTACCGATCTATTATCGTTATCGTACTAGATACTGGCATTCTATAAAAAATAACAAAGTTACTCGTTATTTTGATATTTTAGAAACACCTTGTATACACTTGAAAATATTTTATGGTTCTACGCATCGTTAATTCCTGCATTTGAGAAAATGTTCGGGGACACACTATAGATTATTGCATAAATCAATAGAATATTAGTCATACTTTCATTTCAAATTAGTTCATTTTTCTGAGAAATTAATAGTTTACAATATTTGTATTTTACTGCATGGATTGTAATGAAATGTTGGGAGTCGCCCAAAGCCCAATCTCCTAATTCAAAGTCTATCCTATATACTATATACTATGGCGCTTTTATCATGGGGGCGGTTCCCACCACTTCTCGGGGATAGAACATTTTTATTTTCGAATTGCATGGAGCAAAAGAAAGAATTTTAAGAAAATTTAAAAATGCGCTCTATAATTTGATCTTATTTTTTTCACCCGTCCAACTTTTTGAAAGTAGAAATAACACTACATATATTAAGAGGTATTGCAAAAGAAAAACAATGCATTTAAATTCTGGTGAATGAGGGATTAAATGTATGTACTTCTCATTTTTCCTTAAAGTACATTAGTCATATCTTTTTTGCACCATATCTCGCTTAGTTTGAATTTAACAGACATTTAACGGTGCTCGTTTTAAAGGCCTTTTCAAACACTACAAAAGCATGAGCACTTTGAGCATGCACCAAAAAACAAACTCTTTTTACCTACCATATCTCTTTTTGTATTATAAATAGAAAATTTACGAAGGAACGAATCTCTTTTTTATTTATAATCTTAAAAAAATTTTATATAGTGTTTTTAGTTTGATGCATAGTTTTTAAGGTATTCACAAAAAACCGTCCGAAAACGTGTCATTTTTGAATGAAAATGGCCAATTTTCAACTACGCATAACTCAAAAATATTGAGTTCTCAAAAAAAAGTATAGATCAGCTTTTGCTTAAAAATAGGTTCTCTAGCCACTTCCATGCTTATTTTGACCAACAAATTTTCCACCCCCTTGAAGGGGTGGGAATTGCCCCAAGAAAAAAGCGCCATAGTATATAGGGTAGATTTTGTTTCTTGAGCTATTCCCTACTTGCTGTGAAAATATCAAGTACATCGATGTAGTAGAATGGAATTCGGAGCCAAATACCCTCATTTACTGCCCTATAATAATGCTCTGCTATGATCGCGTGAGAGGGGACACACATAAGATTCTAGCAAAATTTCAATTTTCTGTAACTTTTCGAGTTTTTGAGTTACAGCAACGATTTTTATGTCGCTGGAAAGGTAATTTTACATTCTTTCAAAATATGTAAAAATATACAGGGCGTATCTAAAAAATTAAGATTTTTTTTTCATTTCCGGTTCAACCGGAAGCCAAATTGTGGGTAAAATTTATTGTGCTAATAGATAATAAAGCACTATATATGTCTGCCAAATTTCAAATTTTAGTTTCTATTAAAGAGGAAGTTACGAGTACTCGAATATTTTTTTATAAAAAATTCATAACTCCCCTCCTATGAGGAGATAAGAAATCTGACTAATGTTGTTCAATTTACTGATAGGATATCAAAAATATATCAAAAAATAAACAAATTCCTTGAAGTCATTTTTGAGAAAATCTAGTTCAAACTTATGTCAAATTTTGACCCCTTAAATATAGGCAACCCATAACTTTTTCTGAAAAACGATAATATTATTGTTATAGCCCCATCTTTAGGCTATACAAATGTTTCTTCAAATTAAATTTATTTTAAACAAGTTTTTAGACTGGTAGGGAAATGTATCGGGTGGGCGGTCGGCCATGCTGGCCGTCATTTTGGATTTGGAAATGTCAAATTCCGTATTTCTATTTACCTGTCGATGAGCTAGCTTTAAGTTAAATTTCATTCGTTTCGGTCAAAATTTGCAAAAATGGACCCCAAATAACCCCCCTATTTCGGCCCCCCTTTGAGAGGTTTTTTTCAAAAGCTTAGTTTCTCGACAAAATTCTCTTAAACTTACTCATACCGAATTTCATCGAAATCGGTCCAGTAGTTTTTGCTGGGCGGTGGCGACATACGTACGTACGTACATACTTCCGACATGTTTTTTTTATTTGCTTTTTAGACTCAGGGGGACTCAAATCGTCGAAAAAAAGTGAAATCTGAAAAAAAATTTTTTGCACGATCATATAACTTTATCTATTATACTCATACTACGTATGTAGTACGATAAAGTAAAAAATCAGGATATATAAAACAGTGATTAGACCAGTACTCATGTATGTGTGTGAGATGTTTGAGAAAAAAATCATCAGAAGAATTTTTAGATCTTGTCAAGACCCAAATACTAACCAATACCGAATGGGAATAAATGCCGAAGTCAAACAGATGTATACAGCTAGCGACGTAGTCCAAGATATTAATCCCAACGGCTAAGATGTCCATAGACTCACTAATATCCGCCTCAGCAAAATAATCTGGGAGGAATCCCCGACAGGAAGAAAGTCCTTAGGACGTCCAGGAGTGCGATAAACATAATATGGTCAGATTTAAGAACAATAAGCCTACCCACTTACTCAACTATCATGGACGGCAATTAGTAGTAGTGCTACGAGAAGACGAAGAATTTTCTCACCAGTATTTAAACAAATGCAATAACTAAAAGTTTATTAATTTCTGTTTGTTATAAGTATTAAAAACTGAGTAAATTCAAATAAATATACTTCTTTCGTATTTTACAACTTTAAAACTCTAAAAGTATGAGCACCATTTATAAAAAAAGAATTTATTTTCAACCAACAATGCATAAAATTTATAGAATGAAAGAAGTAAACTCCTGCAAGTAATAACGTGAGCTGGATGATAATAATTTTGAAATTCTTTTGTTGAAGTTAGAAATTAATGCAAATAAAGAAAAATAAATAAGATCTTTAAATAGATGCACGAATTGTAAAACCTTGTCAGCCTTCTTTTTACAGAGATAAGAGTTAAATGCTTGCAAGGAAAACAAACTCAAAAGTTCGGCTCCCAACGGCTCCTCGGTTTAAGGTTATCAACGGAATTCGATAAAATGCTAGACATAAAAAGTTTAAAAAATCCGTCGGTCGGGGTGAAGGCACTAATGAATCGAATAAAATACTAAATACAAATAACTAAAATCTTTTATAAAAACCGAATATACCTATTTAAATAAATTATAAAATAATATTGTAACGAGCAATTGGACTAAGTCTTTTCACCCAACGTGGAACGGAAGTAGAACTGAAAGTCGATATTTCAACTCTTCGTGTAACTTTGAGTCAATTGATATACCTACGAATTCAATAATTTTGAGTCATTTTTGACAAACTTCTGGTAATAACTTTTTTACTGGAAATGATATCCAAACCGGAACTAAATATTCGAGCTCGACTTTTCAATACGCGTTGATTGATATGTGACATGTACTATTTATGCAACTATAATGTGGCACTTTCGACTACACATGTTTAACCGGAAGTGGTAGAAAAACCGGAAGTGTATATTTATTCTTGTCGTACTAAGGCGCGTCGAGTAATATATCGCTTGTACTATTTCGCTGACTTTAAAACAGTACCTACTTCCAGTTGCAACTCTGGAACAGGAAGTTCGATGTTAAATTTATCACCTTAAATACCAACCTTAAGATAAAAACTCTCACTCGATGTGTCATTTGTGATTCTATAAGTTCTAATAAGGTAGGATTCACTGACGGGCAGATGGACGGAAGTGCATGTAACTGGAAGTATAGTACCTATCAAGATATTTTAGCAAACCTTAATCTTAAGCTTATTTTAAAGTCATTTGTGTTTGAATGGTGTGGTTAAATTTTCGGCCTAGGTAGAAATTAGTAAGTTTATCTATTATACTTAACTTCAGCTAAAGAGTAAATAAGCTTCAGTATAAATATACGTTTGAAAACTCCAGGGGGCACAAATGTAGGATTGACTTTATAGTCACTAATAGAAAAATCCACTCAAAGCAGATTCTAGATATTCGACCTTTAAACTCAGCAGACGCAGGGAGTGAACACAAACTAGTCCTAGCAAAAATAATAATGAAACTAACACCAAAACATTTTCTACAGGAAATCACCGAGGAAAAATTCAATCTAAAATCACTGTGGAACGATTCTACAAGAGAAATGTACCAAAGGAGGCTAGCACAGAAGATACAGCTGAAACAAATAGACGGCATCGAAGATGTAAACGCGAGCTGGGAGAAAATTAAAAACAACATTGAAGAGGCAGCAACAGAAGCTCTAGGAAAAACCAAAGTCATACTGAACAAAAGAAACAACAACAATACACCATGGTTTAGAAAAGAAATAAAAGTGAAATGTAAAGAGAAGCGAGAGGCCTACATGAAGTATAAAACATCAAACATTCCAGAATCTAGAGACACCTATAGAAAAATACGAAATGAAACAAAGCAGTTGGTAAGAAAAACAAAAAATGAACACTGAGAACAAGTTTACAAAAAGGATGGAAAGCCACTTCTACGGAACACAAAAACAAATATGGAGATTTATAAGAAACCAACGGAAAGAAATGGCAGAATTGAAGGAATACAATAACATACCAGCAAACGAATGGGAAAGATATTTGACGGAACTGTTTAAAAGAAAGGAAATTAATAATCAAAACAATAACCTACCTGAATTAAGACACGAAATAGAAATCAGTTTTCAGGAAGTAGAGATAGCTATAAATTCACTCAAAAATAGTAAGTCACCAGGACCAGACGGAATAACCAACGATCTTCTAAAATACGGAGGAGAAAGTATAACCCTAGAGATGACAAAACTTATACAAAAACTAGTATTGCACTGCAAGATACCAGACGCATGGAGAAACAGCAAAATGATACCAATGTTCAAGAAATGAGACAAAGAAGACCCCAACAATAATTATAGATGTATAAATCTACTGAACACCGCACTTAAGCTAATCACAAAAGTCCTAACCAACAAAATCAATAAAATAACAACTTTATCAGATGAACAACAAGAATTCAGATCCGGATGATCCTGCGTAGACGCCGTATTTGTACTGAAACAAATCACAGAAAAGGCCATTGAGTACAATAAACCAGCACATCTATGTTTTCTAGACCTAACAAAGGCTTTCAATCGCATCCAAGTCGAAGACGTCTTACATTTACTGTATAGAAGAAACATACCAATCAATATTATACAATAGGGTGGTTCGAAAAAATGTTTTGTATTATTTCAGATCGCTCTAGTACGCAAAAGTTGCCATTGGTATAGACTTGAAAAAAGCACTAATTATTATATTTTTATTAATTTGTCTTCCGGTCGCGCAATGCCATCGAAGTTAGCAAAAATTGAGAAAAACCTTAATTTTTCATATATTTTTTTAAACAGGCCAGATGGTTTTAATTGTGTTCCTATACCATGAATTAACTAGTAAAAGTATGTAAAATTAATATAAATGCACTTATTATACATTTGTTTCATATCTTCCGGTCGCGCAACATAATACAAAATGAGTAAAATTAGTAGTTTTTGCAAAATTTCAAAGTTTGACTGTTTAGTGCAATTTAATCATACGACTTTTAGAGATGCTATGGTTTAATTTATTTACAATAATATATTTAAAATCCAAGCATATAAGATAAATTTTGATATTCAAATGGAATTCGGTCGCGCAACTTCGTCAAAAACAGCAGACTACCGAGAAGCGAGGCGAAAGTGACGGATGCCAGCGAAGCGTGCGCAGCCACAAATAAAGATACATGTGGAAATACCTCTACAATGGAGTATTTGTCTTCTCCATTATAACGAACTGCCATTCCACCACCTTTTCCAGCACTTAGATGAAAATGCTACAGGCCCAATAGGATATTCCGGACCAATTGGAAAGGCCCTACCTGATTGTGAAAGACTACCACTTTTTGATTTTAATCCTATTGATTGTGAGATTCCAAAAGTTGACAAGCGTATTCTTAGCAAGCACGAATAATTGTACTTGCTTGAGATATCAGAAGTCATCAAGTCAGGACATTGTTCAGAAAACTTTGTAGTGGGTACGTGATCCTAGCCTAACGTCACATTCAAGATAGCATGCTACTGCTAACAGAGATTTGCGTTTCTACATCAGTGTGTCCAACCCTTCTGAAAATCTGAGAGAGATTGTCACATTCATTCTCAAAAGTTATAATATGCCTATGTGGTTTGCCACAAAAATAAACCACAAATTCACGGATGGGCCTAGACATGATTACAAAATCATTGAATCTTCAAGGTTTTTACCAAAAGAGCTTCTTCAAGTTGTTGCTCACGTTTTACGACAGAATGCTTACATTGTCCACCCGAAAATTCACTTTTGGCTATGGTAACTGATGAAAGAAACCATATCCGAGAGCTGGGCTTTAGGTGTATCATAAAGGAGAAGCCAGCAATATCTGAAAGTGACTCTATCAGAATCTTTAGACCATCAAACTTAAACTTTGAAGCTAAATGGTATTATGAAATTATCAAATGGAACACCAGTACACTGACTTCTCTTCACCGCTAAGAACATTGACTAATGAAGAGATAAAACAGTATGTGAGCAATGACTTCAAGCCTGTTATGAGTATAGATACTTTCCCATGCCATACACAGGCAGTTGAAAGATGCGTTAAGCTAGTGACCGAAGCTTCAAGTAAAGTGTGTGGACACAGTTCCAGCGACGGCTATATTAGAACCACATTATTGCACCGCTCAGCGATGCCAACTTTGACATTGGGCCAGGATCACGTACCACAAAGTTTTCTGAACAATGTCCTAACTTGACGAGTTCTGATATCTCAAGCAAGTACAATCGGTCCTGGCTAAGAATCCGCTTTTCAATTTTTTGAATCTCACAGTCGATAAGATTAAAATCAACAACAACTGGTAGTCTTTCACAATCAGGTAGGGCCTTTCCAATCGGTCCGGATATCCTATTGTGTCTGGTGTATTTCCATCTAAGTGTTGGAAAAGGTGGCGGAATGGCAGTTCGTTGTAATGGAGAAGACAAATCCTCCATTGTACAGGTCTTCCCACATGTATCTCTATTTTTGGCTGCGCGCGCTTCGCTGGCACTCGTCACTTTCGCCTGCAGATTTTCACATTTTTCAACATGGGTGATTTTTGGATATATGTATATTTATAATAATTTATACAATTTATAATTAGACAAGGCGAAAACGACGGGTTCGTTGAAGAAAATATTCCCATGAGATTTTTTTGCATAATCACATTCGTGAGACATCCCAGAATAAGATTCAAGAAGTCGCCCACGTGAAAAGTGGTCCAATTTTTTTAACATTTTTTTTAATCAAATTGCAAAAATCATTATTTTCGGCCAGGACAATTTTATTTTATTTTTTTTGGAGCATTTTGGACAAAAAAGTTATCTTATAATTTTTCTCTAAAGTTGATCATTTTCAAGTTATGTTTAAGCAATTTAAAATTGAAAAAAACGAAAAACAGCGATGTTCAAGGCTTAATATCTCGGTTAAAAGTTATTATTATGAAAGTCAGAAAGTGACTAAATGAAAGCTTAAAGGCCCCCCTACAAGATGATGAAGAAATTTTTGTCATTATTTTATTACTAAGCTGTTATTTCTAAGTAAAAATAATGAGCATCATGTACGTATTAGGCGGTCGTCTATGGTGAGTGTGAGAGAGATGTCAGTCCGGCAGTTCAATGATGCATCTTACTCGCACTCACATTTACAGCCGCGTCAATACGATCTTACCTTTTATTGTTCTTCTTCTTCTTGTAGTGCCTATCCGTTTCGGATGTTGGCGACCATCATGGCAATCTGCACTTTGCACACTGCTGCTCTGAAAAGATTTGTAGTGGTTGTGTTGAACCACGTTCGTAGATTTTTCAGCCAGGAAATCCTTCGCCTTCCTGGTCCTCGCTTTCCCTCTACTTTTCCCTGCAAGACCAGTTACAGCAGTCCATATCTCTCACTGTTCCTCATTATGTGACCGAGGTATTAGATTTTGGCTGTTTTTACTTTGATTAACAGCTCTTTTTCTTTTTTCATTCTCAGCAAAACACCCTCATTAGTAATGTGGTCGGTATAAGATATCTTCAGGATTCGACGATAAAGCCACATCTCAAAAGCCTCAATTTTCTTGCAGGTGGCGTCTGTGAGAGTCCACGACTCAACTCCGTACAACAGTATAGGAAATATATAACATCGTAGTAATCTGACTTTTATGGGTATCGACAAATCATGACATTTGAACAACTTTGCCATTTTTTGAAATGCAGATCTTGTTTTCTCTATCCTACATTTGATTTCTATAGAATGGTCCCAATTTTCATTGACGTTCGTACCAAGGTAGGTGTATGTTTTTACTCTTTCTATTTGTTGACCATTCACACTGATTCGTCCAAATTGCTGTTCATTCTTAGAGATCATCATACATTTGGTTTTCTTAGTGTTTAGTGAAAGTCCGTATCTCTGACTGACTTCTGCGATTCTGCTCATTAACTCCTGTAGGGCTTCAGAACTGTCAGCGAATACCACAGTGTCGTCTGCGTATCTTATGTTATTGATACATTCTCCGTTAATTCTAATTCCGGCTTCAACATCATCCAATGCTTCTTGAAAGATTTCCTCAGAGTAGATGTTAAACAGCAGTGGGGATAGTATACATCCCTGACGGACCCCACGTTTGATTTTGATATCGTCGGATTCTCCTGCCTCTGTCCGGATAGATGATGTTTGATTCCAGTACAGATTGCTGATAATCCTTAAATCACAGGTGTTTATTCCAATATTGGTTAATATCTCCATCAGCTTGTCGTGCTTTACTGTATCGAACGCTTTATGGTAATCAATGAAACATGCATAAATATCGCAATTCACGTCCCTACATCGTTGAAATAGCACTTGTATACTAAATAGAGCCTCTCTTGTACCCACTGCATTTCGAAAACCAAACTGTGTTCGGCTGATTTTTTCTTCGCACAGTCTATATATCCTTTGATGTATAATTTTTAGAAATAGCTTTAAAATATGGCTCATTAAGCTGATGGTTCGGAAATCACTGAAGGATACGGACTTTGTTTTCTTTGGTAAAGCAACAAACGTCGACTTCAACCATGCTTTTGGTATTACTCCGCTTAAATATATGTCGTTAAATATTTTGGTTAGGCGTTGTGTACCGTCGGTGTCAAATAGTTTTATGAGTTCAGCATATGCATTGTCAGGTCCAGGAGCTTTGCCATCTTTTAGTTGTGATATTGCTCTTTCCACTTCTCCTGATGTGATTGGTAAGTGGTCATTACATATGTAGGATGGAGGTTGTTCGGATCTAGTATCATCAAAAAGTTCCTGTATGTATTTTGTCCATATGCAGATTTCTTGATTTCTGTCTGTGATGATATTCCCCTGTTGGTCTCGCAATTTGCTAGCTGTGTTGGATTTCTGAAGACCAGCTGCTTGTTTCACCTTTTTATGCATGTTAAACGTATCATGTTTTTGCTCTAACGACTCTATTTCTTCACACTGTGATTTTAACCAATTTTCTTTGGCCTTTCTTATTTCAGTTCTTATTTGTCTCTGAATCGTGTTGTACATTATTTTGTTGTTTTTTGATTTTCTTCTTTCTTCCATAAGTTGTAGTATATTGTCGTTCATCCAACTTTTTCTCATCTCTTTCTTTTCTATTAGATGTTCTTCTCTGATGTTGTTTTATTGTTAATAATTAAAAATAACAGCTTAGTAATGAATTAATGACACAAATTTCCTCAGGATCATGTATGAGGGGCTTTAAACTTTGATTTAGTTACTTTATGACTTTCATAATTATAATTTTTAACCGAGTTAATAAGTCTTAAAAATGACCATTTTCGCGTTTTTCAAATTTTAAATTGCTTATAACTCGAAAACTATCCACTTTAGAGAAAAATTTCAAGAGACCTTTTTTATCCAGAATAGTCCAAAAAATCTAAAATTAAATTTTCCTGGCCGAAAATAACGATTTTTGCAATTTGATTAAAAAAAATTGTTAAAAAAAATTTGGACCACTTTTCACGTGGGCGACTTCTTGAACCTTATTCTAGGGTGTCTCACGAATGTGATTATGCAAAAAAATCTCATGGGAATATCTTCTCCAACGAACCCGCCGTTTTCGCCTTGTCTAAATTGAATTTATTCGTATATATTCGTATATCCTGTTCGCAACATTCAAAAATTAACTATATAATATTCAGAAGTATTGGTAAAGCAGTATAAAATTTTATCTACAATCACAATAAAGATGCACTAGAAATAAAAAAAAACAAGACCAAGACCCGTTGAATGTTACAAGGAGCACTCCCAAATATACATTGTAAATCCCAAATGATGATTTACAAAGTTTATACATTATAAATTATAAATCGGGAGTGCTCCTCGTAACATTCAACATGTCTCGGTTTGTTTCTGGTGCATTTCTATTGTGATTTTAGTATAGCTACAGGTTACATGTAAATGTGACTGTAAAAATAATAATATATAGGTATATACGTAATAAACGTAAGATACAATTATACCAATATTAAAACCCATTTGTTAGATGGTTTATTAAGTTAGTAAAGATGAGTTTTAAAATAAAATAGAAAGGTTAGCTTCTCTATAGACGACCTTTATACATACAAAGTAATTTAGTAAATTAATAGTTTTTTACATTCAAAATTAGAATGTAATATAAAAAATTTACTATAAATACTGATCCAACACATAACCGCCATCAGTTTACTTTCCACTAACGAAAACAATTTGCTGCAAAGATGAAATTGTTTCTAATTGCCTTCGTGGTATGTTTAGCTATCTCCTCTTCATCTGCACATCCCTCTTGGGTCCACGGTGGATGGGGCGGCTTAGGAGGATGGAGAGGTAATGGAGGATGGAGAGGTAATGGAGGATGGGGCGGCTTAGGAGGATGGAGCGGTAATATTGGATGGAGTAACCCAATTGCATTGGGAGGACATATTCCGATAACACATTACGGAGGAGGTCATGCTGGATTGGGAGTTATTCCATGTTAAATGTTATACGCTGTTGAAGGTACCAGGTTCTAACTGTATTTTACTAATATTTTTTTATTGAAAATATAAAATTGTAACAAAATATATTTTTAACTTTCTGAAAGCTCTATGATTTTTTAATCTATTACACCCTGTTTAATTTTCTTTGTTAGTGGTTTTCTATTAAATCTTTTATTGATCCACGATTTTTGATTTTAATACATACTTATATATTTATTTACAATCGATTAGTTTTTGTATTTAAGTTTATTCCAGTTTTCTTTGCTTATGTATAGCGCATAAATTACTTAAGAGGAAACAGTAGCGATCAACAGGTAGCAAAAACGCGTTCCAAGATTGCGGTTGTAATTTTGAATATTTTTTCGAGATATTTGGCACACGTATTCGTAATATAATAAAGAATGGCGGTACAGAGCCCAATTTGAAAAATATAGTAATATGTGGAAATTACTCTGTAATTAAATACAATATTAAAAAAACGAGCCTGTACCGCCATTAAGAAGAACAAAAAAATACACTTTCTTCAAATAAACTTTTTTATCCGATGCCTAGATTTTATGTCATTTTGGAACTACTAAAATTTTTTATTTCATTAGTAGTTCCAAAGTGACACAAAATCTAGGCATCGGATAAAAAAGTTTATTTAAAGAAAGTGTATTTTTTTGTTCTTCTTAATGGCGGTACAGGCTCGTTTTTTTAATATTGTATTTAATTACAGAGTAATTTCCACATATTAATATATTTTTCAAATTGGGCTCTGTACCGTCATTCTTTATTATATTACGAATACGTGTGCCAAATATCTCGAAAAAATATTCAAAATTACAGCCGCTATCTTGGAACGCGTTTTGGCTACCTGTTGATCGCTACTGTTTCACCTTAAAAACTCACTAGTTTGTCCTTAGTTTCTTTTCGTGCAATTCTTTATTACAGCTTACATTATTTGTACATCAGAACTGGTTATGTCTAAGAGTCGCCTACAAGAGCAAATATAAATAATAATATGACATTCTTTTAACGTAATTAGTAGATGCAAAACTTAAGAACAGATAAAATATACTAATAAAGGAGAAAAGAATATTATTGAACCCTAAATGTCTGAAATGTCTGAATATGGAACGCCATCTTTAAAACATGCTGCTAGACCTGAATCCCGCGTACCAAAAAAAGTTGATTAATAGCAAGCTGAAAATTTGTTAATAGCTTAACAGTGTCTAGTCGGACAAACTTTGATGTATGGGAAACTGGAACAGCGGAAGTTTTACTTGTGGAACATGATTTTAATTGTGTTACGTCATCTTGACAAGTTTATGATTGTGAAAACTAGCAGGCTTTTTTTAAGGTTATTCAATAGCAAACTTTATACAGTATATGAAAAAATATTTTCCGACAAATATGTTGGGTATTTTAATAAGTAGGTACGACACGTGGAACAGGAAATGACAGGAAATGACAGGAATTATATTGGTGGTAAATAGCAGTCTGATCTTTGCATGAGAGTTTAATGAAAATGTATCAAATCAACTGGAAATTTTGTCCGACAAAATACATGCGACGTTTTCGTAGTCTAACGTTCGAAACCTGTAACCTGTTCCACAGTTAAAACGTCCCCTGTTCCAGTGTTCCAGTACATCAAAGTTTGTCCGACTAGACACCGTTAAGCTATTAACCAATTTTCAGCTTGCTATTAATCAACTTTTTTTGATAAGCGGGATCCAGGCCTATACCTATCAATTTACGTAGATATCGGAGATAAGTAAGATTCGATTCACCAGACTACATAGTACCCAATGAAAAGAAAGGATAATTTTAGAAAAAGACAGTTTAAGATTTTGTTTCGATACAGAGACCACCACTGTTCGCTTATGCCCATTTTATCCTCTTGGACTGCTTAGAGTTACTCGTGGTGTGCTATCTGAATCGAAGCCTTTCTGTCACGCTAGCTACAACAAACACAACAGCGACATTTATTATAAACAAAACAAAATCCTGAGAGCCAGAGCTCTAAAGATTTCTTACGTTGGAGAACGAATTCTGGTCATAGCCTAAATCCGAGCTTTCTATACTTTGCAAAGCAAACGGGCGCTTCGTTGAAAATTTTAGAGTTATATAATATACAGGGTGTCCCAGACTAATTTACCCAGGCTATATCTCTTAAACGAATAGAGATTTTTGAATGGGACAAAAACTGATCTATTCCATTTGTAATACACTGTAATATGGCGTAGAAAAAATCATCCCCTAAATATTCATCCCTTAGTTACAACCCCTAACTTTAATTTTTTTAATAGCACCCTGTACATTTTTTATAGTTTTGGATGTGGTCTTCAATCGTCTATTCAACAATTTTTTTAAAAATAAAATCGGTTCTTAAATAATCAAGAAAATATCAGTTTATTTTTGTTAATTATGTGTCCCAGAGTAATTTATCCAGGCTATATTTCTTAAACGAATAAAGATTTTCGAATGGGACAAAAACTGATCTATTTCATTTGTAATACACTTTGATATGGTGTAGAAAAAATCATCCCCTACATATTCATCCCTTAGTTACATGGTGCTATTAAAAAAATTAAAGTCAGGGGTTGTAACTAGGGGATGATTTTACGCCATATTAAAGCGTATTACAAATGGAATATATTAGTTTTTGTCCCATTTGAAAATCTTTATTCGTTTAAGAAATGAGCCTGGATAAATTAGTCTGGGGCACATAATTATCAAAAATAAACTGATATTTTTCTTGATTACTTACTTACCGATTTTATTTTAAAAAAATGTGTTGAATAGACGATCGAAGACCACATCCAAAACTATAAAAAAATGTACAGGGTGCTATCAAAAAAATTAAAGTTAGGGTTTGTAACTAAGGGATGAATATTTAGGGGATGATTTTTTTCTACGCCATATTACAGTGTATTACAAATGAAATAGATCAGTTTTTGTCTCATTCGAAAATCTCTATTCGTTTAAGAGATATAGGGTGGGTAAATTAGTCTGGGACACCCTGTATATTGTCGTTTTATAACGTCCTGCGACGTTGTCCGATGCTTAAGCGCCAGTTCTCTCGGTTGTTACACTCCCCAGTTGTTTTTCTATGTCTTTACTCCACAACATTCCATTTAACTTTATACTTGGTCGTCTGCGAGCTGAAGTGTATATAAGCAAGTATCTTCATCAATTTGTATACCCATTCCATTGCATTTCCTTTTCCATTGCATCAGCGATTTTGCTGTATATATTTTAAAGAGTGTTGGGGAAATGTAACATTTCTGGCGTAATCCGGCGTAATCCTTTGTTCACCTTGAACGGTTCTGACAGTTTCTTTCCCATCTTTATGGCAGATGTCATATTCTTGTAAGTATTTTTAAAACGGGCACCACACTCTCGGCGAAGTTACTCCGCCAAAGTTGTTCGAAGTGCCTCTCTACACACTCGTTCTACTTCGCGAGGAACACATTCAAGCGGTGCGATACCGACAAAGATCCTTTTGACTCGGTCGCACCAGACCTACAGATTTTGGAAGTAGAACGAAGTTAGACAAAGTTACACAAGGTGGCCGTCTACACTCTCGTACTTGCTGAACCTCGATCGACTTCGGCAAGAGTGTGAACGGCGTTTAACAGATTTTATAAGTGTGTGATTGATATTGGTGTTTTGAAGTACTTCCCGTAGTTTACCGTAGTTTATCGGGACATTATCGTAGGCCTTTTGTAAATCTATAAACATTAGATGTTTTGGGGATTTCTTTCTATTTCCTTTTCAATTATGTGTTTTAAACAAAACACATTATCTGTACAGGACCGGCCAGCTCGTAAACCGCACTGTTCTTCTTCTTCACAATTTTTGTTCGATCAAATCACTTAGAATCCTTCCATATAGCCTGCTTACTGAATGTGTTAAGGAAATACCTCTGTAATTATTACACTGCAACTTATTTATATATCGATATAATATCGATGTAATATAAGCGATTGGCCATTCTTCAGGAACATCTTCGCCATTGATGCAGTTTGTAAATATATGTGCTAGAGATTCATACAATTTCAGAGATTCATACCCAAAGGGTGGAATGCATAAAATGTAGTAGATGCTATTGCTTCAGCAAATAGTATCTAATTTGTAGCATTTTCTTTTACATAAAAGTAGGTGCTTTGTTGAGAAGGCCGTACTACACAACCGAAGTACCTGCTACTGACCTAAAGGATCTACTACTAAACGTAGCACCAGCCGTAGTGCCGTTGTGCGCATCACACATCACACCAATCGTATTAGAACTAGTTTTCCATGTGCTTTTGTGTTTTGTGAATTTACATTTTTACGCACCTAATTATTATTAGAATAAGTGAGTTGTAAGTAAAAATGAGTGGTTCAGATTCCGAAGTGACAAAAGAGTTAGGCGAGGACAAAAATGAACAAAGATTGTTTGTTAATCTTCCTGAAAATTATCAAATTTTATTTGATAAAAGAATGATCCCAAAAATTAAAAATTAAAACTACCTAAATATTTTACGGTAAATATCGTCATTGTATCTTCTTCCTGGTTTGTAGATTTTTCTACGACAAACATTCATAAACATTCATTTTTTAACAAAAAACACCTACGCCGAAGTCGTTCATCCACCAACTTCACCTAAACTGAAGCAAATTCTACTAAACTAGCAAATACTTCAAAAGCGTAGTACATTCTTCTATATATCTGGTAAATAGTAGCAGATGCTACGGAGGAAAGCAAATGCTTTGTAAGTGTAGCAAATTCTTCAAAAATGTAGTACGTACCTGAAGTAATAGCAGGTATTACGTTTTATGCATTCCATCCGTTTGTACCATATTTTAGTAGCTCTGCATTGATCCCTGGTCCAGGGGATCTTCTGTTTTTAAGTTGTTTTACTTTCCACTGTTGATCTATTTATGAGGACTTTTTCTCCTACTACTTGTATATCTGTCTTTGTGTCATTTAGGTATTCCGGTCTTTTTCTGTTAATACGTATTTGTAATGATAAGCCCATTCTTGACTTTGTATTAATTGCATGGAATTGCTTGTTTTCTCGTTGGATTTTACTCTGTTTATGAATTTCCAAGGTTCGCTACACTGTCTTCCTCCTATGTAGGTGTCAATCTCTTTACATTTTCTGTCCCATATGTTTCTTTTACTTTCTAAGATCTTATTTCCCGTTTCTCTTTCTTTCTATTTATATATCTGGTAGTCTTCTTCTCGTTTAGTATTCTAATATTTCTGGTATAATTTCTTCTTTTCGTTTACTAGTTTTTCAGTTTTTTCATTCCGCACCAATATTTAGAACTACTTTGTATTCTTTTTGGACCTAAGGCTTCTTTGGCAGCTTTCTGATAGTAACTTTTACATTTTCGTATATTTCTTTAGCTGTTAAATTGTGCGTCTGCTGTAGATGGTAATCTAGTCTTTTTTATATAGGTATTGTATGCTGTCATTATGTAGACCATCTATATTATATTCTTCCTCTAGGATATCTAAAGCGTGGGACTCAATGTTTTCATTTATATTTGTAGTTTTACATTTAACGGAAAAGGTAATTTTAGTTTTTACCAAGTAATGGTCAGATACGTATCAAATTCCCCCTATGGACCCTAACGTCTTGGACTCTGAGTGAGCTGTGTTGTTTAACAATTGTATAGTCTATTATTGATTTTAAGTTTACTGTGCATGTGCATTGTATCCATGTAAACTTATGTATATCTTTATGTTTAAAATATCCATTAGCAATTTTTAACTGATGTTGTCTGCACAATTCCACTAATCGTTCCCCATTGTCATTCACAAAGTTTTCTCCAAATGGACCTACTACATCATCACGGTCCCTTTTCCCTGTCCTACTATTATTCAGATCACCTAATATTATTATTTCCCTGTTGTTTCCTATTTTTATCAGTTCATGGTTTATTTTGTCAAAGAATTCACCTTTTTCGTTAATTTTTTCATCGTTTGATATAGCATAGATTCCAAATATTGTTAGTTTATGTTGGTGTATGTTAATGTATTTTAGAATCCTTAGAAGTTAAATGTGTATAAATAAATAGTGGATAGAATCTATATGTCACTGTAGAAGATACCTACGAAGATACATAATCGTTTATACAGGGTGTCCAGAAACTCTACCGACAAACGAAGACAGGAGATTCGTCAGATAATTTTAAGACATTTTAGCTTAATTCGCCTAGTCCGAAAATGCTTCTTAAAGGAGCTAGAGCTCTTTGAAGAGGGCTTCTTGTAATTAGTTTTTCTTAAATACCTCCAGAACGCTTGAATTTAGAAAAACGAAAATCGGTATGTATATTTATTATTCAGAGATAAATCGATTTCGTTCATTGCCAATTTCTAGTACTGATCATAGGCGTCCGTTTTGGGTAGGGCAATGGTTATTTTATCACATAACTTTTTTGTCTTTAACTTTTAAGCATTTTTGACACTGGATTATTAAATTGTGAGGTATTCTAGTACTAAAATGTACTCTTGGTTTAAGTTCGTAGGGCACACGGTTTTCTAGAAAAATCGAATTGAAAATTTTTCGTTTTTTGAATTTAAATAAAAATTGAAAAAATTTAAAAAAAAAAACGGTGTATTTTATCAACTTAAAGCAAGAGTAACTTTTAGCACTAGAATACCTTATAATTTAATATCTAGAGTCAAAAATGCTTGAAAATGAAAGACAAAAATGTTATGCGATAAAATAACCGTTGACCTACCCAAAACGGACGCATATGACCCGTACTAGAAATTCGCAGTTAATGAAATCGATGCATCTCTGAAATATAAATAAAAGTACGAGTTTTCAGATTTCTAAATTGTTTTTTTTTTAATTTTTTTTGGAAATTTAAAAAAAGAAAAATTTTCAAATAGATTTTTCTAGAAAACGGTATACCCTATCGACCTAAAACAAGAGTACCTTTTAGTTGTAGAATATCTCACAATTTAATATACCAGAGTCAAAAATGCTTAAACATTAAAGATAAAAAAGTTTCGAGCATGTAGTCGATTTATCTCTGGAAGATAAATATGTGTACCCATTTTCGGTTTTCTCAATAGAAGCGTTCTGGAGTTATTTAAGAAAAACTACTTACAAGACGCCATCTTCAAAGAGCTCTAGCTCCTTTAGGAAGCATTTTCGGACTAGGTGAATTGGGTTAAAATATCTTAAAATCATCTGAGGAATCTCCTGTCTTCGTTTGTTGGTAGAGTATCTGGACACCCTGTATAAAGGCAGCTGTGGAAGTATTAAGGGACATTAACAAGCAAATTGGAAGACATGGAGCAACAACCGACCACACAATTAAGCGTTGAATCAAAAACACTAAAACTAAAAGCAATTGAAAAACAAGAAATCAAAAAACAAATTTATAAAGAGCAAAGTGTTAAATTTAAAAAATAGAAAAAAAATACATACTGGGAGATAATTCTTTTATTCACGGTTTTTGTTCCAAATTTTAAAGAGCCGCTTGGACTGACATGCAATTTGGCATATTTATACTCATAGCTAACATGTCCAAGAAAAAAGTGATATTGTGCCAATGTGTGCATTTGACCTGGGGGTGAGTTAAAAAAAAATATGTATGTTAAAAATAAATCCGGAAGTGGATAAACTAACTAATTATAATAAATTGTATAGAGTTTTTTCTACAGTTCTATAGAGTTTTGTTCTATAGAGATTTCTCACTAAGTCAATACTTTTCGAGATATTGCGAGTGAATAATATTCAATACCATATTATTATTATTTTTGAACAACAAAAAAAAAAACAAGTTTTTAGACGGGTTTTCGCAAATAACTCAAAAAGTAAATATTTTATCGAAAAAAGCGTTCTTACCAAAAATATAGCTTAAAAAAGGTGAAACAAATGATATATATGTATGAGGCCTGTAGACCCAGCAGAAACAGAGTTGTAGCTAATGAAAAATAGACTATTATTAATTAAATTCCAACTCGATTATTTCAACGTAAAATATCCAAAAAATAAAGCAGTTTTCGGAGAAAAGTTATCACAACTTTCCTAAAGTGTTTAAGAAAAGCTTTATTTTTGTTTAAAAAAAAGTAAAATTTCTTAAATTTTACTTTAGAAAAAAATGCCATTTTTCCAAAATAACTGACAAGTGTTAACTTAATGTTAGTGATACCAAAAATTTTAAAGAGTAAAAAATGTAGGTTTTGCTTTTTTGACTATTTTGGACTTTTTTGTTTTTCTGGAAGACAAAAATATGGCTGTTCAAAACTGACATACACTCGTGACTAGTGACTCGGTCAAGCCCTTTCCACTACCACCCTTTCAAAAATAAGTACTTTGAACCGATGAAACTTACAGATCAAATAATAAATAATATGTACATAAGTAAAGTATAACTTGTGAAGCGGTAACAATTAATTTCATTTGGGATTCAAATTAGGGAGTTATTTTCACGATTTTTTTAACAAATAAAAATGACCAACTTTATTTTGGAAGCAACGTGGTTACTTTTGATGTTACAAACTGTTTTAAAAAACGAAAATGAAGCTTTAAAAAAAATAAAAAGTGAAAAAATGAAAAAAATTAAAATGAAGCTTTTTAAACTTTAAAAAAGATGTAATGATATTTCCCCAAAAAGTGCTTCAATTTACGATGAACGAAGATATACAAAATGCCGTTAACCTTCCGATGACCAACCTTTTTTTGCTACACGGATGACCAAGGGGGGAAATGACCCCAGGTAAAAAATGTCAAAAATGACAATTAACAAAAAAATGAAGATTTTTTTTTATTTTTTTATTTTTTTTATGGCATGGACTTCATGTCATATGTCATTCAGCCAGTCACAACACGAGTATTAGTGTCATGTGTAGTGTGTATGTTGAGTACGTGTCTTGTTACTTTGCAAAGTCGACGTCATTAGCGTAAAACTACTTGGAATTACACATAATAGACGGTATTTTACTAAACATCAACTTCAGAATATATTTTTTTTTTTCGTAAAATATAGGGAATTTTTTTTATTTCAAAATATGAGGATATCTAGAATGATATTAAAGTCAAATAAAAAAATAATGAGTTAGAAATTGAAAATACTTTTGAATTTATTAAAGAAAAACCTACGCTGAGGTCCAAATTTCCCCCACTTGGTCATCCGGAGGTTACAGAATTTAATTTATTTCGTATGCCATTTATTTCATAATATACTCTCCTGGAAACTTTTCAAAGCGTTGGTTTCATATTTTTATGCTGCTTTGGGTTTGATATTATTCTTCTGATTTTTGCTACAACAAGAAAGTGATCACTATTCTGTTATTTAGGGGTTTACAGTTAAGGACTAATTGCTTTGCTTTTCTACTGCCTAGAAGAGCACTGCCAAACTCGTGTCGGGTGACATATCCGCTATGATATACAGTACATTATCATCCCTTAAATCGCTATTAGATCGACTTTCATTTTATGCAGTTCTTTTGTGAGCAATCTTAGACATGGGGC